>NW_024352785.1:17326004-17449615 GCF_902729225.1 Pteropus medius | reverse complement strand
GGGAAAGTTCTATCTTCTTTCAACTCCTATTATTTTAAGGTTTTCAGTCATCTACAGCTGAACTTAATGTTTATTAGTACTGGTAGTACTTTTATTCCTTTTATTTTAGCTACCAAAATAATTTGTTTAAAATAAAAATTATCTATCCCTTAAAGGTTTGTTAACAATATCCTGTAAATTGTAGTTTGCCCCACTAATTCCTCTCTGAGTTTCCTTCTCAAGAAAGGACTATACTAAATGTTCAACTTTACTTTTGGCACGCTTGAGACTTTCTCAAAACTTTACTGTCATCAGAATCTCTTTCTACTCAATCCTTTTATTCCCTCTCTCCTTTCACAGGTGATGGAACACCATCATATGCCGAAAGCACTCCCTGCTTATTCCTTCTTTCCTTCTTTTATTCCTTCACAGGATTTCCCTTAATACCTGTCTTACATGTTTAATTTTGTTTTGGTTTATGCTTTTGGAGAACTTGTACTAACACAGAGTCAAAGCATTAAAAACAAAAAAGGAGGTACTGTCTACTAAACAAAACAAAAAAAAATCCACTTAGAAATCATCTAAATAATAATAAAGCCACAGAGTCTCAAAATATAAACTAAAATAGAATTGAAAAGAGCCATGAGAAATTCAGAGCCATTGTGGTAGGACTACATCTCCTGTGTCTGCAGCTGGTCTCCAGTCTGCTAGCCACCTTATGCTCATTCAACCTATCAGCATGATAACATTGATGAAATAGCTTAATGTAAGGTTCTGTAGGGTATTTGTTAGAGAATTCCCACACCAGTCAGAAATAGCCCTTCGCTAGTATCTCTGTCATGCTCAGCCATTGGGTAGGAGCAGTTCAGGGAATACATGGCCTTGTCATAAATCCCACGAGGGATCTGAAGATGCAGCAGCTTCAAGTTGTTAGTCAATTATCTCTCCCTTTGCCCTAGCAGCAAGTCCTCTTGAAAGGAAATCTTGGTGGCACAACTCCCTGTCACAGACCTTAAATTCTATTTTGATTGATATTAGTATAGGAACGTCTATATTCACATAGAATATTATACTTGCTATATCTGATATTAAACTTGATATAACTGCTATTAATACCACTACTAATTATTTGGTTATAGGTTACTGATTTTCTAGATTACTTAATTAGCGAATTGTTATTTGGATATTATGCATGCCATTTTCCTTACTTTTTTTTGTCTTAAGTTCTATTTTATCTGTTATTAATATTGCTATACCTTAGTCAATATCAGTTTCCTGGAATTTTGTAAATGCAGAAACTATTATCTTCCTTGCCAGTATATATTAGACTTTAAAAATATTTTCAAGGATGTAAAATAAATAAAAATAAATAATATTCAAATAGCAGAGCTCTTACAATCAAGTATAGTCAATCTGAATCTCATAGAGTAATTCTCAGCAAATAATTTGCAAGTTTGAAAATTATTGATGTAGGGGAGAAGGAATCATTAGGACAATAAAACATTTCCTATTTCCTAATGTCTTTCAGAGAAATCACACAAAAAGTCTTCCAGTCCATATGTGTAGAAAGTATAGGTATTAATGAGATGCAAACTAGTAGGGGCTGCTGTTTACATCCACCAAAACTAATTCTGGATGGAAATAAAACAGAAACTAAATGACATACCAAATATGAAAATCTTGAGACTCTTCCTTGGGGAAACTGAAGTCTATTTGTGAACTTGTTTATATGTGTTAATTATGTGTATGGGGGAGGGTGGGAGAGAGAGTACACAGCCTGTGGTAGAAGTCAACCAGAAGTACGAAGAGGCTTGTCAGAGATGAAAAGTTTTAAATTTTGCTCTTGCCTCTTTTCTGTGTTACCTTTGAACCGGTCTTTGGCTGTCTCACCTCTGCAAAAATTGGGCTAGTCCTACCTGCATTAGAGGGATATTAACGGGATGGCACAAAAGTCCTGCTGGATAAAGAGCTGGTGGAAAGAAATGATACAGATTCACCACTTTCAGCTCTCTCCAAAATTCTGAAACCTTTGGGGGGAAAAACTCATTTACACTGAATACGCTATGTAGAGATTTTTAAAATTATGCCTCAAGTAATGCTATAATAAGGAATCCTTTTGCATCTATATCCATTGTCTGTAATTTTTCTTTAGTTTTAATTCAAGTCAAATTATCTCTTGGTTGTAGTTACTTTTTACTGAGTATCAGTCATTTTATACAATTATTTTTAAATGTTGATTTCTCAACAAAATATTGGCAAATCGAACATGGAAATATTGAAAAAGGATAATACATCATGACCAAGTAGGATTTATCCCAGAAATGCAAAATTGGTTCAACATTTTTAAATAATCTATTTTAGCTTATCAACAGACTAAAGAAGAAAAATTATATGATCTTCTCAATAGATGCACAAAAGCATTTGACAAAAATTCAACATCCATTATTTTTTTTGAAAAGTCTCTCAGTAAAGCAGGAGTTGAAGGAAACTTTCTCAAGAATATAAAAGACATTAATTTAAAAAACAAACAATTGGAAAACCAACCTGCAGCTAACTTCATACTTAATGGTGAAAGACTGAACACTTTCCCCTTAAGATTGGTAGCAAAGCAAGAATGTCTACTCTCGTCATTTCTGTTTACTGGAGGTCCTAGCTAGTACAATAAGTAAGAAAAAGAAATAAAAGGCATCTAAATTGGAAAGGAAGAAACAACAGTCTCTATTCATAAATAACATGATGGTCTGCATTAAAAATCATGAATAATCTATAAAACATATTAGAACTAATGGGTACATTTAACAAGATTATTGGGGACAAAATCAATACACGAAAATCAATTATTTCCAATATACCAGCAATCAAAAGATGAAGAATTTATATAAACACAGAGATAATGAATTTCAAATACATAATACTAAGTGAAAGTATCCAAACTCAAAAGGCAACATACTATAAGATCTGATTTATATGACATCATAGAAAAGACAAAACCACGGATCCAAAAATCAAGTCAGTGGCTGCTGTGGGCAAGGGGTGGGGAGAGAGAACTACTCACAAAGGGACAGGAAGGAACTTTTGGGGAGATAAACACTTGATATCTTTGTCATGCAGGCAGTTACACGGGTATATGTGTTTTTCAAAATTCATAGAATTATACACTAAAAAGAGAGAATTCAACCGAATATAAATTGCATGTTGATAAACTTCACTTGAAAAAACTCAGTCAATTAAGGATAAATATGATGTCATTTTTTTATGTTTATTTTTAGTAAACAACTAGGGGCACTAGCGATCCGAGATAATTTTAGTCACTAAAATTGGATTAAGGTAATTTGAGACCAGTGTCAGTTCCTGAATCAATTTATGTAACCAAATCAACCTTACTCTTGGAGTATAGCCTTGAAGGTCTTAGAATAAATGCATCTTAGAATAAATGCATCCTGATCCTTGGAGGTCTCTATAGTGTTGCAAGTGGGTCACAAATTCTATCTTCTTAGCCTTTCACTTGCATGTTCCAGAATAGGCAGCTGTCCTTGGGAGAAACTGTCCCCAAGTATGAGACCCGTTTCTCTGGACTTCTTGTCTCTATATTAATCTATTTCCATAATTCTTTGTTCTTTGATAGATATTGGGTATCTTCAAGCAGGAATAACAACAACAACAACAACAACAACAACAACAACAAATTGTCCAGATTATTTTAGTCATTCTCATTGTTAGAGTTAGTTTAAGTTACCTATTCCACTATTATGCAGGGCAGCTCTGCCATTTTCAACATTTATCTTCCAAGACTGCCTTAGTCATCACCATTTCTATTCAACAGAAAAAAAGGGAATGTTTAGAGCAAGGGTGTTTTGTTTTGTTTTGTTTTGTTTTGTTTTGTTTTAATTCGGCGACATCTATTTGCTCACCTTCCATGGGGCAAACCTGTCTTGATCTCTATGAGAGTATGAGAAATGCAGTGTAGATACACAGCCTGGGAAGAATAAGAGACCAACCACATTTGCCCACATGTGGCTACCAAGTAATATTCAAAATATTCTGATTTTTTAGCTCATTGACTCAGAGATCTGTTCTTCATTTGAATCTTTAGGATGATAGTCTTTTGTTATGCAATTTGTTTTCTTTTGTTTTGTTTTTCTATGCTTCATGATGACTTTAAAAATATTGTTCTGTAATAAAGAGATATTTATCTGGGCTTACCTTTTGTACCCTGTCATGGCTTCTGGCCTATTCCTCCTCCTAGGGAGATCATGTTCAACTCTTAGTTCCCAGAGTTTTTAGCAGGCTTTTATTACTACAGTCTGCTGGCCTGAGATGAATTCTTTGCTTCATCTTGATCCTGCTTTTTCATTTTAATTTTGGAATGTGCAATACCACTTCCCAAAGCAACCCACTGCCTCTCTGCCTGGATTTCTGTGTGTTTCAGAGAACCATCTCTTTCTGTTTGGTCAGAAATCACAGATAGTGTGAAGGGAAGGAGGAGACATAATTGTAGTGCTTCAGTATGTAGCGTCCCACATCCTGAGAAGAGCTGCCTGGCTTGGTTTTGAGTATAGATAATTTTCTGAGCCTGGGATGAAGCATTAGGAAAGAAATCAAGGGTGTTTCATTTGTTCGTTTGTTTGTTTTAAGAACTAAAGGGTTTTAAACCACCTTTGAGAGGACTGATTTCCACGGTTTCTAATTGTACAGAATATGGAAGTAATTTTATTTCTTGTGTTAATTCTTAGATAATTTGAAACTCTTAGGTTCTGGTATTAGTTAACATAAAGTCCAGTTTTGGTGACTCATATGGATACATATGAGTATCAACCTTTCTGAGATTCAGAGAAAAGTTTTACTGGGAAAATTGGGATAAGCTGTCATTGACCGCTTTCTATATCCCTTTTTAAATCAGAATATTGCTGTGTTTGGCGTTATTTTACATGTTATTTTTTTATCACTTAATCTTGAATTACCTTTGGTTAATTTTCCAAATTCTTCAGCCTCCTTCATCAGGTTTAAGAGCACTAAATTTAATCCTCCTTAATGTCTATAGTACTTGGACAAACAAGATAAATAAAATCAAGGGCATAGCATTGCAACTGTGAATTGCATTATGCATTGAGAGTGATTCAGTTTCTGAAAAGTTGTATAAATAATAAAAAAGCATTAGAAATACTTTCTACTCATATCTGCACAAATTCAGAAGACCATGTCACACACACTTGGAGGCCACATTTTATGTCACTATTAAACTCTGGATGCAAGTTTTTAAGCATAAAAAAGGAACAGAGAATTATATAACTATGTAACTTCTATTTTTGTGAGGATGTTTGTTTTAAATTCAGTTAGTTGGTTTAATACTGTGCACTTGTGATAAACTGATAAAAAACATAAGAAGGGTTATCTACTTAACGTATTTCAAAAAGGGTGGAAATGCAGCAAATTTTCAACTTTCATGGTTATTATTTGTGGAGCTATAATTATATCCTTTGGAATAATCATTATAATTCATATATTACACATAGTTACTCTCATCCTTTTGTGTCATAAAGCATAATGATCCTTTTCACATCTACGTAAATAAATCTCCCACCTTGTATCTTTAAAAATCACTGTGACATAGCCCCCAAACTAGACACTCCATTAAATTAATGAGTAAATAAATTAAAAAGACCAGCCGTCCATCCTAATTTATATGCTACTTAAAGGTGTTATAAAAAACAAACTTGCTTTTAACATTTCCGGGCACTCCACTCATCTAAATTAAATAAAATTCACATATTTGATGGGTATGATATGCTATTTATATTTATGTATGTGACTGCTTCCTTTACAAATAATTAAAGCCCCCTCTAGTAAAGCAAACAGAAAATGCATGATTATTCCATATTTTCTGCAAACCTATAGATGCCTTTTCCTTCTACGTACATTGGCAGAATGCAGTTCTTATGTCTTGGAAGGGGAAATTCACAGACAGCCAAAGATAGGAAGATAGTTCTCATTTTTGTCTTTAGATATAGTCTGTGTTTTTGATTCATCCAGGTTTTTGCTTTTTATTTGGATTTTGTTTGTTTGCTCTTCTATGGGTTGGACATTTTGTTTTTGTTTTAATAGTGGTGCGATATTCTTTTTTTTCCCCCTAGTTGAATGGGTTTCTTTCTCTTTTTCTTAAATTTATTTATTCATTTTAGTTAGTGATGGGATATTCTTAAAAGGCTATATGACCAATGAAAAGACTTGAGCTCTTGTTTTTCTTGTCAGAACAATATCCCACTTTATTTTCCTAAATTCACTAGGCTTTTGTGGTTTCTCCCACATGTTCCTTGAGAAGGTTGGCAGATTTGGAATTTTATGAGGGAAACTGCACTCCAGGTTTTCTTTTTCAAACCTTGCTGTGGAGAAGTTTCTTTCCACTGCTCACCAGGATCAGGTCGCAAGTGCTCTTTGCAGCGTGTCGGGCGCCAATTAGAGCGTGTGTTCCCTCGTCTTTCAGAGGCCACTCTTTCTGAATCTGCTGGGTTTTTAATGCGATGTTGAAATCTGCTCCTGCTTGACTCCTACAGCTGGTTTTGATCAGGCTCCTCTAAAGAGGAAGTTTCAATTAGCACAGCTTCAAATGTGCTCTGGAGGTATATTTTTATGACTACTCAACTAATAGCACTCTTTGTTCCTAGCGGTGTGTGACTCCTTAACAAACAGCCATTCCTGTGAGTCACCAAGTGACTTTATAGCAAGGCTAGGCTTTGCCAAAACCAGAAGAATGAGACGGCCAAATTGAATTAGTGGTTGAAACACATTAATTTATGCTAGATAAATGTTATTGTGGTCCCGTGGGCAAGTACTCAGGTCATAGGCGTTATGAACTATTTGCAGCAAGAGGGCTTCATGGCAGTAAATCAGCTCTCAAGCAGGACTTTACAAAGGACGTATAGCCACTTGCTCTCTCCTGTTCCTTTAAATTGCTTCCGCATTTCCCCCTCCTATCACAGCCTTCCATTGAGACAGCTCACCATTTTGTACATGTTTTGTGATATTTAACATATAAGCAGTTGGATTAATGATTTGTGTTGGCTTTGCCTGACTCTGGTTGAGACCTGGCCATCTATTATGCCTGTGGCCCTCGCCACAGGCAGCTGTGTGTTTATCATTCCAGACTACAGATCTCAGTGGGTACAGAGCTCTGGCTTAGCACCAGCTTTTGGAGTCTGTGCAGCTGTGCAGTAAATGGAAACCCTGATGTCTCAAACATAGCACACACATCCGAGCCTGACAGGGCTGTTTCTCTTCTGGGGAGGAATTAGATCCACTTAAGGCTGGATTATTTCTAGAGTAAGAAAAGTAGAAGTAAGTGTTTTCTGGCTGCAAATTGTAGCAAGTGAGAGATGATGCCAAGAAAGAATTATGCATAAATAATAGTGTTTAAACTTGTTTTTATGTGTTTAGATGTGTCTCTGCCAAAAAACTGACAAAGCCTCTTTGTTGGTATTTTTTTTTTTTTTTTTTTTTAGGGAGAGACCACTCACACTGAACATTTTCTTAATAAAGCAATAATTGTAAATCACTGGTGTCTAAGCAGGTGATAACCAGTTTACCTTAAACATGATCTCTTGCAAAATCCACGGAAAACAACGGCTGGGCAAAGAGTGATGAATTGCTACCTCCCCCGCTCCACAGCCACCAAAAACCCCTGGGCATGAGTGAAGGCCCTGGAAAATTTAGTGCCATGATAAGGTCATGGGCTTCGGAATTGCTTCTAGGTTTTAATACTGATCTACCTCTTACTGGCTTAGCGATCTTGAGCAAATTGATATTTTCTGCTGTGGGAAAGAGACTGTTCAATGTCTTGACCTCTGCTGGACCTTCAAGCTATATCCAGTAAAAGTGAGCCGGAACAGAGGTTGCTTCCTGTAAATCTCCTCACGGAATGTCTGATCGACTCATTCCCTATGCCCCACAGTTCCTGCTGGTTCCTGGAACAGGCCATTGCCCTTCTCCAAATAAGTCTGTAAGGTGTTTTCCCCTCATGTGGGATAAGTAATACCCCGGTATGCCTATCCATCCTGCCCTGTTCTATCTAACCCTTTAGCGCCTGTCACATAGTGTGGGGGATACCTATGTCATCTGCCACTGCCCAAGACATGCCTTGTATGTAAATTCCCTTAATAAACTTCTCATGTAATTATGGAATTGTCAGCCTCTTTCTTTGGTCTTTTAGCCCTGGGAAAATTTATGTAATATCTGTGTGCTCACATATAAAATAGAGATAATAATAATACCTACTTTTCAGAGTGTTAAGGTTAATGAAATTGATGAATGTAAACCATTAACAAAATAAATGGGGTACCACATAAGCTCTCAACAAGTGGTAGTTTCTATTAATTAGTGGTGTTGCTGTTGCTGATTCAAGAGAAGAAAATCTCTGCTTTTATTTCAGTTCCCCAGTAATTTCTGGAATGAGCTGCTGCTACCATAAAGGTTGCCTTTTCCTAAGAGAATCTATCCTCATCTGAAGAATATTCAAGCCGTCATATTCTTTTCAGCCCATTGCCCTTGACCTATGTAACCTTAGGTCCTCCTCTACTTTGATGTTTGCTTTTTATATTTGAAGACAGCATTACGACATTCATGTTAAGTATTTAGCATTGATTGAGCAGAGAGGCTGATGCACGACAGGTTCTCATCACATTTCTGGTGAATTCAGTTTCACATCAACATATGCCTATGTGTGCATGCTTGTAACTAAAGATATAGACTTTTCCAGGGTGAAATTTTCTCCAAATTCAGTATAAATTCCCAAGATTCGACAACACATCTTTTTCAGATTTAAAAAAAAAAAAAAAATGCTGCTGCCTACTTTCACATTGGAAAAGAAAAAAGAAAAAAAATGTAATCTATTCCCAGGGTCTTTAAGCGTTCTGAATTAATTCAATTCCATGAATGTAGCTCTTTCTGAATTCCCAACTAACGCTCATTCAACTGTTTCGGTCTATTAGCTGCTATGCAATATTACCTACCTACTTGGCTGATTTAAAAAACAAAAATGTAAATTTAGTCAAAACTTTCTAACCTATCTGTGTATATAAGTATATTAAGACATTTTTATTTGTGCTGTTTTTCATTTTTAATTGAACTTCCTTAATACCAGGTCCTGTGTCTTCTCAAAATCCCAAAATGTGTCTGTAGCAGCTTTTTCCAAATGTACTTACTAAATATTGCATAAAAAGATGCACACAGCGTACTTTCCCATGGCCAGTCTAACTTTCTAAGTCATCAAACATAATTTTCCATCCTATGGGCTTTTTACTAAGTTCCTAAGGAAAGTTAAGTACAATCTAATGTGGAAATAGTTGTTGAGCCTCAATACTTGGGCTTTTCAAAAGTCTGTTATCCTCGATATTAAAGGCGCCAGAAGAACAGAGATACTTGCTGTCGTCTCACTTCCTAGTTTACTCCCAGTGCCTAAACTGTCCTCTGACACATAGGCCCTGAAGTATTTGTTGAAATAATCATTTAGTTCATAATAAGTAGTTGACAAATAAACTCTGTTTCTTCTCCATGTATCTGACTTTTCCTTCAAGTCATGTTTTATATTTTCTCATTTTTTCCTCATTCAGATAAAACATTTTGTTTTGCTTCTTTAACTATATATATATGACATATATATCACTATTGAAAACACCTCCTCAAGGATCAGCTTCTAGGCAAAAAAGTAACTGTTAGTATTGTTATAGTAAACGAATGGTGAAATTTGCCTAAGAATTTGTCTCATTCCAAGGATACTGAGTTTTAAACTACAACCAATAGACGTGGTTTCTGTGGCACTTTCTGGGTAGCTCAAAGTACTAAGATGAGTCATTGGTGTATAAACAGGCTGCAGTTCAGTGTATAGCATCACGAAGAGCATCTGTCTGGGGCCAGGAGTCATGGGGTTTTATAAGCTTCCCATGAAGATAGCTAATCAATACAAGTTCTGTGCTCAGGATTTTGTACATTTTGTTAATTAGGCCAAAGCAATAGGCCTTCGTGGCAATTATTCAGACAGTGATGTAAAAAGATAGCCTGACAAACAAACGTCCATAATCCACTTACGTCTCACAGAAGCCAAAAGGTTGGAAAAGCCTATTAACAAGCTCCCTGCCTGTCTGTTTAGAGATGCTGTTAAATCCAGAGTCCTAGCACCTGAGGCGGTCTGTTAATAAAGATCGTTTGCAGCAGATTTCTGTTCTATTAAGAATGGACATAAAACAGCATAACTTAAAATATGTCAATAACTCAAGGCAAAGATGCCAAACATAGTCTGTTCTGTCTTTATAAAATGGAGCCAAGTATATACAAGGAAAGTGCCAGAAAGCCTTCTGCTGCCTGAGTTCAAAGATTGATTGTGATGAATAATGTGATCCTTCAAGTTAAAACAACCTTGTGGGTGGGTGTCTCTGTGTCTTTCTGCACTAAAGTCTAGGGATTTTTGTTTGTTTGTTTTGTTTTGTTTTGTTTTCATTTAAGGGCCGATTTGATTCCTAAACTCCAGTCCTAGAAGATGCCTGGAAACCTGTGCCCTTTGTCAGCCTCGTGAATTCATAATAGCTGTGAGTGCTTCATTTTTTATTTCTCTCATTCTTTCTTTCTTCTGAGCAGCATTTACGGGTCGTTTTGCAACAGCTCTGTATAGACACTGAGCTAGGGTTGGAATGTCTTAAGGATAGTCACTAAAGAATCTAAAACCACTACTCACCACATCACACCTTGTTTTCTGCATTTGATTGAATATGCTAGTCTGTTTTCAATGACTGTGCTATATTTTTAACACAAAAATAGGGACCAGAAAGTCAATATTTCTATGGCATTTATCTGGCACTTACTGTATTACAATGGCAAAGGTTGATCGATGGCATTCCCAATGAGGGCTTTAGAAGGATGAGGATAGGATGACAGTGCGTTACTGCAGATATGTACTAAAGCCTGCCATGTTTAACAGGCCCAGAGATTAAAATTTAACATACTGTCTCCCACAGCATGTTTGGGTGGATGGTAGAGCCTAAGTGATGTTATCTGCTCCATTAGAAGGCCTCTCATGAACTGATTGGTGGTTTTAATTAAATCCAGTAGATTGAGAAAAGTGGTTTGGCAGTTTCAATTGATTTATTGTGTTTGTGACATCTGGACCTGATGTATTGAATTGATTTGCAGAATTCTTTTTGGACACTTACCCCGTATACTTTCATTCTTGTTTGGTGGATTCACAGCCTATAAATATGTAGAATTTTCATTCTCCTGTTATTTTAGTTTTCTCTTTATATTTTTCTTATTTTGTTGGATAGGAAATTATTGAAGTCGTCTTGTTTAAAATGCAATTGAAAGCATGACATTTTGTGTATTTGTGTGCGTGAACAGGACTGTTTAAAAAGTGGTACTGGATTGAAGTTCTTTATCATCATCCCACCTCAATTTGTGAGAAGAGAGATTGACAGTTTGGGATTTTTTTTTTTTTTAACCTAGTCTATACATTGTCAAACTATTAGTTCCATGTTATGGCTTTCTAAATTTCAAAATTTAGATTTTGGATATAAATAGGAACACGATGTCATAGAAAGTTCGTTTTCAATTATGTGAAAGTAATGAGCATATTCAAATGGATATTTTGGATGAGTGACCCCAAACCCAGATTTTACTGCAGGCAAGTAAATTTTAGAAAATCTCCACTTCAAACTCCACAAAACATGTTTAAAAGGGAAGAGAGAGGAGAGTCAAGTTGCACTTTCTTCCAAAGAGGGAGGGCAGTCAGCCCCAACGATCCCCTGGTCTCCAAATGAGTGGTTGCGCATCCCAGTTACAGACACTGTAATGTCTCCCAGTTATAGCTACAGCCAAGGCCACTTAGCCCATACCTGAATCCCCAGCCAGAGCTCTGGAACAAATCAGGGAAAATTTGGGGAAGTCTAGTAAATCTTTCAGGCAGATCAACTCAGGTGAGCCTGTGGCTTAGCTCACTTTGACCTGCCTCAGGATTAGAGGCTGGATTCTGCTGTTGTCCTTTGCAGTTGGCCTCTCAGTGGTGTTTGAACCACTTAGAATGGCTTTCTATTTTTTTTTTTTTTCCTATTGTTGTTCTAGTACTTGAGTTTCTGTCATGGTAGGCTACTTGTTAGTCTTCAGAGATTTCTTTTCAAATTACCCAGAGTACAGCTTTGAGCCCGAAGTTGGGACTTATCTGTCACTAACCATCGATGACCACCTACTGTCCAGATGTTTGTCTATGGGCTACAGCTGAGTTTACTAACTCAACGAAGTCTGCCTTGTTAAACTAGGCTCACTCTTATATAGGTGATTGCACATGTTAATACACAGCATGATCCGTAGTCTTTCCTTAAAAATCCTGATTTTTCCTATCGTTTCCTTTCATGGGGTTATCCGTTTAAATAGGGAATAATTGCTCACCACCACTCTACATAGTTATATAGAGTTGATTTAAAAACTGTTACCTTATTCTTCATGGAACCTGAGTTGCTTCAGATAATTCATGAACTTATTTGGTTTTCTGGGGCCTGTTTAATGGCATTCTCCAAATTGGTTGAGATAGGATATATGAAAAAAATAAAAACAACTCAATCATTGGAGACACTTACTGAACTTCCACCTATATTTAAAACATAAACAGGCATGGATTTTAGCTCAGCATAAAATCTGCTTGGAAAAAAAAAACCATTTATATCAAATTCAAATAGGAAATAATACCAAATTACTTTTTAAATACAGCTTTACTGAGATTTAATTTGCATACCATTAAATTTATTATTTTAATTGTACAATTGAATGATTGTTAGTAAGGTTTTATAAAATTGTGCAGACTTCACCAAAATCCAAGTTCAGAATGTTTTCATTACCTCCAAATAACCTGGTCTCAAAGAGATAATTAGTTATGGTTTTTATATATAAATAACCTTAAATTAATCATAGAATGATATTCTGTACATAATTTATGAAGAAAGTATAAAGAATGGTATACGTTTTATGCTGCATATTGAAGTGCTCTCATGTGTGGCTAATTCAGATGACCTGGTTGACTGCAATGCAGCCCACCCTTCATACAGAAAAAATTTTGAGAGAATTTTGAAAATAACTCATTCTAAAGTAGGATAAATCTATATGTTGGCAAAAGCATTCACATATTAGACAGAAAGAACTGTAGCTTCTGTGTTAAATTCAGATGAGGAAATACTTCCTTACCATTAAATATCATCAATCTGATTTACCTTGTTATGGGCTCCCTACACATACCTGCAAGATCCTATACCTACAAGGTAAGTACCAAGATTTCTGGAGCCACATTTCCTAATATACTGCAAAGAGCTGGTCTTGAAAGTTCAGCAGAAAGAAAAGCTGGAAAGAGTATTCTCCGCAGTGGTAAGTATGCACTTCTTCACTGTCAAGGATAATGATCTTAATGGTGTTTTTCATTTGTGATGGCCATAGCCAGTAGGCTAGAGAGCATATTAGCAAGATATTGAGCTTTTAAAAATTTAGCCCACGAGTTAGGTGTGGATTTAATGAAGCGTCCATTCTGAGAAACTAAAGAATTCACCTGAATTATTCAAAATAGAATAACTGTTTGTTTTGCTTTCACTAAAGATAATATAACACCAAAGAAATAGCAATGAGCAAGGAAGAGTTTGGTCTGGCAGTTTCTCCAATCTAGTTTACAAGTGTTTTTCAAGCAATTTTGTTTTTATGAAGAAGACTGTATTAGACCACAGAGGGCAATGTATGATTAGGTGTTTACCTTCAAAGGGTTTATAATCTAGTTGAGGAAGTAAAGTGTACTTCCTTTGAACAAATTATCAGGGTCAATTCTTACTGCAGGAAGTACCTTCCTTTACATAGCTGTGGTAGTGATTGGATATAAACGATATATAGAAAGATAGACACTTGGTGATGTCTGATAAATATGGTCAGAACAAAAGCTACCTAGATCCATCATCCCTTTCCTTTCTACCTCTTCATCGCCCACCCAAATCCCCCATTGCCTCTAAGGAGACAGGAAGTTTCCTGTTATTGAATTAATCAGATAGTAGTAATCTCTTATTTTTACTGGATGAATAATAGATTTTCAGCAGAGTAGAAAGGAAGAAACAAAGGAGCTCATCCAGGGTGACCACCACTGACTGCCCCGGCAACAACTTTCCATTTTTCCTACAAAATGTTCATTCTCGACTGTGCAAACATGTATATTTTCAGGGAGAGAGACTGTGATTTTGTAGTCTTGATAAAATCCCAGAAACTTGTGATTGAAGTGCATGCTTCTTTCTGCAGCTCTTCAAGACAAATTAGCAGCATACTCCCTTTCTACTCGCATTTTGTGTAAATCATGGGTTGATTATGTACTGACACACTAGCACATTACTATTACAGAAATTGCTCCCCTTTATTTTATCCAACCACCAAAGCATTTGTTTTAAAAATGATGAATGATATCTATAGGTCTGTGGATGCAGGGGTCATACATTACAGGGTGAATTATTCATCTACGTCTTTAGGTCTTATGGACTGTGGCATTTTATTTGCAAAATTAAACATTACATTCTGCACAAGATCAAATTTTATCTCCATAATAGTCTACCTTGCTTAGATTGAGTATCTACCTAAATGCTTATTAATAATGTAACGAGATGAGAGTCTGCCTTATCTTGAGTTTCGTTTCTACATACCGTCTCAGGCTCAGCAGGCAACTGTTTGAGAAGGACACTCTCTTGGTAAAAGTCCTTGATATACTTTTTCCTTTGGTGAAGTGTTCCTTAAACTACCTCCTGACCACATTTTATTGTTCCAGAGGTTTTTTTCTTCAGTTGGAATCTGAAATACTTTTTAATGGTCCATGAATGATGGAAGAATTGATCAATACAAACTTTTTATCCAATTTTGCTCATTTCAATTTAATAAGCTTGTCTTAAATCAAAGGGAAAAATAGGTTGGGAAAGAGTTTAAACTTAGAGGTAGTTCAAAGTATATTTACAATTTAAATATTACATAACTGTCACCTTATTTTAGCAGTAACTTAAGGGTGTTTAATAGTTGTTTAGGTTTTTATTTGACTTACAAAACATGAGAATAATTAAAGAATTTGTCAAGAAATGTGGCAAAATTGTTTTGGAGAGGAGGGAATATATCTTTTTAACTAGTTGACACTACTCGTGATATTATAATGAGATTGTTGTCCTTAAAGCCTTGTTTTTTTAACTGACTTAGTTCATGACCAGTATGTTATTCTAGGCTGGTTTTTAGATACACTTACCATAGAAGTTCTTGAACAACACCTTGGCAGACAGGTTAAAGAATAACCTGTTGGGAGTAGGACTTGCAAGATGCAAGAAGGAATTACCTTTTAGCAGGTAATTTTCATTGACCTTACTACCCTTGAAATATCTGGTCTTTTAACTCTTCCAATCCCCATTCTTCTAGGTCATCATTTTCTTTCTAATTTTGTTGTTTTCCCTTCCAACTGTTATTCTACTCACTCACTTGGTCATTTCTCTAATTAAAATATACCATTCTACTGGCTCCTTTTTCTAGATGATTGAGCCTTCTGAGGGTCCCAAATGGTGGCTGAAGCCTTTTATTCATGCAGCCTGATACATCCATTCCTCATTTCATGTTTGTATCTTCTCTGCAGCAATCTGCCAAGTGGGTTTCCCTGGCACGTGGAAAGGATTAGACCCGAATGAATGCTTCCTGAGATCACACTTTCTATTTATGGGCAGACCAGATATCTAGAAAGAGCTTCCTTGGAATACATTGAAATCTGTGTCCTGCTGCTTCTACAAGTAGATCCTACTTCTGCTTGCAGGGGATGGCACAGAATATGAGCCTTTAAATTCAGCCACTAGCCCAATATTGGGAAGAGTCGTGCAAGAACTAAACTTCTTTCCAGCTTAAAAATTCCTCTCTTCACCATCTAGTCTCCTCCCATTCTGATCCTTCTTCCAAGACTAATTCTTCTCCTTGACCCTTGATCTCATCTCCATCCCAGTTAGTAAAGGGTCTTGATCTAACTAGTACTCGTTTTTTCACTTAAATCCCTAATTGCCTTTTTTCTACTATACCACTCCATTTATGAATTTGCTGTGGTTTACCTTGCACCACATAAAATAAAATAAATTAAATAAAGCCTCCCCTTAGCCTCACTACTTCGCCCCAAAAAAAAGCATACAATCTTGTGCCTTCCTTTTTCTGTCAAACTGTTTCTGTCAAACATTTGCACAATTGTTTTATGTTAATTTTTATAGGCAGCAAAGACGCTATTCAGCATACTATTTTATGAATTTGAAATAAACCTAGGAGTTGTCAAATTTCCAAAACTAGGCAATGGCTAAGTTCTGATAGGAATTAGTTTATAAGATTAAAACAAACAAAAAAAATTGATACTGTCTAATGGATGAATGCATATATCTAGTCTAATCCTTTTGCATTTAAATTAATATTCTAGGAAGATTTTTGTCTTTATGCCACATTTAAACAACACATAACCTTCCTTCTCAATTCGACTATGCAAAACAGCAGTGGAATAATAAACTATTAAAAGATGTAATCTATTAATTTTTTTGTGATGAGTAGAATATATTAATAATGTACTGTAATTTAAAAGAAAAATCTCAAATATTACAGACTTATTGTGAGCATTGCTTGATACACATGTGGCAGAATGGAGTATCTGATACCCTTCACATACTTATTTCCTTTCACTTCTTACCCTTGATGAGATGGGGCTTTTCGTAAGACACAGTTAAAAGACAGAGACTTACCATAAAAGCATGAAATATTTTCTTTGAAAATATTTAAAAGTCAATATTTGTAAGGTAATGGTTTGTTTTGTGGATATATTACTCTGAATAATCTAAAACTATAAACTCACTCCAAGGAATATTGTGAAAGCTACTGGCCCTTTCTAATAAAACAGGAAATGAAGAAGAGAAAAGAGGAGTTAGAAAAATCCTGGAGAAATGCGAAGATGAACCCCACTCTCCTAAAACAAATTCCATAGAGCACAAATTTCTGAAACAAATAAATGGAATACGGAGAATTATTCATAATTTAAAAGTATTTTTTTGTTATACAAAATTATTAACAGAGTTCTCTTGAATAAAGAAGACCCTAGGACATTCAAAATTATTCATTCTTTGATCATTTAATTACTGAAATTTCCTGGTCCTAATAAGAGCTATATCTGTAAGCATGAGTTTATTAAATAATGTATACAAATAAAATTTATTTATATATGTACATGTTAAAATTTTGTGAAATGTTCCAAATGCTAACATTCTCACATTTTACTATATCTCTGTAACTCACAGTGATATTCTGGAGTTCCCCAAATTCTGAGCACCGTATAAAATCAAATTTGATTAAATTGGTTTTCCTTGATGGGAGAAAACTTACTTAAACCTCTGTGATTTGTGACCTATGATTGCTCTCTGTTAAATGTGATTCGAAGGTTAAGTCTAACTTAAATCCACAGAACATAGTGCAAATTCATTACTCCATTTTAATTCATGTTGTGACACAGCTAAGATCCCATGAATATCTGTACCTCTGACCCAGAACTGTGAAGAAAATCCATCTCTCTGATGTTGCCAAATCATTCAGACCTCCATCAATGAGATTGCAGAGGCTGTTAAGGAAATAAAGTTCACAATATTCACCAAGGTACCTATGGAAATACCTATTGCTGTCCTACAGTGCAAATGCAGATCATATAAAAAAAGGAAAAGGTACCATGGATTTCTCACCAGCAAATGAAACCATTTAATATATGTCTTAACTTCATGAATTATGTAGCCTCCAAAAGCAAATGAGAAAAGTAGCCAACAAACAAGATTCATCACGTTAAGTTCATGAAGTTTCTCAACTGAAAAGAATTATGTTAATTCAGCATAGCTCTTGTTTTAGAATTAAGAGGACCGATGACTAGAAAATATAAATTCCTCAAGATTGCACAGCTTCTTTGAGGCATAGCCAGGACAAGAGCTCAGGACTCCTGACTTCAGTCTAGTCCACTATACCAGTAATTAGTTGCTAAGACAATTTTATATTCCTTTAGATGTCTTTATGTATGGACGGTCAACTATATGAAGCATATATTTCCCTAGACAATACATTCTCTCTCTCTCTCTCTCTTTTTTTTTTGGCTGTTTTTGTTTATTTTTATTATGATGACATTGGTTAATGAAATCCAGTGAGTTTCAGGTGTACAATTTAGCAGTAAGGCATATATATATATATATATATATATATATATATATATATATATATATATATATATATATATATTGCATTGTGTGTTCACTGCCCATAGTTAGATTTCTTTCTGTCACTACATATTTGACCCCTTTTAGCCCTCTAGACCCCTCTCCCTCTTCCCCCTTACCCTCTGGTAACCACTAGTCTATTGTCCATGTCCATGAGTCTCTGTTTGTCCTGTTACT
Organism: Pteropus medius; assembly: GCF_902729225.1. Taxonomy (NCBI): domain Eukaryota; kingdom Metazoa; phylum Chordata; class Mammalia; order Chiroptera; family Pteropodidae; genus Pteropus; species Pteropus medius. The sequence goes on along the minus strand of NW_024352785.1, from coordinate 17,431,175 downwards.
TTTAGGTTTATATCCCACATATAAGTGATATCGTGTGATTTTCAACTTTTTCTGTCTGGCTTATTTCATTTAGCATGATTATCTCAAGGTCTATCCATGTCATCGCAAATGGCAGTATTTCAACTTTTCTTATAGCTTAGTAGTATTCCATTGTTTATATATACCACAGCATCTTTAGCCAATCATCCACGTCCTGGCCACTATGAATAATGCTGCTAAGAATATCGGTGTGCAAGTAGCTTTTCGGACATGAGTTTTCAAGTCTTTGGGGTAAATACCCAGTAGAGGGATTGCCGGATCATATGGTAGATCAATTTTTAGTTATCTGAGGAAACTCCATACTGTTTTCCACAATGGCTGTACCAATTTGCAGTCCCACCAATAATGCATGAGGGTTCCTTTTTCTCCTCATCCTCTCCAACCCTTGTTATTACTTGTCCTGTTGATAACAGCTATTCTAACAGGTGTGAGAAGGTATCTCATTGTGGTTTTGATTTGCATTTCTCTAATAGCTAGCGATGTTGAGTATCTTTTCATATGTTTGTTGGCCATTCGTATGTCTTCTTGGGAGAAGTGTCTGTTCAGGTCTTCTGTCCATTTTTTGATTGGATCATTTGTTTTTTGTTGTTATTGAGTTGTATGAGTTCTTTGTATATTTTGGATATTAGACCCTTATGAGAGGTGTTGCTTGCAAATATATTTTCCCATTTGGATGGTTGTCTCTTTATCTTGTTGACAGTTTCTCTTGCTGACCAGAAGCTTTTTAATTTGGTTAACCCCATTTATTTATTTTAGCTTTTATTTCCTTTGCCTTTGAGGTCAAATTGACAATGCATTCTCAACAAGGGTCATATCACCCCAAAAAGGATGAACACTGGATCTTGGGGCTCAAAAAAGTCTTAAATATTAGATATTAAAATGGTATGTGGCCTTCCTAAAGGTCACAGTATCTAATCAGATATATGACATATCTATGGCACCTGGTTTCAAGGTGAGGGAAACTGTGGGGTGGGAGAAGGAAGGATTAGGACAAGAATGTCTTGAAAATTTCCTTAGGGGCAATAATTTTTAAAAAGTTGAGATACATTACCCTGGACCAAAATCTATGATTAAGATATTAGGAGAAGTGTCAAAACGTTGGTTAACTACAAAGTCTAGGAGCTCAATTTATTTTTAGAGTTAAGTCAGTAAATTGGAATCCAGAAGCATGCTTTGGCATTCTCATCCAGTTTTGCTGACATGTAGTAAAACATTCCTACCTTCTTTTTATAGCGTCAAACTCAGGTCTTCATCACTTTTCTAGTCAGTAGATAAGCTGTGTTGGGACAGAGAACATTTATTCCTTTTCCTAAAAAGAAAAAAAAAAAAGATATTCAAAGGAAGCAAATCTTTATTTACTTGGTAAAAATGTCACTAAGCTATTTAGTTTGGGGAATTTGTGAAATTGACCAGATGTGCTGAAGTATACTTTCTTGTCACAAAATAGCTGATAATCCACTAGGATAAATCACTGTGAGGTAATCACAGTCAAACAAATCATTCGATGCATTCTTCATCTTACTTATGAAAAAACAGAAGTTTGTTTGGACTTGGTCCTTATACTTCATGTAGTCAGTCATGCTTTGTTGTTTTGTTCCAAAAATTGCCTGTCCATCTTCATCTCCAAATTTGAAAAGATAAAAAGTGGGAAGAAAACAAGAAGCCAAAAACTGCTTCTCCTCTGCAGAGTGACAGCATTGTAATACCACAGAATCTGGAGACAGATGGTGGCTTATAGCAGACATCAATCTTCAATGAGAGTAAATTTAGGATAATGTCCCTCTTTGGTAATGGACATGTCTTTGCAAAGTTATTGCTGACAGCATCCTTTAACGTGCTGATTTGCTAAGACAAGGTTTTTATTGCATCTAATCTTGTCGTAAGGCATGAAAAAAATGGTCGGGTACATGTTTTTCATGTATAGTTTTTACAAGAATTGCCTGCATTAGAGAGTAGCTAAATTGTTTTCCATATTTTATGGCACATTTCTAATGTTCTACCGCACACAACATTGATCACTCAGTCCATTAGCTTATTATGCTATCCTGAAAGGAGACACTTCCTTTGGGAAAAGCCATTATTTGAAATGAGATGAAGGCTCTGACTACATAGGACAAAGTGGGGTAGAAGCTATTCAGCAACTGCTTAATTTCATCAAGAGAAATAGCCAGAAAATGTATATACATGTCAATGTATATGTACATATATTTTTTTCAAAACGTCTGACCTATCCAGATCTGCTTTGTCTTCTTTAGTGACTTGGATACTTTCCAACATCTCAAACTATCCCCAGTAAGGATGGAAACAGCTTTTATGATACAAAACTTTTTCATAGTTGTATATACTGGGAAATACTCATGGCATTATCAGGATTCATTTAGGAAAATAGAAAAAAAAATAGAGGGACTTTGATATAGGATTTGTTAACACATATTGTGGAAGAGCTGAAGAGACACCCGGGGACAGTAGAGATTAGCATCCCAGAGATTGGCATCAACAGAAAGTGTCACCACCACCAGGTGGTACTCCCAGATCTGGTACCATAAAGGTCTGGAATTACTGTGGAGATATAGCCGCTGGAGGAGGTACTACTGAACGAAAGTGAGAACATACTGGATTCTCCCCCTTTCTACTCGGTAGGTAAGTTCCCAACAATTTCTCCTTTTGGCAAAGAAGCCTTGCAAATGTCGCACCTAACATAGCAGAACAAAGCAAAAGGGCAGGGAATGAAGCTGGGAGCCAATAGATAAACCAATAACTTGGACAAAATTAAAATAGCTTCCTTTCTTTAGCACTTCACTTAATATGCTTTTGACCATTGTCAATTCTATCCTACACATAAAGATAATTTTTCCTAAGATGAGGAAAATCTGAAATCTTTGCCAGCAGGGTTAAGGGCTGAAGTGGAGATTGGGAGCATAGAAGGGAAGTGTTCCTCAGAACACATTTTAAAAAGGTCTGTGAGATGGCTATTGAGGCTCCTGATGCATTTGTGCTTCAGGAAATGTAACTGAATGGGAAAACAGTGGATGCCCAATTGCATTCTGTAGCTACTATACATCAGAATCAATGCAAGGTGCTTCTGCACGTGTCATTTCATCTTTAGAGTGGCCTAAGAGGAGAATTCATATCTCTGTGGGGATATAAACTATGATATCTTTATCCACCTCTGAAATCCCCAAATCCTATATTCTCTGTATAGGTCCTTTGTATCTATTGTTGGAGAAGGTGGAAAATACCGAGTTCTCCTTTGACAGGAAGCACAGACAACTCTAATTATGTAAAACCTCTGGTCTGGAAACTTAATGACACATGAGTTACTGTACTATATCAGACCTTAAGTCCAATCAATTATTTTGTCTCTGACAATGACACTAGGGTTCATGGACTATCACGTTTGTTCTTTAACAAAAATTTTAAATATTTTTAAGGTTGTACTCCAACCAATAATAATTTATACTTATTGAGTGCTTAGTAGATGACAGACATTGCTGTAAGCATTCTACTTTTTTTGTTAATTAGTTTAATCCTTGCTGTAAACCTATAAATTCATTTTCTTATTATCTTCGTTTTACAAATGAGGAAATAGAGGCAAAGAGCATTCCTATAATTTTTCTAAAAGATTCGTGCTAGTGAGTGGTAGAGCAGAATCTGAATACTGTGTCCTAAGAATTTCAATACAAGACTTCCCAATATCCCATGATGGCACTTTATGAGTTCATGGCTCATAGTTTTATCTAATTCTTTATACAAAAAAAAAAAAAAAAATTCTAATGAATAGTTTTGATTATTTCTCTTGAGAAAAGGCAAAATTATAATTATACTAAATATGTACATATTAAGATATTGAATAGGGTTGGGCTTTTACTATTCTCTAAGAAATTAGATATGCTTTCTTTGCTCATTCACAATATCTGGCAATAAATATTTTTTGCATCCCATATTAATTAAATAAAATTTTCTTTAAGTAAAATAAAGCAGCTATAATAATAATATTAGGATTTTTGTTTTCAGACATAGAACCCTAGGGGAAGGAACTAGTAAAGACCTGTTTTGATGGAAAGGAGCAGAGACTGACCACAATAAGAACCCTGGTCCCTAGTCAAATTATAGAACCACAAAAGTGTTCATCGAGCTTGCTTGGACTATATTTGAGGCCTGCTTCAGTGTCTTTGTCTTCTCTTATTAAAAGTAAGCAATTAGTGATGTGAGCCTAGCACTGGACAAATTAGGGGCTAACAGAGGTCACAAACATAGAATCTAAGGTAAGCCACTACTGCCGTAAAGAATGCCAGAAGAATAAACTTACCCAATCTTAGGGCCAGAGATGGACAATGGGACAATTTCTATCATTTTTATTTATATACTTTTGAGTCCACTTCAACCAATATATAAGTTGCTTTTCTTTTCATAGGTAAAACTGCATGAACAGTTTAGATTGGTTCTAGCTTTTATTCTAATTCCTCTAGGTAACTTAGAAATTTATTGTACACTCTTCTTTTAATTTACTTGTATGTATAAATTTTGCTACTACCAAGAGTTTCATACTGCTCTACTGTTCACTGCAGAAGGAGCCCTCGATATGTGCCTAAAACTGTCACGTCCAAGAGTCATTTCTAATCATAGTCTTTGTTTCTACTCACTTTATCATCTTTTGTAATTTCTTTCAATATCTCTTAGCATAGACACTGTAGATTTAATAGATTTATCTAATAGGTTTAATATATTTAACCTTTCAACCCAGAGAACTGTTTTATTTTTTAACACGTAGCTTCATTTTCCCTAATATGACCAATAAAGTCACGCTAAAGGGTTCACACAGACTTATTTACCACATTTATCTACAATTCATCTCTGCTTGATCCTGACTCAGATTTCCCCAGACCAGCAGCCATGGTGACAGAAATCAGGCTTCTTTTATATAATTAATAAACAATGGCATTTTCCTAGACAGGCCTTGAGGCTCTGACTGCTTGCCAGATCACTATCCCCTTCTGAAGGAGGAGCCTAACTAACACTAGGGCTTCCTTGAACAGCTGTCACCATGCTTTGTCTTTGTACAATTGCTCCACCCTTCCACCCTCTGACTCACTGCTAATATTTGTGCTGAATTGACATCTGAGAGGTAGCATGGCTAGAGAACTTGGTTACTAGATAAATTCCCTTGTGGAGATTAAAGAAATGACCACATCTGATCCTCTCATGAAATGTTTGAGTGTGAACCACAGAGATGGAAGGACTGATACACAGTGGCATAGAAAAGGAGAAGCAGATAGAAAGTATTAAGCACAAAACATGAGAAAATAGAAGCAATGAAGGAGTAAATACGAAGATGTGGAGAGCAAAACACACAGCCACAAATGCAGTAGGAGTCGTGTTGGAAAAGCCAAGAGGCAAAGACCAGGGAGATCGGCTCATGGAAGTGGCTGTTTGCTTCTTGTTGAGACTTGGGAGCTGGAATATCCAGACTCAGGTTCCAAGGCTCCCCAAAACCTATTGTGTGCCAGTTGAGACCATTTTCTGTTCCTTCTTACTTCAGGATATATTCTTAAAATAAACCCATGTCATCACAGTAACCAAACCTCTGTCATTAGGTGCTGCTTCTGGTCTGAAAGAGGCCAACACGTGCATTGTTATAATTAGTGTATCCATACACACTCCTCACTTTTTCAACAATTTAATACAAATCTTTCCTACTTTTGACTCCAAACTCTGATAGGTAAAAATATACATTTGCATATCAAAAGTCAAATCTTTTATTCTGAGAGTCCTGTCTGTAAAAATGATGAACACTCGTTAATCATATAGAAATATATTCCTAAGAGGCTAAAAACTTAGCTTTTCTTTATGATTATAATCCGTTCTTTGAAACTTCTGCATTTCTGTTGTATTACTTGTAGAACTTTTGTTAGGCAGCAGAATGGATGTCAGTAACTACTTTGGGTTCTGTAGGGGAGGAAAAAGTTTTACTCAACCCTCTTACGATCCCTGGCCTGGTCTGAAAAGTAAATTGTCAAAGACAGATTAACAGGAGAAAAGTATACATATTTATTAATATAAATGTGACATGAGAGCCTTCATAAGGAAATAAATACCCAAAGACAAAGACCTGTGATTTTTATGCTCGATTTGATGAAGAGTGGACAGATGTGGAAGAATATGATGGGTTAAGGAGTATGAGGTAAGTATAGTAAACTGGAGAAACTTAGCAGGCCTGCTCATTAGATTCTTCTTCAGGTCCTTTTGCCTTTGAAGATAAGGATGCTTCTTTCCTCTTGGTGTAGTGGGGGCACCTCTCACATCAGGATTTTATAACCAGCTTCAGAGAAGGAGGGCAAGTGGGGAAGGAACCCAGAGTGAACTTCCTGCTTCTGCCACCTTCTCAAACTCCTCCAGCTTAAAATATTCAGTATGCCAAAATGCCATATATTGGCATACATGTCCTGAATCCATCAGCTCCCGTAGCATCCAGTACTTATCTTCGCTAATATGCATTTGCAATTATTTTGTTAATACTCTTTACGGCTGCAAACTCTATAAAGACAAAGAACCAAGAATTCTTGTTCACTAGAGCAGTAATAAGCATTCTTTAACTACTTGTTAATTAAAGGGTAAAAGAATGAAAACCATTGTTACTTTTATTTGCAGGCTTTCGTTCATTATATGTTGTTAGGGTTATAGTTTAGAGACCCAAAGACAAACCAGGCACGGAGATGGGGAACTGCTTTGATGTTTAAGTTTCTTGTGGGCGGAAATGCTCTGAACCATGTAGTCCTTGTCTTTTCATCATCTTGCCAGAGCTGCCAGCTTTGTCTAAAGATCCAGAGAGCTTTTCAAACAAAGCAAAGTTTTCACTTCAGTTTTATACTTCTCTGCTACTTGAGTTGCTTACAATCACACCCAATGAGCTGTATACACCTCTCCATTATAGTTTGAATTTTGGTATTTGCACTTGTTCCACTGACCGCTCTCCACTGGCTCTCATTTGCATTGAAGTCTCTGGTCCTAACTCCTAGCCTGCCTGTTCTTGTAGGAGCCTCACCTATTCTGGTGTATTTATAGCCATATTTTCCTAAAGTATTCCAGAATATAACAACTCTGAGCAGTGCAGAAAGTTGATATTCAGGAACTGTGGTCAAATGAGTGTGAAAAACTGGTTTGAGCAGAAATAATAAGATTTCCCCAACTTGTTTGTCCGTACTTTTTCTTGCAGCATATCCATGGAAGCTACCTAGAGAAGCACTCACTGCTTTATGGTATCCTTGGTTGAGTCCAGCATTTTATTTTTTCAAATAAACTTTTTAATGAACTATAATAAAGTCAAAGGAAGCCCCAGAATTATGAGTATACAGCTCAATAGGTTTTCAGCGCTAGCATCACCGCCTCAGCTCCACCTCAGATCATCAGACATTAGATTCCCATAGGAGCACCTGGTGCCAAAAAGGTTGGGGACCGCTGATTTATGTTTTGTATGAGTCCTTTTTCAATTTCACGTGCTGCAAATATATTTTCTCACTTTGTATATTGGTTTTCACTTTATTAATGGTGTCTTTTCTTAAACAGAAGCTCTAAATTTTAATGAACTAAAGTTTATCAATTAGTCCAGTATCTTTTGACCTGATTAACGATCATATATTGCTCTGATGTCTTTTTGAAATAATTCGTAATAAATAACTTCTTTGTGGGGTTTAATTGATAACTTGTAGCCCATTATCTTGTTCATAAAACTTAAGACTTTTTCCCATAACTGCCTTTCCTCATCATTGCCTACTTCAAAGCCCTAATGCATTTTATTAGACCCCTCTAACTACCTTACCAGATTTTCTCATAATTTGTCTTGTATGATAAAATGATTCACTACCCAGATGGTTCTATCAAAAATGTGGTAGTTTCTCTGGATATGTCCCCTTTCGTGACAGTTACAAATATGAAAAATATAATTTAGCCTGGAACTATTCTTTGTGGGACCACGTTGTCCCCCTTTTTCATTCAGAATGATGTATTTATTCACGTATTAAACAAACACTTATAGAATGACTACTGTAGGTTAATTACTGCACAAAACTCTGGAATATAACTGTAAGCAAAATTGGATACAGCGATTACCTTGATGGAGTTTACAGTCTGGAGGGAGAGAGATACATGGCATCAATAATTACGCACATTTATGTAAAGTGTTACTGGGGCAAGTGCTAACAGGGAAACTGCCATAGTCAGGGTGGCCATTTTTTCCAGGGATGTTGACAAAAATACCAATTTGTGATTTCCCAGGAATCTGGGTATGAGAAATTGCTTCAACTCAGAGGTTTTACTAGATGATAGTGTAGTAGGTGGTTTGTGGGTCAGCTTACTTGGGAAAATGTGGTTGGCCATAGCAAAACCAAGAAAATCAGAGTGCCCGTTATCTTTGGAATATATGTTGCAAGTTGCCAATCGTCAGTCTGTGGGGTCAAAGTTCATTTTGAAATAATTCCTGTTCTAAAACTTTTATATAATTTCTTCCAATTAATTGGATAAAAAGTGTTTCATGAATATTTCAAGAGGTATCTATCTTTACCTGGAAATGTTGACCTGGATTCCTCATCATTCTATACACTTCTCCTATAGAATATATGAGGTTTTTTTGATCAAGTCTGTGTGTGTTTGTGTGTGTGTGTGTGTGTGTGTGTGTGTGATTTTGAAGCATTCCAACCTTATTAGTTATATATCTTCTTAAATGCCAATAGTGCTTCAATCTACTTAATCTAAGAGAAGCCACCCAATTATTTGTATCCACGAATGTCTGTAGAAGAAAATCTGCTCATATCTTGGCAAATACCTTCTTTTCTTTTTTATTTTGATATTTTAATCTTCATTTTCACTGGTTAAATAATCCGTATTGTCCAATGGATTACAGAGCACGCTTCATTTTCAGTAAAGTTATTTTCAGCTTTTATCTGTTTCAACTGCTTTGTGTTATATAGGTATGTTATTTGTTTATTTCAAATGAACGATTAGGGGGTTCTATTTCTTATAGCAAAGTGTAATGAGCTCTAAGACCTGCAATACATTTAAAAATAATAGGTTATTTTTTTCTATATGTCATTAAAAATGATATATATTTTATTGGTAGAGTACTAAAATAATGAAAATTTTTAAATTATCTTTTAGAAATTTGGTGTATATATTTATAGTCATTTGTTTTTTTACATGGATATATTTATAAACATGGTATCATATTCTATAAGCTGCTCTTTCATTTGCTTTTGTCATGTAACACTAGGTAATAAACATCTTTCTGTCATTACATAAACATAAATTAACAAAATTAATGACTATTTCATATTCACTCATTTCATATGTCATAATGTATTTAACCACGTAACAATATTTAAAAGTAAAATGTGTGGCTGGAAGGCCAAAGGAACACGTAATGTAAATTTGCATAAAAGAAGATACTAAAAATGATCACACAAATGAATGAGAAAACAGTTTTTTATAAATAATAGAAGAAAAATAATTACAGAAGCTGAGTCATTTTTATTTTACTCAGAACAGAAGTGAACCAAATATTTTAAACATGTACTGAAATTATAATAAAAATTAGACTTGTATAAAAAGATCAAATTAATAGTATATGTCAAAAAAGTTGGAAAATGTAGTTTATGTGTCAGTGCAATTCATTCACTTATTCAGCAATTATTTGCTGAGGACTTGATGTCTGGCAATCTCTCTCACAGTCTAAGGGTAGAATAGTGAACCAAACAGACACAATCATTCCTTTCACAAATTTACAAATTGGTATAAAGGGCAGAAATTAAATATATAATTACCCAAGTGTAGTGGCCTGAGTTATTTACCCTCCCCACTCTCTTTTTCTTCAGATCAGCACAAATAAGACCAAGGACACAGAAAACAAACAAACAAACAAACAAACAAACAAACAAACAAACAAAAAACCTAAAAGGAATGAATCTTAGCAATAGTATGGAGTTCTCATTATCTTGAAATCACACTGCATCGAGGTTAAACCGCAGGGTGCTTCTCCCTCTGCTTTCCCTTGCTGCACTGTGGAATCCGAAATCTGGCCTTCCATTCCTATCCTCCCATCAGCTGTGGGGCTGGGTCCAAGAACTCCAGAGGTCACAGGAAAGGGTGGAGGTGAAGCAGCTCCAAAGCAGAGAGGTTTCTCTATTGCCTGGAGAAATGCACTGGATTTACATGTTTATATCTATGTGCTTGGATATTTAAATTTGAAAACATAAATATCTATGTTTAAAACCTTTCAGTACAACTTGTACTACTCTTCTCCCATTCACTTGGAGCAGAATGTTGAAGGAGGTAAAAATCAACTCTTTCAGAAATCTTGAGGACTTTTGGTGTGTTATAAACAAAATCAGCTAATATAATTGTATATTTGGCTCTATGAATATATTCCCAATATAATGTGTGTGTGCAAATATCTGTGTGTGTGTGTGTGTGTGTGTGTGTGTGTGTGCACGCACACGCATTTTATAATCAAGCTTGCGCCCTGCTTTATAGAGGATGACCCTGAAATAGTACATCTTGGCTGCACATTGGAATCCACAGGGTGGTCTTTAAAAGTTCTGATTCCTGGGTCCTGCTTCTAGAGAATCTGATATGATTGGTGTGGAATTTGGTCTGTGAGTTGGGAATTTAAAAACTGTCTAGGTGACTCTAATGTCTGTCTAAGGCTAAAAAAGTCACTGGCTTAAAAACTAAATATTACAGCTTTAAAAAGAAATAAAAATGTATTTATTTTGTCACATGTGCTATAAATATAAACATTACATTCGAAGCTTAAACACTACAGATTAACTATTTTTTTCTCTTATCTTCCCATCCTCCCCCAATACAAACTTCTGAGATAGAGCTGACCCGAAACTCTCCCTAAATTCTACCCCTCTACTCACCAGTTCTTCCTTATGACATGCATCCCTACTTCGCGTGATCTGTGTGGGGAACTTCATATGCCTCTGAGATGCTCTTCCCTGCTTACAGCTTTATACTATAGGAGAAATTGAAATAAACACTGTTAAAGATAACAGTTCTGTTGCCATATATACTGTTTACACCAAACTCATATTCTCAGAATTATGCTTCTTATGATGAAGATGTACAAATCTTATTTCAGAATATAGATGAAATTACTCTAGAGCACATTTTAAATAATGTAGAGCTACATGACTTAAGGTGAGGAAGTAAACATTTTCCATTTACCCTGTGACATTTTTACACAAAATTTGAAAAATAGCAAATCGTTAAGCTTCAAATAGCACATTTAGTTTCTTTTCTCTAATAAAGATTTCCTTGATGTAAAGATAAGGGTTTAAAGATGAACAAGGGAAATATGATTTTAATTTTAATCTGAACATACCCAAACTTAATCTTTAACTTAAAATGTGAGTTACTATGAGCATTAGACTTAGATAATTTCTTGTGCCAATTAGATTTTTCTTTAAAATGCTTACCACATTTAAATGGGACATTAATATTTAAATATTTACATTTTCAAATGGTCTGTTTCCTAAAACTTGGAACACAGCATCAAGTTCAATTTGTTATAGGTTTCAACCATCTTTCAGGTTTTTTTAAACAAATATTTTTTGAATGTCTGCTGTATGCTAGGTAACCATCAATATCGATGTGCTAAGTTGATATTGGATTCTCTTATGGGTTTCATAGTCTAGTGAGGGAAACAGGTAATTAAAATATAAGCAAATAAATACAAAATTATTTATTGAGATAAATACAATGAAGGGAACGAAAAATATATTCTAATGGCAAATAAAGGGTAAAGAATAAGAGATTTTATAGTCTTGCAAATTAAAAAGTCCAGATTGGATACAGTATAGGAACAGCATTCTTAGTATTAGAAACAGTATGAGCTAAAAGGTACCAGACATGAGAGAACTTGGAGTGTTCAAGTTCACATAGCTGGAGTTCATTAAATTGTCAGTGAGTGAGGTACAATGGTATTGAAAGGTAAATATGACCTTGGAGGTCAGGGTAACTTTAGATTTTATTTAAATAAAATGAGAAGCCATCATAAACATGATCTAATTCATATTTAAAAACATCATTATATCTGTCTGTGGAAACTATTTAAGGCAAATATAAAATAAGATAAATTAATTGGTTATAGTAGTCATCTGTATGAGAGATGATGGCAGCCTATATTATGAAAGGGACAGAAGAGATTTATTTAATTTTAATAATTGTTGGAGGTAGAGGTAATAAGTTATGTTGATAGACTAGATGAAGGGGCTTAGAATAGAAGAATCAAGGCTTACACTTAGATATCTGGGTTTAGCAACTGAGTATATGCTGTAATTACTAAGATGAGAAAGACTAGTAGAAGACAGATTTTATTGCTCTTATAGTTATTATTATTTCAGTGGGACTTGTGGAATTTGAGTTGCATTGTATATACATTTAGTCTGAGATTCCTATAAGCCAATTATATACTTAGATATCAAGGGATAGCAATGCCATCATAAGTCCTGTACACAGAGGAGAGGCAGGACTAACATAGATTCAATCAACATCAGCATATGGATCTTAAAAAACTTTTTATTATAGATTAAAATGTGCACAGAAGTAGAAACGAGTACATTAAACCCCTTTCACCCAGCTTCAACAACCATCAACTCATGGCCAATCTTGTTTCAACTATATCCATTCATTCTCTGCTTACCTCCTCCCCACTACCACTACTAACACTACTGGACTATTTTGAAGCAACTCTTAGATAGCATATAGTTTCCATCATTAACTGTTCATTATGGATTTCTAAAAGTTGAGGACTCTTTATAAAGATATAATTATAATATTATTATAACTAAAATCACAGTAATTTCTTAATATTATCATATATTCAGTCAGCATTCCAATTTTCTCGACTGTCCATAAATTACTTGTTACAGATTATTTTTGAATTACGATCTGAATAAGGTCTATGCATGGCAATTAGTTGATGTTTTCTCTTTTTTTCTTCCTTTTCCTCTCCTTTTTTGTCTCTTATAATTTATTTGTTGATAAACTAAATTTACGGTCTGATATTCTCAAAATCTGTATTGCATCCCCATGGTGTCATTTCCCTCATTATTTTCTCTTTTTCCATTATTTCTTATAAATTGATAGTTAAATTTGTTGTTTTTTACCAGACTCAGATTTGATTTGTCAAAAAATTTCATGGGTTATGATATATATTTCCTTCAAGAGGCATCATATAGTTGGTTATCTTGCTTTTTCTGATGTTAGCAGCCACTGATAATCATTGCCTGGATCCATTATTTTATTTAATGTTGTAAAAAGCCTCTTCAATTTGGTCCCTGGGTAATTTTGGACACATTTCCTGCCTTACACCCTTTCTCTTAGAAACCCCAGTTCCTTTTAGTTGAAATGGTATTTAAAGAACACAATCTGGGCACTCATTGTTACTGGCTTGGTCACTGTGAATACAGCTAGGAGATACTTCACACATATGGGTATTTTCCTTTTAAATTCAGAGTTACTGGGCTTTTACTTAACCTGTTTAATCTTGGATACAATGGTTTCTAAAATCATTGGAAAAGATGAATGAGAATGTGGAGATGACCCATTACCTGAGTTCTGTGAAATAGGTACTTAGGGGATAGAAGAGAGTGGAAAGACCTGACAAAGCTGACAGAGGTGAGCAAGTGAGTGTGGCATCCTGAAGGGAAGGATAAGATAATGTTATGAGGAAGAGGGGGCAGTTGCATTAGACGATTCTGAGAAGCTAAATAATACCTTGTGCAATTATGCAAGTTTATATTTGGCAAAAAGGAAGCAGTTCTTGCAGTGGAATGACAGGGGTAGAGCCTCATCAGAGTTGGTTGATGAGTAGCTGGGAGATGAGAAAGTAAAGATAGTGTGAATAGAGATATTTCTTAATTCTGAAAGATGGAAATAAAGTGGCCAGTTATAAGCGGCTTTGCCTCAAGAAGTATCTCTTGATAAAACCTAAGTCTCAGTCAAGGCAAGTTCTTTCTTGAAGAAATCTGAGAGAGAAAATAAGCTATCCATGCTTACAAAATATAAATTAATGACTTCTACACAGTTTCCTTTTATATTCCTCGATTCCTTAATGTAGTGAATTATTCAGTGTATGAAAATGTATTTATACAGTCCTTTCGACAAGTCTATTCCATAAACCAAGAGAATTTCTGTCTTCACTGAACAGTAGAGATGTGTAGGAATTATAAATCACTGATGTCTTATCACTTGTCCCATCACTCACTATCATTTCTTTACATTAGCTCTGGGTTCGTTTCCATCCAACTGATTATTTCATCATTCAGACTATAAGGGTAAAGAAAAAAAAATCCAAACTTTCTGTCATTTTCATGTGTTGTAATAGATTCACCTAAAGTAATTACCTAGGCTATATATTCCCACCTTCACTGGCTTGGCCAGATGGTGCGTTCCTCTCCTCTACAGCCCTTTAGTTTATTTTAGCAAACCCTTGAGACTGCGTTAACATTCCATAAATGGAATGGATGAAGGCCAGGTTCTTTCTAGGTTAATGATTTTGAGATCAGTATTTTTGAAACCTAAGCACTGTTTCAGTAAAGGAAAAAAATCAACAGATGGCAGAGAGGGTCACTATCAGTGATTATGATGGCAATAAAACAGCTTACATAAGGAAGAGAACAGACCGTGTGGCAGAGCTTAGTCCTTCCCCATAGTTACGTGATAATAGATACAAAAGCAAATCAGGCTTGCCTTTTGCTTCACAGAGTCTTTAGGAGTGGAGATAAATGGCAAAATGACAATAATTATCTTCATGCTTTTTGGTTTGGTAATGTTTTATTTCTTACTAGAGTTCTTTTTCCAAAATTGCAAAGCCTGCCTTTGAAATGAAGGGAGCCATGTTATTGATTAACTTATTTTATAACATATAGTCTCCAAGTAATTTTAATATTTTGGGGGAGAATAGTAATCTTTTGAATCAACGAATCCAGTGTGACTACTCAAATTCAGCGAATCATTTCTCTGGGGGTATAATTCTTTTTAATAACTATGATTATAAACAGTTTATCTAAAAACAGTACCTGCAAAGACATGGTTGTTTCTCTTACAAAGAAAATCCAGAAAGAGAACAAAGGTAGGTTTTAAGGAAGGGAAAATATGAAGGATTAATAGTGTACTTTGAACCGTGTTTCTTTTCTTTGCCCAGGTGCAGGGACAATAAGAGCCCACCGTGGCTTCAGATTTACTCTCTGTCTTTTGTCTTGATTTTGCCATCACCAGAGGGCTTCATCTTTTGAACAGCACGTACAACAAAGATCAAATTAAAATACTTTAGGCAGAAGTGGAGTGGGGGATGGGTACAAGAGGTAGAGCTGAGTATGGCTAAAGATCACTAATAGCTGTAATTTTGTGGGAGAAAATATCTTTCCTTTGAGCCTTCTATTTATTTTTGAACTTAATATCCCAGCTCCTAAATTATCTACATTTGCTGATTCATATATAAATGGTCTGAAAGAAGTATTGTACCGAAGAGACCAGGAATAAAGATTAAATGTCATGCTGAATGGCCTTCAAAAATTGCAACACATAATTATAAATGCCTTTCTTATTGGCTAAAATCTTTAGGTGTGTGTACACTGGAAGCTAAACTGTTTCTCGGAAATTTTGGACCTCAAAGATGGCTGGTGATGCTGGCTTTACTTCTACTCTAGGGAAGATGGAATCAGTATGGGGAAGTGGACTATTCCACTCCGAAATTTGAGGTCTGAATGCAAACTACCGTTTCTTCACTGATGTTTTTAATTACCTATGAAGTTTTACATTAAAACAAAATGATTTGGCTCAAAAGGTGCCATAAATTGGAAAAGGCTTAAGTTGTACAAATCATGCTGTACAAAAAAAAAAGGTAGCTCAACCTTTTTTTTTTTTAGAAATGATCTTATCTACTTGGAAAATATGTCTCCTTGATTTCCATTCATTTATTTAAATGTTTAAATGTAAAAAGCACTTAGCTCCCATTTGCCAAAATGGCTCATGTTCTAACATAATCAAAATTACCTGTGTTATGAAAGTAAGTAATGGGTTTGAAAAATAATAAGGAAATAATACTTCATTCTTTATCTTATTTCAAAATGTTTCTTTTATAAAAATTGGAGAAAGGTAGCCCCCTTTGTCCTTTAGTTCTTAAATCATGCACAAAGCCCAGCTACCCACCACACAAAAATAAAAACCTTTCTAAATTCACAATAAGGAGCTGAAGGCATAGGAGAAAAGTCAGTGGGCCAGAGTCAACATTCTGGGTGTCTTCCCACCTGTCTCAGTGTAATTTCAGTATGTGCTATCTCAAACACATTGCCTCTCAGCCCATTTATAATTGTCCTGAGAAAAACAGTCTCGAAATCTCTTTTAAGCGTACAAGTCAATCAAATCTTATGCATCATCATGGGAACAAAACGTTGCCAAGTTTTACATTTGAGTCAGTTCCCATCATTTGAAAAAAAGAAATAGTAAAAAGCTCTGCCTCTGCTTTTTGAACTGAGTTTAGGAACACTTTTATCTCCCATTTGCAAAGAAGTCTTACATTTTTCCTATGGAGTCACTGTCTAATCTTGTTCCGTCACATTTGGGGGATCCCATCTGTTTATGTTAGCAATAAGCAGGTTAAGCAGAAAATGGAGGAAAAAAATCAGAGGTGGAAACAGAGTCTTGAAAACGTGTGGGAAGTGCTCAGAAAGCACACATGCATCCGCATATTTTAGCAGTTTCCTGGAAACAATGGAAATCCCTCCTCTTCTTGAAAAATCTCCCTTCCTCCGTCCGCTCAATAGCCCCCATCCAAAAAACAGTGTTTTAATAGCAGTAGTGTTCCCAGAATGAAACAAAACATGTTTCAGAGGCTGCACGGGAGGCTGAGAGCCGTGAACATATGTGCAGTGTCGTGTACTAAAATATAGGCCTTTTTAATTAGACCCCAAAACTGCTTTTTTAACACTATGTTTTAGTTAGAGAATTGTATAGTTTTCTGTCATACAGATCCATCCTACCACCAAGCTTTCTTTTTAATTAATGCACAAATAGAGGATACATAATGGGTTGCCCAGCGATGGCACATATATCCTCACTAATGAGGATACAGTGTGAGGATGCTCACTTCTTGCCTAAGGCTATGCTGTTTTCAGTTCTTCATCCTGTAATTGCAGGATTAAATAGTTTACGCTGGCTTTTGTAATTAGGAAAAGGAGAAACACATTTTAGAAGGTTAAAAATCTTGGATATGGCAAGTTACAATTTCCTTTTAGTGACAAGATGTTAAAATTTTCTAGATGCAGGATTTCTGTCTTGCCAGCATCCTCCCCAACACACTCTCAATTCCCAAAATAAAACTCTTTGGTTGGGAAGAATTAAATATGAAGAGTTCAAGCCAATCGAATTGACCAATAAGAAATACTGATCCCGATGCCTGAAAGAGGAGTTGAGAGAAAGCAAGCAATGATGGCAAACAAATGTCTGGACATAACAAACACCAGCTCATCAGGCCTTGAGCAATAGGCTTAAAGAAGGGGCCGTTGTTAAAAGAGTCTCTCTCTTAGATATTCTGCTAGATGTAAAAATGAGCAACAAAAAAATGTGCCGTCAGGTACTGCAGCATCAAATGAACGAGATGGGACAGATGTAAATAACTGAAGTATAAGGTAGACTACATTTAGCCAAGGTAGCAATGTTTTCACATACCTTCGTTTCTTGCTAGAATTAGTTTGCTGCTATAAATATCTAGTTGAGACAAAACAACTGGGGTTTCCAACAGTCAGTCACCTGTATTGAAGCCATATATGTTTCACTTGATCCATTGAAAGTTTCTTTGGAATTAAATTATTTCAAATGAATATGTGGGGCCAGATATGGTCAAATGTAGTTGATCCTTTGATTCTGAAAATCTTCAGGAATATCACTGCTAATCACCTTACGTCATAAATACATCAATCTAGCCACTATAATTTCTATCTGATTTATCTGTTTTCTGATCTGCGTTGTTTTCTTTTGGAACTGTGTTTCCAGAGGTTCTTTCTAAAGATGCTTAGTGGAATATTTGCTTATTTTGAATTACTTCAAACATTCTTTAGTTAAATTTACTTTAGTTAATCTGCCCTTAAAAAGCAATTAAATTGCTCTTAAAGGTACCTATGAATTTTTCATTTTGATGCTATGTGTTCATTAAAATTTCTTACAAATTGTGTTATTCAGGGATTGTATGTCAGAACCTAGCTTCTTGTAACTAAAGAGGTAGAATTAAAAATATATGCTCTATTCATGTGTATATTCAGGTTATTCTCAGTGAATCATTTTTTTACTATTTTTCCTTCAAAATGTTCCAAGTTGAAAAAATACTTTCAAGGTTAGTTTGGATAGCTTATTTAAAAAAGAAAAAAAAAAGAAAAAAGATGGATGGTAGGGAGGGAAATTATTGGAGAACTATCTCACAAAACCATAGGCAAAGAAAACAGCTAAGCATCAGAGAAACCAAACCCAGGACAGGAGAGCCAACAGGAGCCACAATTCCCCTCTGAATCTCATTTGGGGCTTGCACAGGCTGTATCTTTGCTTCTCTCTTCACTTTTTTCCCTCTCTCTAAATAAATTGCTTTATTGGTGTATAAAAGCCGTAAGTGTACAGTTCAATAAATTTTCACAAAGTGAACTCACCAGTGAAATCACCACCCAGATTGATAACTAGAACAGTGTTTATGTTGGAAGAACCTTTTTTGCCTCTCTCACTCTTTAGCTCTCTCCACTCAAAGGTGAACTGTCATAAATTAGTTCTATCCGATTTTGAACTTTCATAAAATGGAACTATACAATGTGTAGTCTTGTACATCTGGTCTCTGTCACCCAATATTTTTGTGGGAGTCACCTATAATGTTATGTGTTGTTTCATTTCTTTCCATTGCTTTATAGTATTCCGTGGTGCAAATATGCCTGAATTTATCCATTCTACTGTGGTTGGAAATTCAGCTTGTTTTTATATTTGACTATTAAAAATGTGCTTCTGTGCACGCACGTAACTCTTGTGCACATATTTGTGCATTTCTGTTAGACGTATACCTGGGAGTAGAAATCCTTGATTGTAGGTTACGTGCATATTCAACATAAGTCGATCCCACTAGACAAATTTCCAAAGTGGATATACCAGCGATGTGTGGCTTCTTCAGTTGCTTCACACTCACCCTGCAATAAGATGTATGTAAATTAAAACAGCAATAAGATGTTAAGACAATATAAATTACATTTGATTATAGTAGTACATATCCAGGATGAAAGTAAGTATATCAATTATAGTATTTTTTAAATCTAGAATTTTTATTTTATGTTTTAATATATAGAGTCCTATTCTCAGCAGAAAGTCTCCATCTTGTCATCAACTTTGGGGGCTTTTTAGTCAGTTATATTAAAGTCCATGTGAGATAACCCCAATGTCTAGATCATCTGTGTAAGTGTTTCTTTTGTCTGCTTTCCCTCTTGGTTCTATCTTTCGGTATGCCTTGTAAATTTTAACTGAAAACTGAATTTGAAAAAAAAAAAAAGCTTGAGAGGCTTTGGAAATGTAGCCTTCCTCTGAGAGAGGATTTTTCTTTAGCTTCTTGCAGAAAGTTAGAGTAAGAATAGGCCTTTATCTAGTCTTACCCTGAATTGATCTGGAACCAGATTTTAACCTTTTTAAGGACTCACCTATCTAGTTGTTCAAATGTCCCAACTGAAGACTGAGCTGTTTACTAGGTTCCTTTGACTTTGTTAGGCTCTTAGCTCCAATTTTATGTCCGAGCACAGTAAGACTACTGTTAACTATACTTAGGTTTTCAGCTTTTTAACAACTGTTTTCCGATTGGATCTCCAGACTTTCAATCTGCTTCATTTATGAACGACAAATGCCTCCGGGGAAAGCAGCTCACACTGTCAGGTTTACTTCTCTGAGCTTCCCTTCTTTTCAAAATATTAGCCCCTCAGCCTTGAGCTGCCTTGAGACCCTGAATGTCAGAATTTTTCTTACCAGGTCCATGAGACTCCTGAAGGCTATATTCAGCTTCTATACCCCTTAGTCAACTCTTTCTGCTTGATTTATTAGTGTGTTAGGCAATGCTACTTATGAATCAACAAATGGATTGAGGCAAAAAGCAGTATGGAATGTCATGTTTACCTTAATGAGTATGCTTCTCCCAGAGATGTTGACGCATCAAGCACAGGCTGTTCTGATAACTCAGTAATAATTCAAACAGATTACTATTATATTTTTCCAGTTTTTACCGTTGCCTTTATTATGAAGATTGATGTGCTATAAGTTAATCCACCATCACCAGAAGCAGAATTCCTTCTTTTATTATCTCTTCCACTGTATGCCAACATTTTCTGCTTTTTCTCAGTTTAGGCTGACGTTGGCCTCTCTGGAGCTTCATGACTTCCAAGTCCGATACTCAACAGACATTTAAGAAAGTTTTGTGTGTCTGTCCCAAATTTTCAAAATGAAATCCAGTTGGCCGAGCATTATAACTGACACTGGAATTTGTATATGTCAGGCGTGTCATTTGTTCTATTATCTAAACCACAGGGAATCTGAGAAAAAATTCTCTAAAAAGCAGTAATGGGATTGGAAGAAGGGAAAAATGAGAATAATACTAGGTGGGAAAAATAAGAAGAAGAAGAAAAGAAAAAGAAAGAAAGAAAAAGCAGACTCAAATAGAGAAGGCAGGTAGACATAACAAACACTTAGCCTAAAATTTCAAGTAGCAAACTCCAAAGGCCCTGTTTCCTGAGTGTTTTTGTTTGTTTGTTTATATTTGTTTTCATTTTTCCTTTTTAAAGCAAGGAGCTACCATGGTGTCTTTTCAAATTACAATAGTCAAAAATTTTTCCCACGTGCTTAATCTAGTTTTAGTTGTATTTCTGTGACATATACAAAACTCCCAATACATAAAATTCAACCTCTAGGTTGATAAAATTATGACACAATACAGGATGAGAAAAATAATAATTTTTAATTTCTCTCACACTCTGTATTGCTTAATTCTGTTGATTGTCTTTAGTAAGTCCTTGATCTTATCACATAGTCATGGAGTGGTTTGTAGTGATTTTTGTTTTTTGTTTTCCTTGCATTTCCAATTGCTGAACATTCACCTTAAAAAACTGGACTCTATCAGGTGGCCTTTTAATGTTTTCTGAAAAATGCTGGCCCTGTGCCGTGCCCATGTCTCCATGCCCATGCAGTTCTACGTTAGTTTGTAACCTGTGGACTCCGTTCTGTGATATGTGTCCTATTTTCATGTAAGAATATGTGGGGCCTTTCAAATCCTGCTCAGCTAAATGAATCCTTTCTTATGTAGCTCCACTTTGAAAAGAGCGAGTCCTTCTTAAAAACAAAGGATCTCTATAACATTAAGAAACATTTCACCCCCAAGCAACTCAGAACCTATTTCTGGTTAATTCATATCTTTCCATAATGTATAATTCCATCGTCTTTCCATTCTAGCTTAAATCCTTCCATGAAATAGACCTTCTAAAGGGAAATGTAAGTAATGTATAAAACCCTGTGGAATACATTTGTTTATTAATTGAACAAATATTTATTGGATAGATCTTATGTATCAGCCTTACTCTAAGCACTGATGATAGAGCAGTGACAAGGATAAACAAGGTTCCTGCCCTCAGAATGTTTACATTCTAGTAGTGGAAAACAAAAAGCAATGACAAACAAGGAAGGAAATACATTTGAATAATTATTTTATTATTTTTTTTTTTAGGCGAGGCAATCCTTGGTTGACCTCAGAGATTGCAAGGACCTTGTCAGTTTACAATCCCTTATTTTTTATTTTTTACACCTACAGCACCTGGTCTTCCTAGGTGGTCTCCCATCCAAGTACTAACCAGGCCCGACCCTGCTTAGCTTCCAAGATCAGATGAGATCGGGCTTGTTCAGGGTAGCATGGCCATAGACAAATAATTATTTTTAATAACAAAACCTGTAAATAAAACAAAATGGCATAATATAAAAGAAAGTGAAATTATGAAGAAATGTAAGATGTGGGAAAGGTGGAATGCTTTGAGAAGGTGACATTTATTCAGAGACTCAAAGGATTAGGTATTACCCTTGCAAAAATCTAGCGGGGGAAAGGTGACGCAGATAGAAGCAAAAGCAAATGACAATATCCTTGTGCTAACCAGCCTCCAGTGATCCATTCCCCTTGATACTTATGTCTTTGTATATAACATCCTGCCAAAATGAATACTGCTAACTTGTATAACCAGTATGACAATGCAGAAATAATATCACTTATGAAGCTAGGTCATTAAAAACATCGGGGCTTCCATCTTGTTCTCCTGGACCACTCATTCTTGGGGAAGTCAGTTGCCATGTCATGAGGACACTCAACATATGGTTAGGGCCATGTGATAAGGAACTAAAACATCTGCCAAGAGCTAATGAAGAACAGAGGCCACCAGCCAACAGCCATGTGAATTAGCTGAAGTGAAAATGGATGGTCAAGTACCAGGTAAACTTCCAAATGACTGCAGCTCAGACCAACATCTTGACAACAACCTCATTAGACACCTCAAAGCAGAACTTACCAGCTAAGTCACTCTCAAATCCCTGAACCATAGAAAATGAGAAATAATAAATGTTTGTTTATTATTGACTCAGACCACTAAGTTTGAGTCATTTGTAGCACAGCAATGGATAATTCATGTAGAGTTTGGTAATGAAAGTGGAATGCTGCTATTACAAATACCTAAATATGTAAGATTGGCTCTGAATCCAGGCAGTGAGAAGAAGATGGATGAACTTTGAGGAGAAGAGAGTAAAAAACCTAAAATGCCTTGAACAGGATATTGGTAGAAGCCTGATGGCTTTTGAGAAGGCTGATAGTGAGGGCTTAAAGCAGAATGAAGGAAAGGGGATTCTTATATATTGGTAGAAAGTTTAGCACCACTGTTACCTGTAGCCATGTGGAAACTAGACAACGTGGTTAATAAATCAAGTGATCTAGCTAAAGAGATTTCTAGACATCTTCCTAATTATGTAAAATAAAAGAGGTAAGAGATAACCTAAAGGAAAAATTGTTAAACGAATAAAACAAAACAAAAAGACAGGACTCAATGATTTTGACAAGCCTCTTCCAGATGATAAACAATGCTAAAACTAAGAAATGGTTTTCAGGGAAGGACAAAGCCCAAGGTCCTGCTGGGAAAACATGGTCTAAGGATAAAGCCAAGGGAATGGCAATAAAGATATTTGCCAAGACCTAATAAAGAGCTAAAGTGGCACCGTAGATAGCCACTTTATGTTTTCTAAGAAGCTTAAAGTATTGTCCTTCAGCAGTCTCCAGGGAAGGCCAAGGTAGAGAAGGTATTATCTTATAGAAATTTCTGGATATGGATTTTACGACAAGGGTTGAACTTCAAGGCAACTCACAAATAACCCATAGTTTTAAAAATGATTATATTGGCAGAAACATTGCCAGCTTGGACTGAAAAAGATAGAGACAATGCAAAATTAAAAGACCCTCAAAATTCTATTGAGTGGCAGCAGGCTAAGAAAGCTTTGCAGCAGCAAACATAAACTATCCTTCATGGACAAGGAAAGATGAATGAGAGGATGGATGATCAGAGGGCAGAACCAAGAGCCACACAGAGTTATCCTTAGGCAGGTGTAAGACTAGGTCCTACTAAAGGAACTTATAACATTTGTCTGGCTGAATTTCAGTGACTCCTGTGTACCTTCAATTTTACCTCTTTTTGAGTGGTTATACCAGGCTTATCCTAACATTATATGTTGGGTATAAAATAAAAAATATAACTTATCTCTACAGTTCATAGATCTTAAGATCAAAAGAAACTGTACTAGAGGGGCTCTACTTAAGGATTCATGCCCGAGGAGCCTCATCTGCACTGGGACCTCTATTTAGATAACAAAATTCTAGATTCTGAACTGATAATATAATAGAATGGGACTTTTGAGAGGTTTTTTGGGGGGAAGGGCAAGTATATTTTTCATGTAGGGAGCATGTGAATCATTATAGGACAGAGGGCAGACTGTGCAAGGCAGCCCCCAAGATAACCCCACTATCCCTGCCTCATGGTAGCACCTTCCCACATTGAATAGGATTGACTTTTGTAATCGATAGGATAGTTTGAAAATGACAGAGTGTGATTACTGAGGCAAGATCACAAAAGCCATTGTAGTGTCTGTTTTATTCCCTTTCTTCCCTTCCTCTGGGGAAAGCCAGCTGCCATAACATGAAACTACTCAAAAAGCCTTATGAAGAAGGCCATATGGCAAGGAACATACGTCTTCTACCAACAATTGGTGAAGAACTGAAAGGCCTGATGCCAGTAACTATGTCATGGATCTTCTGCTCCTGATCAAGCCTTTGAGTGAGCGCAGTAAGGATCTTGATTGCAATACCATTAGAGATCTCAAGCCAGAACCGCCCAAAGACGCCATCTCAAATTTCTGATCAACAGAGACTGTGATATAATAAATGTTTAATGTTAAGCCACTATTTTGGGGGGTAATTTATTATGTGGCGATTGCTAACTAACTAATATGGTTTCAGGAAGAGTAAGGCCAGTAAAGTTGAAACATTGTAAGTAAAACAGAGAATGATAAGAGATGAATTGGAGAGATGTTCAAGGTAGATTATATAGGGAACTGCAGACTACGATAAGGGATTAAATTTTATTAAAGTCAATTGAATGTCATTGAAGAATTTTAAGTATAGGCATAATATACTGAGAAAGAAAAACAGCAAATTCAATTGTTCGTTCATTTATCGAATATTTGTCAAATGCATTGTTATGGCAGATATTGAACTAGGTACTACTTGTAATACAATGATGAACAAGATAGATAAAAAATACCTCCCTTACATAATTTACATTTTAATGTTCGTAATAATAACGAGTAGACAAACTAAAAGTAAAACCAGACAAATATAGATTGTGACAGATTGGGAAGGAAATTAAGAGTAGTAGTTGAAGGAGTAGCATGATCGGGGAGAGTTGGACGAAAGAAGCTGCTTTGAGGTCAGAAGGACCTCATGAAGGTGAGAAGGTTTAAGTCCAGACCTTTAGGAAGAAGGTACCAGGCATGGGAAAGTCAGTGATAACTATCTTCAGGCATGTTGAAAAAGGTCCTTAAGTGGGAAAGAACTTGACAATAGAACAGAAAAGAAACATATGGTTACCAGACATAGCATAATGATCACTTATCAAGTATATTAATGTTGAATTACTATGTTTATACCTGAAACGAATACAACATTGTACATTAGCTATACTTTAATAATGAAAAAGGAAGCTGGTGTGTTCAGAGCAGTTGGAGCAAAAAGCGGGTGGGATTAGATGAGCTTGGGGAACTAGGTAGGAGTGAGATTATATAAGGCCCTGGAGCCATGGGATGGAGTTTGGACCTTAGTCTACATGCAGTGGATAACCACTGGAAGGTTCTGAACAAGTAAAATATTAAGATTTGATTTACATTTTAAGATAATCACCTGATGTTTATGTGAAGAAGAATTTTTAAACTATTTTAAATAAATTATAACCAATTTATATGAAATATACAAACTATTGAAATTTATATTTGAACAGGACAGGAGAAAAAGCACAAAGACTAGTTAGCAGGTTTTGCAGCAGCTCTGGCTACAGCACATGCAGCATGGATTGGATTAGAAGTGGATGAATTAGATGGATACAGGATATATTTTGGAAATAGCTGTTGAAAGTGCGGCTAGATGGGGCTGGGAGGACGGTTTAGTGAACTGCAATAGGCTCTCTTTGCCATTATGATTAAGAGCATGACTTATTTTCCTGCCTAAAGAATTATATGGCAAATATTTTAAATGCTTTTAAAAACTAAAGCCCATGTAAATTTATTTTGTTTCCAATTGCTAAAGAAATTTACATACCTCTTGAAATTAACAAAATAAGAAATTACTGCATTAGTAGCTAATGCTAGTTCATGGACCTTGCCTAAGATATCTAAGAAAACAAAGAGAAAGCATATATGATAATGTGTAATGATAAATCCTACAGATAGAAAATGCCAGCAAGGACTGATGGGGCAAATACAATGAGAATGATTTTCTGATGTGGACCTCTCTACATTTAGAAATTAGATGTCAAAACTCCCTCTTCATATGTACACGTGTATTTATATCTATTTATATATTACATATGTAGATACTTTATATGCATTTTAGGTGCTTATATTTTCACTACTGACCAAAATGTCTCATTGCTTTCTTGTCTACCCCTCATACAGTTTTAATGTTGTATTTTATATTCTCAGTACACTATTTTCACTTCAGCACCCCCTCATTTTTTCCAGGAAAAAAAACTCACTCAGTTCAGGTGATTTTTATTATATTTCTTAGATCTATTACAATATTTTCTCCAAGAATAATACCAATTTGGCAACTGAATTACCGAGAGATTGCTGATAGATATCTGAAATATTAGATGTTATACTTTTTCTAGGCATTTGCTTAAACTCATGCATTCTTACTTCTTAACAATTGTTCAAGTTGATTTCTATAACTCTGCCATATGTTTGCACTTAAAGTTGATCATCCTCTTAGCGGAAGCATTATATATTAAGCTGTACTGTATTTAAGGAGGCATGGAGACTACAAAAGTGTGTGCCAGTTATAGGGCAGTTGTCTCGTAGCTAATCTTTTTTCCCAAGGCCATTATTTATAGATTTTGTGGAGCAGGACATGAAGGAAAAACTTCTGCTTGGAAATTTGGAAGTAATATGAAACTTGTGGTGTGAAATCATAGCCTCTCCTATTCTCACTTCCTATAGAAATCTGTTCTATGTGGTCACCATCACACGCCCCCAAGTGATGTTAACTTTAGTGATTACCTGATTCCTTAGATTTTATTCATCATTTATTTTCGTTTATCCATCACTTCTTTTTTGCTATCTGTAACACAAACTTTATCTCTGCATAGACTTAGCTACCATTTCTACAACCTTTCCTAATCTCATTTTACCCTATTTTTATCTTTCATTCCTGATTTTCATACCTAATCCAACATGTGTGTACACATTGTTATGTATGTATATGTACAAAGGTACACAAGTGAAAGAATTTTTATGTGCTTGGTGATTCTGTAAAGAAATTGATTTCTCACATTTTCTTCTATCCTCCTACCTAAATATTGCCTTCTTCAGATTCTATTTTAATCTTATCTAGAATGAGGCCACACACCCAGCTTTAATACTCTTGTTTCTGAATAACAATTTTCTCAGGATGAGAACTCGACAATCAGAAACCTGGAGCTCTCAGCCCTGGAGATCTTTATTACCACTTGGAAATAACAGAAGTTACTGAGATGGATGAGAAGAGTAGGATTTCTAGCAGTCAGAGGAAATTGCTGAAGCACAAAATCATGCTGGGGGTTGGAATATGTTCTCTGTGGATAAGAGCTATTAGTTCAGAGTTTCTTTCCTTTTTTCCCCTCATGATAAATATACATTCAGAGCAATGTGAGATCTATCTATCTATCTATCTATCTATCTATCTATCTATCTATCTATCTATATACCTATATATAGATAGATAGATAGATCTATATAGATATATATACACACTATATATATACACACAATATATGTGTGTGTGTGTGTGTGAGATATATAGAGATGTATATATCTCTCTATATATCACATATATAAATACAAAAAGATGTATTTACAAACATATAAATTTGAATAAAAAAACTTATTAGCTATATAATCACAGTCAAGTTTAAGAAATAGAATACTGCCTGTTACTTAAAAACAAAAATAGCAAACAAACAAGCAAAAAAACCCTGTGTGCCCTATTTAATATATCCTGCCTTTCCCTCAAGGGCAAGCAAAAGCTTAAATTTTGTATTCACAATCTCCTTACTTTTCTGTATAGTTTTATCCTATAAAAATTGGCAAGTGCCCCGAAGGGTAAAGCAGCATGAAATGTCACGTTCACCATAATGAGCTTTTCCTCTCCCGAGGGCCTTACCCTTCAAGTCCTCGCTGCCTGAGGATCTTCAAACAGAAGTTTTCTTGTTTGGTTGGTTTGTATCCAGCTCTTCTAGTTATCCTTGATGGGACACTTGGCTGGATATGACCTAGACCATCCATTTCATATTAACTAATAATATGAAAAGTGTGGTGAGCCCAGACTGGGAGGTTTCTTATATGAGAGAACATTGGACATGTTTAGAAGTCTGCCAGGGAGGAAGGAGAAAGGGCATTTTAGGCAAATGAAATCAGGCAAGTTAGCGGGGAGGTGGAATGGCATGGTATTACTGGGGAACTGCAGAGAGGTCTCGCTTTCCCTTATCCCTCTTCCTTTTGAGTGCTGACGTGTGCCAATTCCAAGTTGGCCTGAAAGCTTGAGTAATAACCCTTTCTTTCAGGGTTGGAGAATCACAATTTACATTAAAGAAGGCCAATTACAGCATGTCAGTATGAGTTTCACTACCAGGCTCTCTTTTAAAAATCCCTCCCTTGCTGTCTTTTTTTCAAATGAACTTTCAATGTTTTGTTCTCCTGGAACAGTTGTCATAAGCCCCTCACTCCGTTAACCTCTGATGCTGTACCAGCCAAAGGCCTGACCTCACTCTACCAGGGTCTTGGTAGCCTACTGAAGATCTGCTCTGTGCCCATCATTCTTGTCTCAAGGAATTCATCATCAACTTAGGGAGCCAAGATCTAAATACATGAAAGGTCAATTCACTTGAACAGTGACTCATTAACACCTGCTATATCTGGAATGGCACTGATTCCTGTGAAACAAAAAAGAATAGGATGTGTACCAGTGTGCCAGGAAGCATGTACTCAAATTACCTGGATGTAATAACAAAAGACTAGAAAGAGTAAAAATGTCTGTCATTGGAGAATTAATAAACTATGATGTAAACATTCAATGGAATGTTACAAATAAGTCAAAATTAATTCATTCTGTTTAAATATATCAACATGGGTACTTCACAGAGAGATACAGTTGACTGAGAAAAAATACGTTGTTACTTTTTATATAAACCTTGACCACTACGTATATACAAACATTTGTACTACTACTAATGACAGATAATGCTTATACAGAACTTAACATGGGCCCTTAAAAACACTTAAAATGCATTTAATTCTCACAATCACCATATGAGTTAGACTCTCTTATTATCATCATTTTTCAGATGAAGAGACCGAGAAGTTTAGTAACTTGTTAAAGGTCACCTAATTAAAAGTGGCAGAGCCGGCTTGAGAGTCTGTGCTTTCCAGTGCCATACTGTACTGCCTGCTTCCTGGAAGCCTGACACTCTGAATAGGCAGAAAATTCACCAATTCCGTGATAATGGTTACCTCCCAAAGAGAGGAAGGAAAATGGAATAATTGGTAGGACTTTTATTCTATGAACAACCTATTATTTCTTACAGAGAAAGAAGAAAAGAGACCTATAGCAAATTTGACATGATATTAAAATTTGCTTGACTTCAAGTCTCATATTAATATTCCCTTGTTTTCTGTTTATTTAAAAAATGCAATAAATTGAAATATTTTTCAAAACATAAATAAAAAATGGACTTCATGTCTGGTAAGAGAGTTAACCATGAAAATAAAAATGGTCTCTGTACAATGTTAGTTATAATTAGCAAAATAATTAGAGCACTTGAACGTTTACAAAGCATTATTACCTCATACATACACAGCCATGGGAAATGGGTAAGACGAGTGTTTAATAATTTGACATATAAGCAAACTGAGGCTGAGAGAGGTTAAGTAACCAGCAGAGGCTGTGCAGTGATTAGTTGTTGATAAGCCAGTTTCTGTCGCCTTATCAAATGACAATGATGACAGCAGTCCTCCCATCAGAATAGTCCAGAAACACATCAGGTGTGAGAAAGTGCCTAAAAGGAAGGAAATCCAATGAACATGTCATTGACTTATCCACTCCTTTTTATGGATGCTTCTTTAAGAATGCTTCTTTTTCTCCTTTTTATCAGAAATCATGAATTAAAGCATGGGTAACAATTTTAAAGTCTTTCTTTTCCCATTTCCTCACCATGACCACCACCACCCTATCAGAAGAGAAGAGAGATGGATGAGGCAATGTAGCCTTCATGCTTTCTTCCACACCTTTGCTGTTCAGTGTGGTAGCCACTAGTGACATGGTGCTACTGAGTGCTTAAAATGCGGCTAGTGTGACTGAGGAATTGAATTATAAATTTTATCTATAAAGCAGTGTAAAATAAATTTTCCATCAATTGCAACTTTATTATTTTAAGACATTTCACTTTAACATCTGCTCCATGTAAGACAACTGTTGTATTAGAGTACACACACGTTAGATTTGTTTCTAAATGCATAAATGTATCACTAATCGAGATCTACCTGACTAGTTAAAACTAGTCAGTGTCAGTGGATTGATTTCTTTCATGCCCAGATGTAACATTGCAATGAGTTCTTTTGAATATATTATGCAAACAACACAAGTTACAGTGATACCTACAATGCACAATTCATTTAATTCAATATTAATATGGAAATTTAATCTACCTACTCTATTACAATTTTGTAAATTTTCTTTCCCAGTAATGTACTTCATGGAATTGTTTGCACTTGATCATATCATATGTCTTAAATACTTAATTTTTTTCATAATACTATTATCTCCTACCCCACACCCCCTCTCCCCCAAAATTACCTTGATAGCTTAGTATAAAAAGCATTTTGGGGCTTACCAAAGTGAAAAAATAAAAAAAGACACAAGACCTGATTGGGTAGTCTTTCCCCTGCTCTTCTCAGCTATAGAAGGTAGGTGGGGTTGCACGGACATAATAAGGCCTGAAATTCCCTACTCAGATACCAGGAAGGATAGGAAATCAAGTAGCTTTATCGATCATAAAAGCGGAAACTGGAAATTTGGGGATGACTAGATGTGAGTAGGGAGAACCCATTCCCCTGAATCTTGTGGTGGGAATAGCTGCCCATTCCCAGGAGCCCTTTTTCTGTTCCTAATGAAGCTGGGACATGGGCCCTGCTTGCCACCTCTCAGCTTAGCCTTATTGAGGATATATAGCAGTCCACCATTTGCCTGTCTTCCACCCTTGTGCACACTCTAGAGCAGTAGGAAGCTCAGAATTTCCAGAGCTATGTGTGTTTGGGTGGAGAGCTCTCTGGTAGGAATTTGTAGGCCTGTTTACCTCCTAACCCCAAATAAAAGTGACTAATGCTCAATGGCTCTGACCACAAGCTATTTCTATCTGCCTTCTACCTCAACATGAAAAAAAATGCAGACAGTTCTGTGTGGGTGGCATCTGTGTGTGAACATGTGTGTAGCAATGTTAGCTATCTGACTGCTGGACACTATGGATCCAGGGTGGGAGAGCTGGTAAAGAAATACCTCTTCTCTCCTTTTCCTTCCCCAGATAGGGAAGGCCTAAGAGAAGAAGGAGCAGAGGAAAGGTTTTAGCAAGGAGGGGAGGGGAAGGAGAACATGCTATTTATTTGCAGGCTTGGACTTCATCTTCAAGTCGTGTGTAGGCCATTGTCTGGCCACTAGACAGATTCAAAGCTAGGGTCATGATAACTCATTCCTAACTAAGGCAAGTTCTCTAATCCCATGACAGCCCACTTCAGAAGGGGATCCCAGAAAGGAATATTCTCCTAAAAATAGTGAGGTTTTTTTATACCCATAATAGTAGCTAGTAGTGAGTGGACATAGAATAGTGTAGACATTGATTGGGGTATATATGTGTTAGAGGTGAAAGGAATATTGCTGTGATAGACACTAGCCAAACAGACAGAGTCTAGGAACAGAGTAAATACTGCTGAGAGATCTGTTGTGTCAAACTTTCTCAGAAGTAACCATGTGAAACAGTAATTTCTCCTCTCGGGATGGGTACCTGGGGACTCTCCACAGTTTCTTCACTGGGCCTGCTTCGATGACATCATTGCAGAGCACAAGATCCTCTTAGCCATAAGTAGAAATGGTCACGGTGAAGACACACAGTGCCTGAGGGAAAAATAGGGCAAATAGCAAGGAAGAGGCCAGGTGTAGAGTGAGTGAGAAAGGAAGCAAAAGAATAAAAAGATAAAGAATGGACCAGATTGGGGGAAGGAATAGAAATGTTCCCATTATCTGTTATCATCCTTCTTCCCCCTACGGACACAGAAAACTTCATATTCAAGTCTCATCTCCTTGTGTCTGATCAGGGCACCATGGAACACATTGGTGCTATTCTGGCAAAAGTGTTCATGCTTGATGATGATATGTAGATTTTATCCTTGATGCAAATAGTTTAACTGTCCAATGGGGTACCACACTATGATCTTCATTGACTTGGTAGAGCTTTAGAGATCTCCACCAGGAACACCCAGAACTCATGCCCCACAGGTGTGTCCTGTACCTTGTGCCAAGGATTCAGCCCCTACTAGCCCATCAAAGCCTAAGTAGCCAAAGTCACCAAATGATTCCTCATTCTCAACCACTTCCATGTCATCTGGGTCAAAGCAGCTGAAACAGTTGAAGGACCAAGTGGAGTACTTGCAGGCAAAGAAAATTTTGAAGAGGTTGACAGAAGGAGGCAAGGGTGGTAAAAGGGTTCCCATGAAAGTTGTAGTGAAAATTTTGAAGAGGTTGACAGAAGGAGGCAAGGGTGGTAAAAGGGTTCCCATGAAAGTTGTCGTGAAAGGAGGCATTAAAGCCACCTGCTAATCCACAACTGATCTCTAGACCAAAAGGAGAGAGTAAGGGTATTGTAGTTCATCCTGACTCCATTCCAGTCTCTTCATCTTACCCTAGGTCTCATATCATGAACCCTGTGTAGCCTATAGCCCTAAAAGATTTTTTTCTACTCTTAAAAACATACGTAATAATATTATACATCCATCATTTTATTTGATTCTCTCAATTTGAAGTTTAGGGAAGCTGAGTTACTTCATATGTGAAAAATCTAGGACTAGAGAACTCATGGGATGTACCTTTCCATGAGCTCGTGGAGCAAGGCTGTCTCAGCGAGGGATTGATGCTGGCTTAAAAGAGCCGAACGACTGACTGGCCTTGGGTCATACATCAAGTCATGCCTGGTTTCTAGATCATCTCTGACCTGGAGAAACACATGGAGTGAGGCAAATCAAACAGGATGTGCACACACACGAGGTCTAGAAAGTGACAAATCCAAAAAGAAGTAGGGGCACAGTCCCAGTGGGATCCCCCACCCTCACTCTACCTCTCCCACTATTTCCCCTTCCCGGACTCATGACCACATGAGACAACAGGAGAGTCCCCAAAAGCAGGAGAGCTCTTTCTCTCGAGTCTAGAAAATTTTGTCCAATGTTTTGTGTAACACAGTGTTGCATAACTCCAGGGGGTATTATTCATTCACATTTTATAGTATTGTGCCCCAGGAGGTACGTTGACATAAAATAAGACAGGGCTGAGGATCCCTGGAGTCACATAACCCCCAGTCTTAAACACTCAGGACAACATGAATGGTCTGGCACCTTGGGGATGGAGCGAGCACAAAGTCCTGAGAGCCCAGCTGCTGGGGCTGCAAATTTCTCTCTCAAGCCAGGTCCTAAGTAGCATCCTCAGCGATACCTTAATGCTGATAGTTTCCATTAAGAACTGAGATAGACTTTTCAGTCTCAGGACAGAAGCCTTGGAGACTTTACATCTTTCGGTTGCCCAGTAGGATAACCATTACACACATGTGGTAATTAATAATTTAAATTAATTAAAATAAAATAAAATAAAATAAAATAAAATAAAATAAAATGAAAAATTCAGATCCTCAAGCCAGACTACCCACATTTCAATTACCCAATAGCCACATGTGCCTAGTGTCTATCATATTAGGCAGTACAAATACAGAGTGTTTTTTTCCTCATAGAAAATACTGTTGGACAAAGAACTTCTTTTAATCCTATAGTCCAGAATCTAAATTAGCCTCTTTTTTTTTCCTGTGGGCAGCTCTAGGTTTCATTAGGAAGGCCAAGTGAGTGCATGGGGGGAGCAAGTCCTTGGCAAACGCCTGCCAGCATGAGAAGGCTGAAATGGCCAGGCTTGAGCAGCCAGTACCTGAGATTCTTAGGACAAAAGGGATGGGGTGCTCTCTGGAGATAAACTGTATGGACAGCATTTTCAAGGAGGTGATGAGTTCCATAAGCTGCAGGGTTATAACTTCTCTATCAGGTCTTCTGTCTTGGATTGTCACTAGAGAAGATGTCCAGTTGGGCAAACAGAATTTTCCGATTATCTGGTGAGCACAAAAATGAGCTTATCTGAGGGCAGAATTGTGTAGATTGTCAAACTGTCTTTGCCATGTACAAAGGGTATACTCAGGAAGATACGTATTAGCCACATGAACTGTACATACAGTTCATAAATTAAAAGCACTTGACATATCCCGATGATGTGAATCATCCACTGTCCAATAAGTGGGTGATGCTGAACATTTACATTTGTTAGCTGAGCTATCATAAAGACAGAGTATTGGAATTGTTACTTCTAGTCCTAATTCCGAACATTAGACACTTGGGAAAGAGGCAGACTTTGCTCACGTAGCCCAAAGCAGGTCTCTACATGTGAGCCCCCCTCAGCATCTTTCTTGTCTCTTACTGTGCCTTTCAATGAGTGCTAAAGAAATGCTTTAGGAGTTGATGAAAGCTGTCAGATCCCCTGTGAGATTAAATGAACAAGCTCAGCAGAACAGAAAGGCAAAAGGAAATCTGCCCATGCAGGGGCACACTGGCTTTGCTTTGCAGCTGTCAGGAAAAGAGCGAGCTCCGTGCCAGCAGTAAAAATGGCTCCTCCTTCAGCCACTTAATGACATGATTTTTTTAGAAAAATATGATTAGTCTTGGGCATACCCATTTAGACGCTTTGAAGAGAGTATTTCACCAAAAAGAATTTGCTTTGTCTTTGAATTGCTTTGATAATATGCAAACCCTCTCAAACAAATAAATGCTTTCCAGAAATTCTAAGTGCTTAGAACCGTCTCAGTTACCACTGGGGCCAGGTGGATGCATATCTCCATTAAAATATGTTTGTGTCGCATGTACTCTGCAAACCAAGACCACTAGCTTCAAGACCACCCTCAACTCCCAAAACACATTTTTTTCTGCTCAGGCCTAGCAGGATATCTAAAAGGTGATGGCAAGTGTCATTTTTTTTTTTTGTCTGAATAATCAGATTCACTTTGGTGACATAGCACACCTTTGCAACCATGCATCCCTCATAGGTATATATGTCACTGTGGGCAGAGGTAAGAAGTGACAATACAATCAGCTCTCCTAAGTGAGTGAAAGCTAGCTCCAGCATGCTACCAGGCATTTGCCTCTTTCTCTCACATTCTACCTTCAATTCAGAAGTAAATCCAATTTTCCCTACCTGCAAACTATATCCAGACTCCAACTCCTCAGTCACTGCACTGTACCATTCATATTCGTGTCACCATCCTCTCTCATCTGGAGTTTTGCAATAGCTTCCTAACTGATCTCCTTTATCCCATACAGTCTGTTCTGAGCCAAAGGGATCTTTTTGAAAGATAAATCATGTCACTTCTCTGCTCAGAACTTTTTAGTAGCTTCTAGCTCACTGGTCGATGTAAAAACCATCAAATAATACTCCATTCTTGTTTTATTTTCCTGTATTTTCCTAACATCTTCTAATATAGTAATTTACTGATTTATCATCTATGTATCTGCTTTCCCATTCTAGAATGTAAGCTCCATGAGGCCACAGATCTTTGTCCCTTGTGTCTGAAGCACCTGCTTCTAGAAGAACAGACATATAGTGAACATTCAATAAATAATGAATGAATGAATGAATGAATGAATGAATGAATGAATCTAGCTTCTGACTGCTTTAGCCTGGCTGCTACTCATCTTGCTATCTTTCTGATCTCTGGGCCTTACCTGCCCCTAACCATAATGTGTCCTGCTTCACCCCTGGCCTGGATCACTGTCCTTCACCGCTTTAGACCTCACACTTGATAGGCCAGGCCCTGACACCTCCCTAGTGCTCACTCAGTTCCCACTCCGCCTGCTTTGATCTACCTCACTGCCTGCCTCAACCTGGTACAACGCATTTCTTTTAGGCTTCCTCCCAGCATCTTCATGTTTTTAGAAATCTTCCCCCAAATAAATAATCGTATAACCCATTTGCTTTCCTGTATCTGACATTATTAGGATCACTGAAAACTACTAATTTAGATGAATGATTGTACTTATACATTAAGCAGGTACCCATCATCATCTGGTGCTAATACATAAAAGGGCAATTAGTGAGCGAGTAAATGATCAGAGTCGTGATGACTAGTATTTATTGAGCTCTTACTGCATGGGGGGCACTTTGTCTGGTTTATCGCTTTTCACATCTTTTCATATCCACTTTTATCAACTTAGATTAAGAGTTTGGACTTCTGAAGTAGCCTGTCAATCAGAATCTCGTTTTTACCTTTTTCCCTTAATAATACTACTGTTCAGGCTACAGATTTCCTAAATTCTAAAAACATTTTAAAACACTCCTGAACCCTTGCACCATACTTAATAAAATCCAAACTTTTTATAGCATCCAAAGATATTTAACATCAGTGGGTGCTTACTATTTTTAAGCCTTTTTTGAATGTTTTATGTATAGTTATCATATTTAATGTCGTCCACAATACAAGAAGGTAGAAAAAGAGGCACAAGGAGGTTAAATGGTTTATTCAGTGTCATGTATTTAATAAATGGCAAAGCTGGGATTTGAATCCAATCACTAAACCTGTTTTCCAGCTGAGTAAACTGGCCAAAGATACCACCTCAATTTCTTCTCCAACCTTACCCTCCAACCACCAGGCTGTACCACAGGCAGACAGGCTCCTGAAACGCATACAACTTAATGTCCTTTCTCAGGAAGCTTTTCCTAGACCATCCAATTTAAAGCGAAATCCTCTCTCCTAACATCCAGTTCTTTTCCTTCACAAAGTTACACACAATGAATGGGTTTACTTGTTTATTAACATATCCATCCTCTTTTTCCACACACATCTTTTTTTATTCAAAACAGCCTACTCCTCTTTTCCAATTCTTAATAAACATCTGTTGAATCCACTCATGAATGAACCCATTGATTCAAAATCTTCACTACAGACCATGAAGAAGTATTACTCTTCATTGGCAGAGATGATAAATAACTTACCCAAGGTCAAAGAGCTTACAAGTGATGAAGCCTGGGTTGTGACTGCAAAGTACCAGCAAGATATGCTGCTTCCCAGCGTGCTCAGGGTTTGAGGACCCTAAACAAGAAGATCACTAAAGCAGCTGGCAGATGGGCTTAACAATCTCCTCTATAATTATCTGCAAATTTGTAAACCTTGAAGTGAAAAATAAATCCTCCCTACTCAGGTTTCTTTTTAGAGTGATGACTGAATGACCGAACAGGAGCCTCATCTTGGGGCCGCATTGAGCAAATCACAGTGCAAGGAGGCAGCTAATTGCTGAACTTGATTGCAACTGCTAATCACAGTCATCGGGAAAAAAATGTTGGGAATTAATTAGGCAAGGACTTTCCGAACAGCAGCGGGAAGCCTCCAAGTGACCTTTATTTACAGTCAGTTAAACAGAAGTGTGACTAAAAATGCCAGGGAGCAAATCAGATTATTAATATTGATTGCTTAAAGAAAATGAATAATTTAGAAGCCGAGTCAGAATAAATATCCAGTGACAGAGATGAAAGAGCACAGCGTACCACATTTCTAACATTCATTCGTCATGCGGCAGTGTCCCCTGCTCGGAAATTGAGCATTTTCACCCTCACAAAGCACAATTAGTTTCATGACCCAGCATGATTGCCACGAGGAGCTGTTCGCACTCAGCCAAGCATGGGGAAAATTCAGGGTGTTGAACTAAAGCTTTTGTCAACACTTTGCATGGTAAACTAATTACAAGTTCATGGAAGATTTACTTTCCGATTTTTATCAATAAAACATCAACCAAAACAAGTTAGATTGCATTTCCTGTACTTACTGAGCAAAACTCACAGGTTTCAGTTTTTGATGACAGTCTATTTTTTTTTGTGCTGCATTTATGACAGGAGTTTTCAATAGGAAGGGCAAAAGTTTCAGACTGTTTATAAGTAAAGAATTTCAGAGGTTATCTTCAACTCCCAATAAAAGTTACCTTTCATATATTGGAGTCAGTTTTATACTGTACTTCCCCAGCAACACGCCTCAGCCCTAAATCCATTCAGTGATGACAGATATATATATATATTTACAGCAAGATCTTAAATAGGTAATTTTGAATTACATGTTTTATTTAAGCAGTGATTTTTGAGATTTTTTTAAGCCATGTTGAAAGGTTTAAGTTATATGTAACGTTATACTCTCCTCTACCTGGAAATACTAATTAAATTTCTTAGTGGGGGGTTATTGCAATAATTATGTTTTAAGGGAGTAGATATTAATAGTTTCGCTGAAGTGAAAGCGTTTGAGAACTACCACAGTGCCAGAGAATCCAAGCATATTTACTCTGGATAGAACTCAGAGAAATTAAGCTCTGTTGCTATCAGATTAATGCAGCAAATTAACTAGCCGTGTTCAAGTCAGCCACGATTCCTTTATGACAGTAAACATAATTTGTAAACCAATCAATAAAGCAAGTCAAATCACTCATTTTCTCTATCTAGTACAAGCATTAGTATTCATTTATGCCTATACTAATTTATGTCATTCATATTATGTAGCGAGTATAGATATTAGCATTATCTCATACACATATGAGAGAAATAGATACTGAGATAAAGTGTCTTCCATTTTTATACAGTGAACAGAATTGAATTGTCCCATCTTTTAAACAAAACTGTTTGAAGTACATCCCTTAATCGTCCTCAGCCGTAGGATATCAAATGTATCGCTGGATAATCTCCCCAGGTGTTTCATTTCCCTACAACTGGAAAGCGACCAAATGCAAACCTCAGTTAGGGCTGAGATAATTTCACATGTGAATTATTGACATGCATTGGTCTCATTCTGTTGCCTGTTAGACTTTAGCAAACACTGTCCAGCAAATTTGTCTGATCGATCCGAAGTGAGACCCAAGACCAGCACGCTTATGTTCTTCTGGTCAAAAAAGATAGGTACTAAAGATAGGAAGATTGCTCCAAGCATGGCTGATGTCTTACAATCTGGTTGGGTTTTGATTTAAGTCAATCATGAATGAATAACTTCTCTGTTACAGAGAAGTTCAGACTAACAGTCATCCTGTTCTAAAGGAACTGGTTGATTATTTCCCAGTAATAGGAATTACTACAGCTTTTGACCTGTCCAAGGGAGCAATAGGAAGGCCATCCAACTATGCATCTATCTTATCATATGGACTTTTTAAATGAGAATTTAAAGTAATATAACACTCCTGGCATAGGAAATAAAGGTGATATAAAAATCAGATTCCTATGTCTTCTGTGGTCAAACACCCATATGCCAGAACTGCAAACTGATAATCTTCTGATGGAAGAATTCTCTTTTACTTGGTATGCTGCAGGGAAATAGAGGCCAGTAGATTTTTCTTTGTTCCATAAATTTGAAAAAAAAAAAATCACTTATAGGCTATATTATACTATTTCTAGTCTCTCTTCCTGAATATTTTAAATAAACTGATACTCGAAGGAAATGCAACGACAAGAACAACAAAATGCAGAGTGCTTTAATTAAATGCCAGTGTAAAGCCTTAATCACATTTGATGTTAAGGTAACACAGTGTTCATTGAGGTGTGCTAAATGATTCAGGGAGCAGGTCTACTGCAAGTCATTAGATAGGGGATTTTATGGGCTCTTGTTTGCATCTAGCTACTACTAGCACACATTGACTGTGGCAACCTTTCTTCCCCGAAGCAATTTTTATTTTGGGGGGAAAAAAAGGTGCCAAATTATGGCTTTTCATTTAGATTTCAGAAGCCCACCTAAAACGGGACTAGTCTGTGGGTAGAAAGTAGAGTTCGCTTTCTCTGATTCTTTTTCTTATTCCTAGGCAACAAAATGAATCAGGTTCTTTGGAAAGGCAATAATGTGTAAATGTGCATCTTTTAATACATAAAAGCTAACCTCAAATACATGACCGTATGGCATTCTTAGATTTCTTCCTTTTGCTGGTAGAGGGTGGTGATTTTCACATTAATTGCTTGTCATTTGTAATGGGATGCCTGGCTTTACATGCAGATGTGCCCTATTCCTTCTCATCATGGGAAACAAGTAATACGATTGCAATAATTCCTGGTATCAGGTTATAAAAGCAGCATCTTTAGAATTTGTAAATGTGCTGTTTTTATTTTATCCCTTTGTTTATACACAGATTAAAACATGATCCCTCATGGCTGCAGCCTCTAATTGAATAGAGAGGACTGAGGCTGCCACAGAGCAATGGAGCAATGCTTGAGAGACTTCAGAACAGAGTCAACACCTGAGGAATAAATTTTCTCCTTCCTCTTTCATCATGGCCTTGAATGTTTTGATAATGTTGAGAAGACATAATAAATATAATATCATTTAATGAGCAAAGAAATGGAGTTAAACACTAGACTGCTACTGAAAGAAAGCATTTTCAATATTATTTGAAAACTTTAGGGGGTGAGGATATTTCCATATAATTAATTTTATCTTAATTTGCTTAGCTTTCTACAGAAGATCATCAGATTGAAATTGCAATATGTTTCTTTGTCTTTTTTATCTCCCTGAAGTCTCAGCATAATTTAGAACTAGGAAAGAGCGAATCTTTTGCACTTAGCATGCAAGTCACAGTTTACTTATTGGGTTCCAAAGGATTCCTGGTCTCCAAGCTCCAGTACACAGCTGCCACTACATATGTTGCTGCTGAAAACTAAAACTTGCTGAAATAATCATTCCCTATGTTTTCAAGAGGATGTGTTTAAAGTACTACTTGACACATCTCATTTCTTTAGGGAGCCAGAATTCGTATTGCAAAATAGCGGAGCCAATAAAAATCTAAGATTTATATTTTCCTGTTCAATATTAGGTAGTATGAACGAGCATTTCTTAGAATCACTGATAATCAGATTCTTCTGAGCCTGAGGCATTGTATGTGCTTTCATTTCTGAAGTGCAAAACGCAAATATAAGTTACCACTGTATAATAAATATAAAATATGAACACTTTTCCATGTACATGATTTAAAAATATAAATTTTTTGTA
The DNA here is from genome assembly GCF_902729225.1 of Pteropus medius. Lineage (NCBI taxonomy): Eukaryota > Metazoa > Chordata > Mammalia > Chiroptera > Pteropodidae > Pteropus > Pteropus medius. The sequence continues at coordinate 17,389,911 of NW_024352785.1, read as the reverse complement.
CATACACACAAAATTAGCATCACTTAAATTTAAAACCATTACAGGCTTTGTTAACTTTTTACCTTCTTTGATCTTGCTACTGATTATTTCCAGCACCTTTTCAAATAAGTAGCAAAAGTAGAAAAATGTTTTAATTGCTTTACTAACATATAGAATCCATACCAGTTACCTTAATCACAGGCTATATAAGATGCCTCCCTATAGGTAGAGATAGCTCCAAGCCTAAACATGGACTTCTACTTCCTCTACTACATATAAAAAAAGACAGTAAGAAATATAACTCTCAACCAATAATTTCCAAAGTTAACACAGAGAAAGAACTGTTGGGACACAGCCAGGATCTCCATACATTTTAAAGTGAGGTCACTGTGGAAGAACATTATTCCTGAAAATAAAAAGTTATGTTATTAGCATCCCTGAGATGTGAAATTGAAAAATATAAGTTAATGGAAGATAGTCTGGGTAGAATTCACTGACAGCCTGAAGAGCAAATTATCATCTAAGGTTCTCTTTTTCTTTCCAAAAAAAAAAAAATTCTTAATAAGTAAAGATACTAAGGCAATTTTCTCAAAGCCCCAAGCATGTTTTCTGGAGGTTCCCGCCCCCCAACTTTTCCCCTCCATTTTGGACTTCTAGATTGTTAAACAGAAATAGGAAGCATTTCTAAATGAAAAATTATGTATGCAAGTATGGATTTAACCTAATAATCATCACTGGATTGAATTTCAAATATTTCTAAAGATTTTTGTTCTTATGTTTGAAAGATAAAATAGGTTGCATTTGAATATTTCAGTGGTTTTGTAAATGATATTTATGTTTAAATTTGAACACAAAGTATGGAGAATTTATGGTAGAGTGGAATTCAGTAATTACAGTTTCCCTTTAGCTAAGTCTTAATCAATGTGGAATAAGATCTGCCTTTTGTGGCTTCATTGCATTCGAATGATGTCAGCAGATTCTGAGGCAGCAAAATAGATATACGTTCCTTTGATGTTTTTCTTGGGAAAGTTGGAAGCATATTCCACAGGGAGGATACATTTCTCTTTGCCTGCTTAATAGCCTCTAGAGACACAGGAAGTGACCAGAATATCTATATTTGGTTATTATATAACCATTCAATTTTTGAATAATTCAATGATTTAGAAAGGTTAAAAGTGTGGCCAATATAAACTAATTATTTTTAAAAATCACTTGTCATTAACTGCTTAAAGGTGATAAAAGCTATCTGTGACTTGACCTCTTTAGCTCTTTATTAATAAAACTTAGGCTGATCAGATACTCTGCTAACAAGATGGCCCTATGGACCATGCATACCATGTCATAATCCATTTTATGTCCATGGTCGATTCTCAGTAAATTCATCTTCCTTTACCAAACCACTGAAAATTAAAATGATTTCAATTACTATGGTTACTAGGTTTGGCTGAGAGGTGAACTTTTATGAAATACTTCCTTTAACCTTTGGTTCAACTATCTTAATAGAAAGTTCTAGTAAACAGTGTGAAATCCAGAAAAAAGACGTGTTTAGAATACCAGATACAACAAACCAACACTAACTAGAATTAAATTTTACGTAGCCTTAATCATCCCAAATGATTACATCTCTAAATGTCTATACTTCTCACAAAAAAAGAAAAAAAGCAAATTGAGAGCATTATTTATCATTATTTAATACATCTAAGAAAAATACTTTATATATGTTAATTACCCTCCAATTAAGGTTGGGATAGAACTGTTTATAAAAACCTTTACAAATAACTTGAGAGGAAAAATATGTTTTAAAAAATATAGAGCCAGTGGATAATTAGTTGCTTATGTGGAGGTTTGCATAAGAAATAACAGAGAATGGAGTATTAGTCCTACAGATAACAGAGCTGGGAAGGCTGTGACGTATGGACACTGATGTGATACAACCTGCTAGACTTGACTGCTCACTTGAGAGAAGCAAGGGACCAGAAGCCAAGAGTGTCTTCAGATTTGCCAGCCTTTAGATTTAGGTAGCCAAAAAGAAAATGGTTATATCAACAGAAATAGGGAAAACTGGAAATTTTGGATACTAAAATGAATTCATCTTGGAATCTTTTGAGTTTACTTGAATTTCCAGGTTAGGACATCTGAATGAGAGATGGAAACAACTGATGGCTTAAAGATGTCGAGGCCGGAAATACAGATATGGGAATCATCTATATTCATATCTCTGTGTATATCCATATCTACTGATTGAAAATAAGATATGAACATAGAATGAAAGAAAAATTATCTATAATCCTGCTATCTAGAAGTAACCAAATAATATTGATATAATGTAATATTTCTCCATTCTTTTTAATATACACATATACATACATAAATATGTTTTTCAGCCACTCACTTGAATGTATAACTATTCTGTTTCAAAAACTCATAAGCAGGCAGCTAAGATATTTTAGCATTAACTTTGTTCTAAAGCCCCAAATTAATTTGTCACTTTGTGACCAAATTACAGTAATAGTAGCTAGGACAAAAACTAATAGACTGGGAAAACACCCTTGCAAATCCCAAAATATTAAGTGCTGGTGAATAAGTTTGCTTTGTTTTCTGGTTTGTTTCTTGTTTGTTTGTTGTTGTTTTGCTTGTTTTTAGCATACCTTGTTTCAAAATGGATTGGAGGCAAAACAAAAATGCACTTCAAAAACACCTCTGTATCTTAGGCTAATGTATCAAATCAAAATTGTCCCATTTATTCCTTTCCACTCCACCTTCCTCATGCCCATTCTTCTTCAGTCTCTCACATGATTTCAGCCAAGTTAAACTAAATACTGATTAGGATGGTCAAATAACTGATCGACAAATCAAATGTCTTTTCTTACATTAAGAGAAAGGGAGCTTGCTCTAGGTTGGTCCTCATTGCAGTTATGACAGTCCTGTTTGGACCTGTGATAACAGTTTTAGACGTTATAGCCTCAAATTGCTAAGTTTCAGAGGCCCCAAACCAAATTGCAATTCCCTGTAGTATCTTAATGCAAGCGCACAAGAAGTGAAAAAAAATTACGCGGGAAAGAAAGTTGCATGTAAATAGAAGGCATGAAAAATTGCCTTAGTCGGTGCTCCAATAACATAGTCTAAAAATACAAAGAACAGTGGGCGTGTGCCTCTCCAGTCTTCAGTGAGAAAAACGTCAGAAAGTTTACAGAGCTCAATTGTTTTTCCAAAATGCCCGATTAGGAAAATCGATTAACTAGGCATAATGGGCCCGGTGGAGAAATTGCTTCATTTCATTGGAACAGGAAGAGAAAAAGTAAAAGCCATCTTTTTCTATTGCTTTACCCTCCACAAAGCTATGATGGAGTTGGGCCGGGGGGCAGGCGGGTTGGGGGAGGGGCGGTAAGGAGAGAGAGAGAATATGCCTGAAAGGTGTCTTCTTCCCTTGATTAAGCCTCAGCCTCAGCTACCAGTTCTGAAATCCCAATCTCTTTCTCACAGAATTCTGATGTTTATGTATAATTCCTGGGCAGAGTTCTACTCTTTGGGGCTACCAATGAGTCTTGCGGTTATGATCTCCCAAGACTAGCTTCTAAGTAGGGTGTAAGCACTCCTAAATAGGACGTAATTTCTTTAAGTTATCTTTACTTTAGAGATCTGGAAAATATATAGACTGAGACTTCTATTTTCAGTTTCAGTTTTCATGCTGATGGAGGCCGAAGTGGGTAACAACAGTGGAAAATTACACACAAAAAGAACCCCAAATATCAGTGTTTCTAGAAATTTGCCAACTTTGGGTGATTATCCTACATACCCAGAGACTCTTGGTACCTTTCACTCCAGAGTACAAAGTTAATTAAACTGCTTTCTTTCAGTCCCTGGACCTTCTATAGATGATAGGGTACTTTGTTATTTCAAATCTGGTTGATTCAGCAGAAAGGTCTGACAATACTCACTGGTGTGAAAATAAGTGTGTCCATAGGACATTTCTATAAGCCTGATCTTATGAAGATGGTTTGCATTTCTAGAGATTACAGAACTCTGACTCTCATCTGTTAAGTGCCTTCTACTCTCCAAGTCTAAGGTCATAGTAGGGGATTTTCTCACCTTGAAAGGTCTGAACCATCTAAACAGAAACTACAGCCTAAAGGCCACAAATACTACTTGGATTTCAAGCCTAACTCTACCAGATACTACATGAGTGAGTTAATCTCTCTCTACCTTCATGTCTCATCTATAAAGGAGAGATCCTAGTATTACCTACCTCATAAAGATGCTGGGAGAATTCAGTAAGTTAATAAGTTAAAATGGCCCACTACTGTGCCTTTCAATGTAAGCATTGTATAATTATCACTGTCATAATTCATCTTGCAATAAAGTCATGTTTGGCTTCCATTGGTGTTATCGGTTGAATTGGGTTCCCCCCAAAATACACATATTGAAGTCCTAACCCTCAGAACCTCAGAATGTGACTGTATTTGAGGATAATTTCTTTAAAAAGATAATTAAATGAAAATGAGGTCATTGGGGTGGACCTTAATCCAATATGACTGGTACCCTTTAAGAAGAAAAGATTAGGACTCCAACACAGAGGGAAGGCCTTGTGAAGACAGAGGGAGAAGATGGACATCTGCAAGACAAGGAGAGAGGCCTCAGAAGGAATCAACCTGACCAACACGTTGCTCTTGAACTTCTGGCCTTCAGAATTTTGAGAAAATAAATGTCTGTGTTTTAGGACACCAAAGTCTGTGGGACTTCAAAAACTGAAATTTTCTAATAAAAGTTCTTATTTGGGTGCTCTCTTGAAAATCAAGAGATCTGACAATGGTGGACTCCTCTTACTTCCATGGGAATAACAGATGGCAGTGGGATAATAAGTTCTGTCATCTTTAGAGAATGAATGGATTAATCTCATTGACCACAAGGCCCATTTCTCATTTTCTCACATCTAATCCACCAGCCCCATTGGTATCGATGGCACTTGATCTAAAGGTATAATTCATTTCAGGTGGTTATTTATATTGCTTCTTATTTTTCCAAACTCAACTAGATAATCCCTGGTATAGAAGAAGACTTTCTTCTGCCCTGATAACCATGGAAAACCTTCATAGGGATGAGAGCATGCCATTGGTGGGCTTGGTTGTTCATAAAGTCACCTCTGTAATTGTACTTCTTTTTCTCCTACCCAGTATTGACAGTAAAATACACATTTTACAAGTTATGTTGTGCGTGTGTGTGTGTGTGTGTGTGTGTGGTGACTCCATGTTTGAGAATTACTTGCAACAGGGCATAAAATATTTCAGTTTTTAAACAAAAACTGGAAATGATGAAACTATAGCCTCCATTTTTCCTGATTCTGGCTAGAAACTCATCCACTTTTCCCTGTGTAGCACAGTGCCACCTCATTCTGAAAAGCACCCTTATTTCTAAGATACCAACCAAAGGCCCTATCTGACGTGGACTGCTAGCGAGGCTCGGCTGTAATCCCATGCTGAGTACTCTGTAATGAGGACGGTTCCTGCTCCGAGGCATATCTTTTCATGGGCTGCAGCTACCACTAGAAGTCCGGTTCGTGTCTGCTACAGGCTGGTCAAAGAAATACTATCAGTTTTTTAATAACAAGCTGTAAGCATTTGCGAATCAAACGGGGGGAGAAAGAAGAAGCGTGCCCAAAGTTATTTCAATAGGCGAGCTCCAAAGTATTCAGAGGTTAACACTGCCTAATTAATGACAGCATCAAACAGAGCCAAAAGCGTGAAGTCTGCAAATGGCTAATAATGAGGGCTCGATATACATCCCACTTTCCGTGGATGTTCGTAGGGCTGGGTGTAAAATGTAACAGAAGTCAATAGGTTTTTCTGCTTATTGTTATTTAATGTAGAGAAAGTGTTTGCTATTCTCTTTTCTTACCTCAAAGAACCTCAATTAATTATAGCAAATCTTATACCTGGTAGCGTCACCTCTCGAATCCTTGACACAGAAGCCTGTGAAGGGCGTTTACAGGAGGAGGGGGAGACGCAGTCACACGCCTACATTCAGCGCGCATTGATCTCTTCGCAATTACAGCTGTTGGGTTGGGGAAGACAGGAGAGATTGTGGCTTTCAACTCCTCCTGCTTGTGGAAACCGACGCTTTCCATTCTTTCTTTTAAACGCTCAAATCCATTTTCTTTTTTTTTTTAAATAGCATGACCCTTTAATGAAAACAGCCAATAAAATGGGATCTGAAAAAGCGAGACATTTTAGGCACAAGGGATTTTCTTTTTTTCTCGTGCTTTGTTTTCTGGTCTTGAATTAATCACAGCTGTCTTTCACCAGCAAAAGTTATTTTTATCTAGCATGCTTTAAATTAAAAAAAAAAAAACAACAACAAAGCGAGCAGTCTGATGTTCTTCAAGCTCCCATAACCTTCCACAGAAAAGAGGGAAGCATTAGCTCTGTGCAGCTAAGAATCCAGCTTTTAATTATATCTTCCTTGTGTTTACATGAACTTTAGTTTGCATTTCAGAAGCCTGATGGAAGGATTCCTGCGGCTGACCCAGGAGTAGTGGGGAATTTCTCCATCAAGTGAGTATTGATGAGCTGCAAAGTTCAGTGAACAGGAAAATTCTGCTCCTTTTATTGCCAATGTGACAGGTTACTTTATTACCATGCCTTTCACAGCAATTTAACAGTTACCCTGGTAACGGATTCAGTGAGGTAATGGGATCACAGGCATTAGAGCAGAGGCAGGCTGGCCGCTTGGAGCAGCCATCTGCTGGCTGCTGTTCCGAAGAAGGCTGTCTGCCTGGAGGAGCCCTGACAATCACGGGGCCTGCATGGCAATGAGGCAGGTGAAACCGCAGGCCTGCCCTATTTAGCTGTACTCGGGTGATTTGTCTTTCTAATTCTATTGAAATAATAATCAGGATTTGTTTCTGATTAATTAACTAACCTTTTGGTAAAAAGATTAGATAACGAAATTGCTGCCTATTCAGAGATAATGAGATTTTTATTACTCTGTCAAAAGAAAAAAGTACATTTATGTGTCACCAGCCGCTGTGTCAAGAGAGAAAAAAAAGATTTAAGTCTTTGTCAGATATGTATATTCCTCAACAGACCAAGGGTGTGCTTCATTCTGCAGGAACTAGCCAGTCTTATTTGAAGCCTTTAGGAAGAGCTGTTGAAACAGCAAACAAAGTAATAAACACATTTAGGCCAATAGGCTTTTGGGGAGGGTGCTAATTTGTTTTAAAATGTCTCCTAATGGAAGAGAAATGCTTGGGAGTCTGGAACTTGCCTGTACTGTGTGGGTGTATTTATGTAAGTGTGAGAGTGTGAAGAAAGCAGTAAAATCTCCGCGCAAGGCTTTAAAATGACATATGTAGACAGGCTGCTTTTCCTCTGCACTACAGATATGTCTCTGGCTTGCAGTACATTTGTCTTCTGGCAGGAGTTGTACTTGGGCAATGAGAAGGGGAAATCATCCAAGCTTAGCAGGCTGGGAGGTCACCTGTGACTGTCACAGGTAAGCTGTGTTAGGAAATGAATTATTCTAACTGGCTGAGTAAAAAGGGAAGCAGTTCTTCTCCCTGTTCCACTCCAAGACACACAGCTGGTCAATTTAACCTTTTCTCTTAAGAAGTCACAGTTCAATCCTTTGTTAGGGAGGACTTCCATTTTCTCGTTCTATGACTTCTTCAATATTGCAATACAAAAAAAAAAAAAAAGAAGAAGAAGAAGAAGAAAGAAAGAAGGAGAGAAAGAAGAAGGAAAAAACCCACCCCAGGAAGAGTACTTCCCTTGGATAAAGAGATAAGCCAAACAGGCTGTGTGTGGCAGTCAGCATTGTAGGGAACAAAGCACAGTATATTTCCAAATAAAATTTCACAGAGCTACAATATTGTTTTAATTACTAAAACCTGAGGAGGAAACATAGTGCAATGCAATAAAACTGAGGAGTGGGGAGGGAGGGCCAAGTGGTGGGCTGGGACCCAGCTGAGCATTTTGTTAAAGTGTATTTATGTCACTGCCTTTTCAGATTCAATAAGACACTTATGTTTCTTGTGACATCCTGTGGCCTTGGCTGCCTCAGTTTGTGTGTGTATGAACATAAAAAGATTTCAAGTTCTAAAAATGGAAGTTTCTGTTCTGAATTTCATATGGTTCACAGACAAGTTGAAACAGACCAAAAAAAAAAAAAAAAAAACGAAAAAAGCGAAGGGGATCAGATGTGAACATTCCAGAGCCTATTTTCCAGTCCTAGGGCTCCCACTCTCCAACTCCACTTTATTCTCAGTCCCTCCTGCACCTCCAGTTGCCAGCTAACAGGCTCCATTTCTGATAACAGATGCTTGACAAAGAAAGAGAAATAAGACATTAAAAAGGAGAAGACCGCTGCCGGAATGGGGATTTCTGATAGTTCATTGCCAATAGCTTTTTACAGGAACTTGTTCTTGTTGGCTCACGACCAACTGAAGGGAAAGAACAGGGTGGGGGCAGGGGGCCTTTGTCTTCAAAATTCCAGTGAAATATAGGGTTAATATTAGCAATTATTATTAAAATTAGCCAAATGTTATTAAATGATCTTTGTATAGAAGAATAAGTATAGTTTTCCCTTTGGCAGACAATGACATCTGCAACTCTACATTTTCATGAAATGACTATACTTAACAAAAACATTACTTCATTTTCATGGTATTTCTTTTGTGCCTAGGAGCAACCCTGTAATTGTTCACTTCAATTACAACATTACTATTTTAAACTGAAACCCATTTTATCTGCATGCCAGCTTTTTATTTGTTTTACCAACTATATCTATTTCCATTACTGCAAGGCTGATGGTTTGTCTCAAGAGGAAATCAAATCCATTAATTCAGAAATTTCAAGCCCGACTAGCTCTGCCATAAGCAGCATTTCTTATGCTAATAGCAAATGTGCTGAGACTGAAAGGAACTGACATGGCCCTGTTTTTTATCATAACTTAAGCATTTATGTAAGAAGGCAAATCTAATAGTACTAGGAAACTGTAAGTGTTATTATATATAATTCACTTTTCTGAGATCTGGACAGGGCTATGGTTTGTATAGCCATGGTTTAAATCAGGTTGCCACAAGACTAACTCACCTGACTTTTTCTATTTAGCCAACATATTGCTTCGCAACAGATACATCCAGCATGAAACTAGATTTGTGGAGTTTGGATTTTTTTTTTTTAAATTTTGCTCAACTCTTTTTTTCTTTTCTCGAATGAGAGACTTTTGTCAATGGAGGGAGAAAAAAATCATTTTGTATTCAGGTGCTATCCGAAACTTAACCCTGTAACAGCACTAGTCTGAGACAAACCTAGCCCCATTCTGCTTTTTTTCTTTTTCTTTTAACGTACACTGTTTGGACCCTATCACATGGTTTCTGTCCAATTAGATAGCTTGACTCGATAAAATCTGACTCTGACCCAGAAAAAAGAGAGAGAGAGATTGCTCCTGACTCCTGTATGAGCTTTGTAGGCACTGTGACCTGTTTATGTCAATGGTAAAGTGTAAGAGATTCCTATCACAGAACCACATCATCTTCTGGGATCTAAAAAAAGTACAGAGAGCTCTCGAGAACCCTGGCCTGCCTTTGTCACCACAAAGCCCTTCAGTCCTGTAAATCAGTCCTCATTGGGAGCTCTTATACACCAGCCGTCACCGATAAGCTTTGGAGAGTAGACAGGCTTTTAGGACTTGGTGAACCATGAAGTTGACCTGCTTAGGGTTTTGTTGTAGACTATTAAATCCAGGATGGCCGTTTTAAGATGATTCCGCTTTCTTCTTTCAATGGTCTGGTTAAGCAGCTCTAGCCCCAGCTCATTATTTGGCTGATTAAAGAAAATAATAAGAAGAATTTTTTGCTATTTGATCATACTACCTTCACACATCAATTTAATGAGAGGGACTTATGCTGACGTAGTTTACGGGCTCAAACAACTTGACACTAATTTTATAGTTAAGAAAAAATTTACTACTAACTGTACATAGTGTTCTGCTTTTGTTGGCATGGGTATCATGATTCTTTTCTCCTAAAACAAACTCAGAATCCTTAGTAAACATGCATTATTTGGCTAACACGTTGTAAATGGATCCCAGTTGTGCAGCCCAACCGCTCTTCACTATTATGTAAACAATTATTCACTGAAAAGCTTGCTTTAAATTGTAAATGAATATATTTTAGCTGTAATGTTGCTTTCAGACCTGGCCAGTGATATAAATCTGGTCATTTGTTTTTTGCACTCTGCCTATTACTAACCAGTTAGAAATGTGCTGATTATTTGCACAAGCCTTTCACACTGCGAGCACAGTTAAATTGCTGTTTTATTTTTCCTGTGTTTGATGAGTGTTAACAAGAGCTCCATTTGAGGAAACCCAAACCAAACACAGCTCTTTAATTGGGATTGGGGGTGTTTGGGAAAAGCCACCCGGTGAGTAATTCCTCTGTTTAATGTTTGAGAGTTCACCCACCCCACCACAGGACTTGTGGCAAGATTAATTAAAGGGGCTTGACAAAAATGCAGTGCCTTTCTCAAGCAACACAAAAAACTTAAATATGGTGCATCCAGTTATGGAGGAGCAGATTACTTGGTGGGGTGTCTAATGTCCAACTTAGTCTTTCAAATGCTTGCCATCGCCAAACAGCTCCATGTTTGGATTAAGCAATTTTACATTCTAAAACCTCAAAGAGCGCACAATTTGGAGAGAAAATAATGCAGTGTTCTCGTTGGGGGCACATGACTTGCCTTCACAGTGTCTGCCCAGGGGTTGATGAAAGTTCCAGCTGACTCAGAGAGCTTCGTCTTCTTTTTTTCCCACTAAACAGTCAATTATTCATTTTTAACATTTCCCCGCCCTTTGCAGTTTAATGAAGTTTCAGTAGTGTGTTGCTGATCTGCAAAACTTTGGAGACAGAAATATTATGGCCTCAGATGGTCTCGTTAGTGTGAACCAGACAAGTGTTGTAGCTTTATCTAGTTCCACTGATGGAACTACAAAACTGTAGGTGCATTGTTTTAAATAATGCTGACCTTAGATCAAGCCTAGGATAATGGAAAATGCCCCAGGTTCTAGCCCTGGATTTGTCCCTAACCAGCTCAGTGACTTTGTACACTCATTTAACCTCTGTGAGCCTTAGCTGTGACATGACAGAGTGAGACAGCATGATCATTATTGTTCTTCCAAAACTAAAATTCTAGGGTTCCTGTGGTGCATAATTTTAGATGCTTTTTTTTTTTAAATCCATAAATAATATAGAAGGGAGACTCAGTAGTCAAAATATATGTTATTTAGTAGATAAAAGTATGAGGCCTTTTGTTTCCATGTTGAACATCAAAAAGGAAATCTGCAGTTTCCTCGTTACTTCAAATTCTGCAGTTCATCTAGAACAGGTACACTTCCTTCGGTGACTCTTCTTTGCAGCCATGAAGGCTTATACTATGACTGCGTAAAGCACATGAGTCTTACATGTTAGATCTAAAATAATTTGTAATTGTATTATCTCCAATTCTTTAAAATACTTTCTACTATAGTGATAAGAATGCAAACTATGTTTTTCTCCCTGACAAGCTATTTATTCAGATATTCTAATTTACATATTAAATATAATTTAATATATAGCAACATACACTTGCGAAAATAAAGATAGAAGGCTTCCCACATCTGAAACGTTCTCTTCTCTAGATATTGATTCAAGTTATCACTTATGACAAATTGGGACCATAAGTCTTCAGTACAAAAAGCCCACTTAAGAACTATTATTATCAGTGTTATTATCATGGCAAATACAGGATTTAGTTCTTTTGCTGTGCTAAACACAGTTTTCTAAAGTTGAAACAGACATGCTCCTGCAGCATTTCTCTTACTCACTCTGTGTATTCTACCTATAATTCCACAGAGCAAATGGAAATATTTTTGAATTACATGTGTTTTAGTTAAAAAAAAAAAAATGCTTTGAAATGTGTGTGTGTGTGTGTATGTGTGTGTATGTGTATGTGTGTGTGTAGCTAGTCCTGAGTCTTGATGGTTGATTCATTTAAAAATTTAGATGTTAGACTAAACTGAAGTATTAGCAATGTCTTCTTTTATCAATTTTCTTGTCTGCCACACATTCAGTACTTCCTAGAAAAATATATATTTGATTGTTCACTGTTTTACTGTTTTCTTACCCACTCTGATCCTGTCTAGACAACTGTGCCTAGATTTTACTATTCAACTCTCCACCTTATAATACAGTGTCTAGGAATACTCTGTCTAAAAGAAGGAACCGCTTATTTCAGGCCAAACACGCAGAGTATTGATAAAGTCATTTCAGAGCTGAATGTGTGTAGAACATCTGGCTCACTGTGGCCTTCTTAACAAACTGAGGAAGGAAAGATGTTTCTGCTTGTATTATGGTCTTGGCTAATTAGACAAGGACAGACTTGGTCTGACTAATGTTTTTTTTTAATCAAATAAACTTTCATGTTTGTTGCAATAAATGATCACCTAAACTCCTAAAAGAGTTCAAATAAGTTTTCCATTATTATGCTGAATGAGCTAAAAATATTCAAATTTTGTAACATACTTTCTAGCTATGCCAGAATTGGGACTTTCCTGACGTTGTCAATTAGCCAATACAATCTAGTCGGAAATTATTCTGTACCATTTTTCGGAGCAGACAGAATTCCCGTATCATGACCCGGATCTCAGAGGATGTCCAGTCATTTCAAAAGTCTTAAGATAAAAGTCACACGGTCTTGATTGATATGTTCTCCTTCAATTACTTTAAACCCTTTGAAGGTAGGGAATTTACCTTCTTCATCTTTCTAACCCGAGATTTAGCATAATGCCTCACATTGAGTAAGCATTCAGTAAATGTCTGTTGACCCAAATAATTATGGCATCCTGAATATTTATTTTTCTTAAATAAGCATGTATTATTTTTTATAGAAATAATAAAGCTATTATGAAAAAGAAAAGTGAATGTGTCGTTCTTTCAAGTGCAGCATGACACCAAAACCAGACAAAAGGAATTGAGAAAGGCTACTCTGCAGATCGATGTTACAACTCTGCTGAGTCTCGAAGGATATGTGGATTTAGCCTGGAGAAAGGAAGCAAGATTCATTTCAGACAGAGCAAAGAGCGTATGCTGTTCTATAGCTCTGAGTTTAAATCATACCATGTTAGAAATGCCTTTGCTGACTACAATACAAATGGTATTTATATTTTATAGAAACTTAATTAATAATTTAGGAAAATTCTCTATCTCCTTCGAAAAAGTACGTACTTTTTTAAAATGGAAATTTAGGATTTATAATAAAACAAATAATGAAATAGCTATTAAATAGCTTAATTTGATCTCATTAGTTTTAGCTTCTGAAAATATTTAATCTTGTTTATTTGTTCATCTATTCAATAAAATTGTATATAATCTACATAAACCTTCTCTAAGAATTATGGCTGCTGGGTATACAGGAGTGAAAAAAACAAATGTGGTCCCATGCTCTCATCATGCTTATAGATCTTCAAGGCCACCTTCTTCTTAATCATCATGGACAGTGAAGGGGTCTAAAAGAAAATCTTTAGAAAGTGGATGCTTACATATCGCTATTTTGATTTTTTGTTGTTGCATAACAAAGCTCGGTGTCTTGAAACAACAATAATCATTATCTCAGTTTCATTGGGTCAAGAAATTTAGAGCAGCTTTGCTGGGCTGTTCAGGCTCAGGGCCTTTCATGCAGTTACAGTTGGATACCAGTTGGACTGGAATCTTCTGAAGGTTAGACTAGGCTAGAGGATCTGCTTGAAAGTTCTCCCACATAAGTGTGAGTGGGAGGCTTCAGCTCCTGGTCCCTGGGCTTTTTCTCCACATAGCTGCTGGAGTGACCTCGTGCATGACACTCATTTCTCCGAAAGCAAATGATCCAACAGGCTCATTTAGGAGTTGTGACTATTTATAACCTAGCCTCAGAAAATACACATGATCCTATCCACACTATTTTACTAACAAGTCTTGATTCAATATGGGAGGCATCACACTAGGGCATGAATACCAGGAGGTGAAAACCGCTGGGGGCCACCTTTGAGGCAGGCTACTATACTACAATTACTACTGAGCCTTTATTTGGAAAATCTCCATGTCTCTGAATCTAGTTTGTAACATAATCACCAGTTCAAAATGCTCACTGAGTTCATCAATAAATTGAAATTAACAGCTCTTTCACTTAGAGGAAGGATTCTGATAAATTTAAGGAGCAAATTTTCAGTGAGCATTGGATTTTTTGTTTCTTTGTATGTTTTCAATTAAATAATTATAGTTAGTATTTTGAAACCATTATTCTCAATCAGATAGCATGGCCTGGAGTGAGCTTTCACTCTGCTCTCTGTGAAGCATAGCCATGGTGTATTCTTCCCAAGTAGTGAAAATTCTAACTTGCCAAGGAATCATTTCACTTCTTCATCTGTTTTATATACTGAAAATCTGAGTAAGCTTTCAATTTTTCAAAATTTCTATTAAAAGAATAATAAAAGTTTCAAAGTACTGACCAAATACAAAATATTACTAAATCCAAGAATTGTTTACACAACATCCCTTATAGATAAATGGTCAATGGATAACCAGACATGACAGGAGTCTCACTTCCTAATGAGAAGCAATAAACTCATACTCAGTAGAAAGCCAAAATCAGCTCACTGAAACTTCAGCCTATGGATTTTAACTCTGCTTTCTGAAGTAATGTAAAAACAGTTGGCCGCTGTTACTGGATAACAACCTTTTATGTAGATAGCTGTCATTTCTTGCCCTTATAAACAAGTAATAAAGTAACTATAAATTGATATTCTAACTATAAGTCATTATTATTTAAATCCCCTGAGGCCATATTTTATTTGCCTAGTTTCAAGGCTTCATTATTTCTTTAAAGATATTGTTTAATTCAAAGTTTATCTTCTTCCTTAGTCCAAATTAGTGAGATTTTACTAAAGGCAAAAGCAAATACTTGTTAGGTTTCTCAAATTAGATTGTGAATTTAATTTAATGGCTCTTTAGAAATCTGAAGCTTAACTGAAGCAAATTCCTTTTCTGCCTTCACATCTATTTCCCCACAGAAGGATTTAAAAGTCAGATTGCAAATCCTAACTGCTACTGCAGTCTGTCTGGTTGACAGGTATTCATTCTTTGGGTTTACTTGGAGTCTGAGATGAGATTACCTAATCTCAGGAGTCCTATTTTCCCTTTTGCCTAAGGCCTTCCTGGTGTTAATTAGGTGTAAGGAGAGGTGCAGAATTAACTCTTTCAGAAACAGCATTTACCTTTCTCTCATTAGATACACTGCAGCAATAATGATGTAATAACGCCTTTCATTGTTGAGGTTGCTGTATTTTAAAGGAATCTCTAGGGTACCAGAAAGAGTTTGTAGATCTAGTTCTCAGCAAGAGAGCTACCAGGGAAGGACTTGAGATTTGTTGACAGTTTGCTCATTATCATTATTTTGAGGAACTAACGACTTTTGAAAGATTGCCTTGTTGGTGGTAGCTGGTTTGTTGTCTTTTCTCTGACCTTCTTCCTAAATGATAAAAATGCCTATCTTGTGATAGCAATATTTCCATCTGCTCTGTACTGCTTCGAACTGATATTATATGGAAAGATTTTTATCTTTCTGTCTCTCGACAATATAGATGGTTGATTTGGGTTTTTTTTTGGAGAGTTTTATTAATGCCAGTGGCTTGCCCTGTCATTGCACACTGTGACAGCAATTCTTACTTTTTTTTTTTTTTAAGTGTATTGTTATATAGAGGTCTTCAAAATCATGTTGAACAGTAGCATCTTTATTTGAATAATACAAATATTGTTTTGAACTACTAAAACCAGTAGTTTATGTAGGGTCAAGAGCAAGGCAAACATGCCTCAACTCTACATATTTCTTCCCTATTAATTTTCTCCTAGAATTACAGTATGAGATAAAGCTAAAGGAACTGTACTCTTCAAGTAACAGGAAAAGAGACGGCTTTGCCAAAGACAGAGCCAAGAGGAAACACCTCTCACCTCAGGTGTGAATGTTCTGGGTTTAAGAAGTAATTAAAGTCTTGTTAAAACAAGCTGTTCATTAAATACAGAGAGCAATGCCATTTTGGTAGGTGGAAAGTTAGGCTGTAATAATTTTGACAACTACTTTAAAACTTTGGAAATTAGTCATGATAGGAAGATGAAAACTAAAATCTGATTCTCGTTGATAATTTTATTGCCTCTTTATAATTTAAAATTCATTAATGAAGAAGGTATATTTCATCGTAATAAGAATTCATTGAGTTAGCATAAACCATTCACTTCAAAAAAATTAGAGAAATTTTTCTGTATGTCTTTTGTTTGCAACTAAACTTTGAGCGGTTTGGAGGCTATTTTCATGTTGAGAGAAATGGACTTCAAGGGAGTAACATGGTCTTTTAGACTTTTCTTCAGGTTGTATCTGAAAAAAAATATCTAAGGAAATCATAGGAATAAAATAATGCCACATGATTCCTCCTAATTAACTAAGCTCAAAAATTCATGTTAAAGATAATGTTATCTTACTGAAATAGTATTATGGCTTCGAGACATTGTGAACTTGATCTACACACACAGTTGTCAAAGAATAAAAAGATAATGCTAAGTACTCTAAATAAATAGTGTTTGGATTAACAATGAGAATGTATTTATAATGTTTAAGGCACTGTATTATATGCAAAATGGTCCCATGTCATATCATCCAAGTCTTAGATGAATATTATAAAGTTACTAAAATTATGTGTTATCTCTACTTTACAGATGACTAAACTAAAACAAACTTAATGATGGTAATGGATCTAGATTACAGGGCAATTAATGAGTCATTTTGTGTACCTATCATTTTCCTCTCCGAATCTTATGGGATTCTATAGTATACTATTATAAAAAAATAAAACTCTCTGGCTGCAATATCTGTAGTTATATTTCCATTTATTATGTATACCAATAAATCTTAGTAAGGCCGATACATGAATAGTATGAATTTATCAACCAAACCGGGGCATTTTTGAGCGTGAAAGGGGATGCTATTAATAATTATGCTGGGACCTTATGTGGTCATTCTAAATATGACTAGATATTAGAAAACCGTTGACCAGAAAAATGTTTTTTTTATATATTTTTTCCGGTTTTGTTTGTTTTGTTTTGCCACAAAAGTGAGAATCCTTTTCTTATGAATGTGAGGTGTCAAGGTAAGAGACGGTTGAGAAAAGTTGTTCTGCTCTTAACCAGCATGAAGTATTTGTTCCCTCTTCCCTGATTAATGTCTCTGAGACTATTATGTAGGTTAGTCAGCCATATTCAGGCAAATGATATAAAATAATCATTGTAGGAAAATTTTTAATCTTCAAGGGTTTTCCAAGATGTGAATGCGTTGATGCTTTTTTAAATACTTGAATGCTACATCAGTATCTAATTGTGGAATACTGAGAGTTATAACCTAAGACAAAATAATCTAATGCTTACATTACCAGATTTTAATTTTTATTTCTCAGTAGCAATTACTCAATCTGTAATTATTTGTCATTTAATATGGAATTTTACTATATTATATTAAAATTTTTATTGCTGAAATATTTGTACTTATTTTTACTATCTTCTGTTATATTTTCTCCTGTTCTGTTTTCTGTGTCTTATTATTTTGCTTGTTTACTTTTTGCTTCTCTAATGAATGTTTGGTTGGTCACATTTTATTTGGTTCTTATTTCTCTCAAATAGTTAAGTAATTTTAACTTTACTGATATTTCACTAGTAATTACTATGTATTAGTCACAAAAAGATTTTGGATAAATTTTCCTAACAACATCAAAATCAGTCAGTTAACTGTATTAGTCAGCTTTGTTTTGAGGAAAAATAACCTTCAATCCTTAGTGGTTTACCACAAAAAACTCATTTCTCTTTTATGTTTCATGTCATCTGTGAAGGCCACAAATTGACTGTGGCTCTACTACATATATCTTTTTCATTCTGGAATCTAGGCTGAAGGAGTAGTCTTTTTTTTAAGACATGCCATTCTTTTGGCAAACAGAAAAAATAAAACAATAAAATAAAATAAAGAAAAATAACTAAGGCATTCAGAACTCTCAGAACTTCTGACTGGATATGGTATATATAGTTCATGTCTGCTCATTTCTCATTGGCCAAAACATGTCACATGTCATGCTTTATATCGACAGGGCTATCAACGGGATTGTGATGTATGCTCCTTCCACAAGATGGTACTTCAAGCCACATGGAATCAGTAAGCAGAGAATAATTGGAAATGACGGCACAGTTCATTATAGTGACTCTAGCCTATTGCTCTGCTAAGACAAGATTAGCATGTACTGAACTCTAGGTGCTTAGGGATGTTGTAAGAACAAAACTATGTTTGAATTAATGAAACTTATGTTCAGGTTGTGGCTTTCCCATCTCACCACTTTTCAGAATTTGTACTGAAATTATATGAAATTTGGTGGGGGCAGGGGTGCCTGTCAACTTCACCCATTTCATGAGAATCTCGGAGACAGCCTATCAGCCAAAAAATGTTTCCTGAGCCTTAATTTCTGGAATTTTTATTAAATTTTTTATTAAAATCACATGTCAGGGAACTTCAAATTAAAAGAATGAGAACCTATTTCACAACCATCAGACTAAAATTTTGAAAGTACTGAAGAGGATGTCAGGCAACAGACTGTCATAAATTGCTTGGTGGAGGGGAGGGAAAACTTGTACAACCACAGTAGAGAGCAATTTATCAAAATATCAGAAATTTAAATATATGCATGCCCTAAGACCCAGCAATTTCACTTTCATACATGTGTACCCATATATATTCTAAAAACGTTCACTGTGGCACCATTGGTAATATGGAAAAACTGAATAACTTAAATGTTCATCAGCAGAGCAGCAGATACATGAACTGTGATAATTGTAAACAATGGAATACTATTCATCAATCAGAATGAATGAACTAGAGCTAAGTGTAACAATGCAAATAAATCTAAAAGCATAGTAGAGTAATAAAAATAAGTTGCAGAGTGCAGCATACTACATGAAGCCATTTAAATAGTTTAAGAACATGTGAGACAACAGAATATTTTATTTATGGACATGTAATTCAAAACTTACAAAAAGAGTTTAGAGGATGACAAGATTAGGAAAACTGCTATTTCTAGGAAGGAAGTGATTGGGTTTGTGGGACAGTTTCAGTTATGTTTGTTGTCCCTAATTCTTAAGTGAGTAATGTATATATATGGCTGTCATTATTTTTATAGTTTTTTGCATGACATATTTTATAATAATAAAAGTAAATATATTTTTTGTTTTCTAAATATTATGAGATTTATATTATGAAATTTAATATGTGTTTTCATATTACATAAATTTTTCTTCCTAGACACTGATGTGTCCCCCAGTGAGAATGAGAATCATTGTTCTAACCAATATACACTTACATTAATTCAGTCATCCAACATAATTTCAAGTGCCAATGATGAGCTTAACCAAGTTCTTCTACTTTTCACTCCCCTTTCTAGGGGAGTCTAAACTTTCTGAAAAGTGGTAGAGGCCAGGAGAGTACTCTAGTTATCTGTATGCTAGATTGTCCAACCTTGGCAAACTTTCCATGGTCTCAGGGATGCTGCTGAGGGGAACAGCACTTACTTACTCAAAATCAAAGAAAAGCTTTGGTCAGCAGCCCTCAGAACTCTCAAGTACACAGGCTTGAAATAACCATTGAATGTGTCATTCAGATTCTTTCCCTTCCTGACATTGTTCTTTGCATCCAAACTGCTTTGTAAGCTGCCACTCTAAGTGAAACTAGGGAAATAATGTGTGGCCTGGCTTCTCATGATTTTACTGCATTGGCCTGTGAGTTTCCTTAGTAAAAAGTCATCAAAATAATGTTTGGTTTCCACTGCCAAGATAATAAGCATCATTTATACATGGCTTGGCCTCCACTGAGACCTTGAACTGCACTTCCTCACTGTGCTGTAATATCCTCCGTTCCCTCACTCTTGTATAGTTGAGTAATATCCACCATCCCACATTTTGGCAAGTATTCTCAGCTCAAGGACTCCATTTTTTTTTTTTCTCTTGAACTTATTTACTTAGTTCCACTAGTCAGCCTCTCCGAGCCAACCTCAGTATGCTTCTCCATCCACCTCGCCTCAGCTGCACATGGCATTACCGTGCCCTACATTTCTGTCTTTGAATGAACCATCTCTTCATTAGCTTAGCTCATTTCACCTCTTTTACTCAAGTATCTTGTGCAGCCATTCTAGGGCAAGAGCTCTAAGTCATTAACTACACTACTGCTTTTTCACTGCTGACAACCCTCTTGTTCTCCCTCTCTTCTCTGGGTGGAATTCCAGGGGCTACCACTGAAATCCTTTCTTTGCGAATACCCTCAATTCCCTGGCCTCTCTCCCTCCATTGCACTCACGTAGCAAATACGGGCTCCAGTTAAACCCATGTATTTGTTTTCTTTGTGACTGAACCAAAACAACTAAATATTGCTGAAGAAAAAATCACACAATTTGTTGACTGAAGTCACTTTAAGTACAACACACAAACCTCAAACAGAAATCAACACTAACCCTGATTCTATTATATTTTGCTACTAAGTTTTCTTTCTCAAACTCCAAGGTGACTATTTGGCAATTTTTCTCTACAGTTCTTAAGCTTCTTATTCCTTCCATCTCCCCTTTGGATTACTCAAACTTAAACTATTGCCTCATACTTGAGAAAAGAAAGTCAATAAAATTAAAATTTCCTAATGATCAAACATATTTACAAACTCAATGTGCATTTGTACTCATATGCTCTATTTCTCTTCTGTTAAAAAGATAGACACATTCTTTTCTCTATCAATAGCCAGTCTATCCACTTAATCTGTATATCACTTCCTGTTTTGTCTGCTCCTGGGATATATTAATTGTCTATTATTGTATAGCAAATTCTTTTGAATCATAACAGCTAAAAACAAACATTTTTTATTTCATAGTTTCTGAAGGTCAAGAATCCAAGAGTGGCTTAGCTGGATGAATTTGGGTCAAGGTCTCTTACAAGTTAGCAGTCAAGCTAACTTGTGGTCATCATACTGCCTGATTAGGGCTGGAGCACCCACTTCCAAGCTCATTCACATGGTTGTTGGTCATTTTCCCACTGGGTCTTAGCTGGAGGCTTCAGTTCCCCATCACTTGGGCCTTTGTATGGTTGCTCACAATATGACAGCTTGTTTCCCCCAGAGCAAGTGATATGAAAGAGAGACAGGCAGGCAGACAAAGAGACCAAATAGAAGCTATGATCTATTATAAAATAATTAGGAAGCAACCACGCCATCACTTTTGTTGGATGCTCTTGGTCACTGTGAGAGAATAGAAAAATTATATATTGTTCTCTCCCTCTGGTTCCTGAGAGAGAGCACCTAAAATCCTTATACTTTCCCAAGTGATAAGAGCACTGCAAGCATCTTTTGTTTTCATATATATTCTTTGACCCCACTTACTGGCACAGAGTTTCTAAATCCCTTGGCATTTCCTGGAGGACAACAGCAGTCTCTTTTGTCCCAATGAGGTGAATTTTGGTGGGCTCCTGGATTGGGACTTGCCACCAGAAAGACCAAGCCATGATTAGAGCTTGGAAATTTCAACCCAACTCCCTATTCTTCAGAGAAAGGAGAGTGCCTGAGAATGAGTTAATGATCGATCATGTCTATGTGGTGAAGCCCCCGTAAAAATCCTGGAAGTATGGGGTTTGGAGAGCTTCCAGATTGGAAAATATATGGAGATACTGGGAGAGTAGCACACCTGAAGAGAACAATAAAGGGGCTCTATGCCCCATATATTGATTCCATCTGGACCTTCGTTTGTATCCTTTATCATATACTTTTATAAAAAACTGGGGAAGAGTAAGTAAACTGTTTTCCTGAGTTCTGTGAGTCACTCTAGCAAATTAATTGAACCTGAGGAGGGGGTCATGGAAACCAACTTTATAGCCAATCAGAAGCTCAGGTGACAACCTAGATCTGTGATTGACTTCTGAAGTAGGATGGGGGTAGTCTTATGGGACTAAGTCCTTAACCTGTGGGATCTGATGCCATCTCCAGGTAGATAGTGTCAGAATTGAGTTAAAGTGTAGGACTCCCAGCTGGTATCCCAGAGAACTGGTGTGGAGAAAAAATCCACATACACCTGGTTTCAGAAGTATTGTGAGTGTGGTAGTAGTGTGAGAGTACAGGAGAAATAAAAGGAAGAGGACTGAGATTTGTCCTTCTCAGTCAGAGAGACCAATCCTGATACAAGTGGAACATTCAATATAAGAGTATGAATATCAAGAGGTAGGAGCCCTGGGAGTCAGCTTGGAGGATGGCTATGACATGCAGTTACCATTGTACAGCCTAAATTCTAAATATCTCTCTTCTATCAAAGCACTGCATACCAAATCGCTTCTACCAAAGTAGAAAACTCTCATAGCCTCATATTCCCCTCACCTACCACCTAAGCTATTTGCCAAACCTGACTGCCAAACTTCACAAGACTTGTCCATAACCATGTCGCCATGCTATAACACTTCTCATTCATTCTCTAAACTCCTCCTCTGTTTTCTGGCCACACCACTCCTCAGAAATAATTCTTGTCAACATCAGCAATGTATACGTAAAGGGGAAGCATCATCAATAATTTTATGTTGCCAGTTCTAATGGAGCCTAAACGGCCTTCATCTTACCATAGCTGCTAGCAGCATTTTAAAATACCGTTTCTCTCTTGATTTGCATGCAGAAGTGAATTTAGGTTTTGTGAGACTTGAAGCTTGTGCAATTTTGGCCACCCTATTTAAGAAAAAGAATTACAAACTATAATTTTAATTTCAGATATGAAAGTAAATATTTAGAATGAAAAATAAATCACAAAAAATGCAAATATTAAAAACTCAAAAATGCCACCAGCACCGAATGTAGAAAATAACACGATTCCTTTATCAATTTTTTTCTTACAGGTTTGACTATATATTTTTTATTGCTTCTTTAAGTAATAATGATCTTCAGATATTTTCTATCATGAGAATAGAAAGATAATTCAGCTTCTCTTCTAGAATGATTATCAAAAAATCTTTTTTTATTATTTTTAGTTTGGAAAATTTACTTTCAGCTTCACAACTCATGTGTGATTTTTAGGATTGTTGTCAAATATCAGAAATTTTCTACCAGGTTCATTGCAAATATGACCTAATGATTTTAATGAACTTTCTACAGACTGACTTCAACTCCATACATTTCAAACCTTGTTCCTCGTCCAATTATGCCGCCGAGCATCACAAGTCCTCTGACTCTTCCCGCTGCAGTCGCACTGCTGAGTGAGTTGGCAGAATGTGCATCCAGGACTTGCTGGAGGCTATCCTTACACTGGAATGGCTAGCAAAAAGGGCTTGCAAATCTCATAAATTTCTCTCACTAAATCCTAATTAAATGAATACATAAATGTGTTATACGCCAATATACAAATGTATACGATGTCTGTAGGTTAGTTTCCTATTGCTGCATAACATATGATCACAACCTTAGCAGCATAAAACAATGCATATTAATTATCTCACAGCTTTTATGCATTGGGTCTGGGCACAATCTAACTGGGTCCATTGCTTAGGGTCTCAAAGAGCTGCATTCAGCATTACGTTATCCAAGACTGGGTTCTTATTATGTAGGGAAAGATCCACCTCCAGGTACCCTCAGGTTGTGGGCAGAATTCATTTACTTGCAGCTGTTGGATTCATGGCAGCCAGCTTCTTCAAACCCTGCAATGGAGAGAGAGTCTAGCAAGACAGTTGCTACAGTCTATGTAATTAAATACATTCCATTACCTTTGCTGCATTCCACTTGTTAGAAGCAAGTCTCAGGCCCTGTCCATGATAAAGGGGAGATTACACAAAGGCATGAACATCAGGAGGTAGAGATCATGGGGCCATATCAATGTCTGTCCACCACAGTCTGCTTAAAGGATAGATATACAATAATATAAAATAATACTTGCCATATAGAAAAATAATTTTAATGAATTCAAAGTAATTTGCATATATCACTAAGTCTCCATGGCTCTATGAGATGATATATGTCTGCTTTCTACATAGGCAAATGAGAATTTTAATTTTTTTCAGATTTCAAAGCCAGATAATTGAGCTAGAACTTGGACTTGTCAAGTTTCAACATGTAGTTGATCCCTCAGTGATAGTAGCTTCCTCTAGAAATGCTATAAAGATGAAACTTTTGTCCTTTGAAATCGAAGTACTACAATCATTTAATACATATTTTCTAAGCATAAACTAATTACCGATAATTAAGCTCTTTGTTACCATTCATGTACAATTAAAATACATTTTCATCTTTACTTACCTTGATATATCACAAAGTCTTTAGATTTATAAACCCAAAGATTTTATGGATTTGGCTTCATTTTTGTTTTGCAGGTCTTGAAGCCATCCTCATTATTTAGTACTCATTTTTGTTTTCTAAAGACTCATGTACAGACGTTCAACTCTATCTTTAATTTATTCTAAAAAGAGAAGCAAGGATACTTCTTCATGACCTTAATAGTTTACATCAGCAATAATACCTAAGCTATAACTCGTTGAATTTTAATAGCCCTCTGTGGTTTTGTTTTTTGTTTTTGTGTGTGTGTGCATTTTTTGTTTTATTATTATTATTTTTTTGTCTATCATTCTTCACTAGGTAGCATAATATAAGAATTCCTTGTTATTACAGTCTATTACAATCTTTACCTTTACACAGATATGCCCTTAGACTAAAAGGCTATGCTCTTAAAGCAGATAAAATACAGTTGTTTCTACTTGCCCATTACTCCACACAGCAACATTAGCCTTTTAGCAGTAAATGCCACATTAGCAGTCTGTGAGTTTTTTGAATCAAAGCTGAAATTTGTAGTGCCTCTAATGTGCAATGAAGTTGCATATTTTTACCATGCATTTCCTCAAGCATATGGGTTTTATAATTGAACTCAAGAGATTATATTTTGGATTCCCTTCTGCTTGAATAAAAATGTACACATACCAATGCTTCTGTCCCCATTTGGAGACAAAATTTGATACAGTTTGGTCATCTGTCATAGAGTATAGATGTGTTTTGATTACTCTGTTGAAAGAATAAAGTCATGATAACTTAATTATGCAAAATAACATTACTAAATAGTAGTTTATATTATATCCACACATGGTCATTTTGAAAGAATTACATGGTAATATGAACTATCAGTATCCAGAACAAATATCATTGGAACAAATATGCTTAATATTTTTGAAGAAACATGGAATTTAAAAGCATAGGCTTAGTTTTAGTGTTATTGTTCTTAAAAACTAAGCTTTCAAATAAATATTTACATTTATATGAATGTTTAAGGAATGCTCAGGTTACATTTAGAAGCAAGTATTTCCAGATTTTTCTCAAAATATTGCTTTTAAAATACTCTTTTTTATTGCAGTTGAATACAGCTAAATCACATTCTACAAAAGAGTAGAAGTAATCAGAAAGTTTCTTGAATCTTTTTAGACAGCCTTTAAATATTTGAATTAAAGTTAAACCTTTGGATAAGTTCATATTTAATAGTTGTCATTTAAGTTCAGTGTAACTTCAAAAACTGTGATAATGTGAGTTAAGTTTAAGTGGTTTTAACATTTTTTATGCATATTGTTCTCACATGTAATCAAACCATTAATTGGGACAGCCATTAATATAGACTTCTAATCAATGAAAAGAAATGAACGCCGAAATGGTCAAAACCATCAAATGGACATTTTCAATGTAAAATTATTTTCTAGAAAGTTTCTTTTAGCATATTATGACAATTCATTAGGAAATGGTGCATCTGTTATTTCGAGATGAAAACACAATGATTACTAGAATTTATTGAGGATTCACTTCTCTAAAGTTTTCATTTCTATGTATTAATTTACTACAATGCGCGTTAACATGTCCTCACAAAACCTTATGGGAGAGTATATTATTCTTCAAATTACACAAAAGAAAAAACTGAAGTACACAAGGCTAGTAAACAGTAAACTGAGATTCCAATTCATGACATCTGACTCTTAATGACCAATTTACACCATCTTCAAGAAGTCAACACTGACTCAAAAGAATTTTTTAGATAGCTTATCATTTCAAGAAAATGTTTCTTTTACGAGTATGAAATTTATATTTTTTCTTATCTGAGATTGAATTTTATAAAAACAAATGATATGAAATATCCAAAGTTTACTCTGTTTTTATAAGACAACACTCCTACATAATCTCAAAATTATCATATTGGTTCATCTGCTTTAACATCATTTCTTCACAGTACCACCAGTGTCAAAAATCTGTTTCCTCTTTTGTTCTCCATGATCGGTGCCAGTTCCCTGCTTCACACCCATCAAATGATGACAGTAGATATTCCATAATTGCTCAGCCAAGTATTTTGCTCAAATAATTGTATTTATTAAAATAACCAAATTGATTTTCTGTCTATAAGAAAAGACATTTTGAAATCTATATGATCCTCGGTCAAAGGTTATGTCAATAAAATACTCAGAGAGTGGAGATTTGGAAATCATCCAATTAGTTTTATCAATAGAAAGACAAACTCAATATATTGAATAGTAAAGGTTTTCCTTCCGAATTACTGTCTGCAGACTACATTGATACAATTAGCCACATCTCACTGCTGCTTGTGTTCCATGGTTCAGCACTTGTAAACAATTGGTAGACACTGCAGTTTTCCTCAAATTGTGACCCCTCTCTATAGCTAGTGAACAGTTGAGAAGTAAAGCAATTATAAGAAACCTCATGACAACATATATTTCACCTGTGTTATAAATGATTAATGAATTACCTGACTTTGATTATAGGAATTTATCAATTAACATGAATGTTCTAGCTTACTTTATTATTAATATACAATTTTGACTTTATCATTCCGACAAAACGTGGAGATTTGCCTGGGAAATTTTCATCTGTTTTGAAATTGTATCTCATTCAGGTTTTAAGCAGGAATTCTAAGGACTGAATGCCAATTAATTTTAAAATACTCTCTTGGCTTTATAGCTATAGCAATAACCAGGACGTGCTCCATTTCATTCTCAGGGGTTTTGAAACACTGATAATGTTCAAGAAATCTCCCATGTCTTGTTTTTTTTTCTGTTTCATGATAGTATTATGGATCATTGAGGTCATCTTTGGTGCTGTGAGCAAATACAACAAATTATGTGTAATGAATAGTCTATTATTATTCTACTGATAGCTACATTTTCCTAGGAAAAATATTTTTCATTCAAAGTAGAAAAATTTCAACACACTAGGTTTAAGCCACAAACTTTTATTACATTTAGTATAAGAGAAAAGATTTGGGCATTAATGTATCATTTTGGACTCTAGTGGTTCAAATTTTTTAAAAATCAGTTAAAGGGGGATTAATCACCTACTTATGGATGTGTCAATTTATAAAAAATACTAAATGGTATGGAACGACTATACTCAGAACATTTTAAAAATAAGAAGTAAAAGAGTGAGGCAAGTGCTATTTTGCATGTATTCATGGCACTGTCTGATTATTTTACACATTAGGCTGATTGGTAACTTCTGAAAGAGCTGATCCATTCTCAGAAAATGAGAGTACCTAGCAAACATAAGGAAATCCAATATGAGCTTTCTAAACCTATTAATGTACCGACTAGCTTTGGATGTCTTCCTAATTACTTCTTAATGTTTCGCACAAGTCATCAAAACCTGCTAATACATCTGTTGAGGGCTTGATTGGATATGTGTGTATGTATGTATGTATGTATGTATGTATGTATGTATGTATGTATGTGTATGTATGTATATATATATATATACACACACACATATATCTTAACATTAAATATTATTAAATATCTCAATGTTAAAAGCTTAACAAATTTTAATATGTAAATTTTAACATACATATGTACATATATACTGTACATAATGTTAAGATACAGAAGGAATACATAAATGCAGATTACATCACAGTATGTAGTCTTTAATACCAAGTTATTTACCTCTTAGGGCTACTGAAATTTATAAAGTATGCATGACTTTTTGTTTATCATTTTGGTCCAATTTCTGGCCTGTTTCCTGTTTCTCTATTTCTGCTTTGTGCCAGAATTATGTCCAAAAATACCATGAGAATCTTCCATCTGTTCTCATTTAAACTTAAAGCAATTTTCCTTAATGATAGTTAGCCCCCAGTAAGTCATATAGGTATCTTGTTTTCTCTTTTCACTTTTAAAATTCCTGTCACTTACATATGCATAAGTGAAAAATTAATCAGTCTAGTTAGTAGGTACTAATCAAAGAGAGCTTTTTAAGCCATGACCTAAGAAAGGATAGCTATTTTCTAAGATACAAAATAAACTCAATATTTAGGAAAATATTTTTGATTAACAAACATTTTCTATTTTAATTTTTGACCTAATTATAGTACAAAAATAATGCTATCTGGAATCACTAAAATTTAGAGATGAAAGGAAAAAGGTTTTGTGATTTTTAAATTGTTCGTTACATTAAAAATAATGAATTAGAAGCATTACATTTTTTCAAAATATTACCCAAAATGAACTAAGGGAAAAGTACAGAAGAAAATTAGATTTATAATTCATTGTAAACATATCAAATTTATTACTAAATTTGATATATATTACTTTATATATCTACAGTAACTATTTGTTGAATAGTTACTGTAGATATATAGGTCAGAGGCCAGGCAGAAAGGCAGAAACAACACTGTGTATTACAAACTGGAGACATTTAATAGAGAGGTGTTGAAAGTCTGAAAGAGCAAAGAGAGAAAGCCGATATTAAGAGATCAACAATGTAGAAAGCAGTCAGCATCTTTCAGACTGGGGGAACTACACGGAAGAAGTGATGATACCAGAAAGTAGAATACTGAAATAGAAGCCTTGTGGGACTGGTGCCTGGAATTCTGAGAGTGGCATCCATAACTACTGCTCAGAACACTGAGGGAAGTACCCCACAGCTCAGATGTGAACCTCTCAGAGATGATGCCTCACCAGGATGTTCATTCTGGTGGAGACAGCATGTGAGGAGGGCACAGCTGATGTTTGGAAGGTGGGGAGTAGGGTGACTGGGAGGAAGTATAGCCGGTATTTCAGTCACTGAGAGACATGACCAGATAGTGCTCGGGTCCCTGAAATGCATGGACCAGAGTGCTAGTAGAAGTACAAAGAGAAATCGGAATCTGGTGCCTTCACTGACTTCTGCTCCTGGAGGCACACCTAAGCAAAAAATGGATATGGTCCTAGTGTCTCATCCTCCCACCTTCAATAACCCTCCGGTTCCAATTCCTCCTTACTCTTAGCCCCTGGACATGAATGATCTATTTCTGTGGATTTGCCTACTCTGAATATCCTATAAAAATTGAATCGCACAGTATGTGGCCTTTTATTATGCCTTCTTTCACTTGACATAAAATTTGGGAGATTTGTCTGTATTATAGCATATATTAACACTTCATTCATTTTTATGACTAAATAATATTAAATACATATTTTGATATATTCCAATAGCATTCCATATAATATCCCATACCATATTTTGTTTATCCACTTATTATTTGGTGAATATTTGAGTTATTTCCACCTTTTGGCTCTTATGAATAATGTTTATGTACAAGAGTTTGGGTGAACATATGTTTTCAGTTCTTTTGGCTATATATCTAGGACTGGAATTGCTGGATCTTATAGTAGCACTATGTTCAACTTTTTGAAGAACTGCCAAAATGTCTTCTAAAGCAGCTGCACTATTTTACATTTCCAACAGCAATGTATGAGAGTTTAAATTTCTTCATATCCTCACCAACACTTGCTATTGTCTCTTTTACTATAGCCATCCTACAGAATGTAAAGAGTTACCTTACTGTGGTTTTGATTTGTATTTATCTAATGACTAATGATTTTGAACATCTTTTCACGGGCTTATTGGCCATTTATATTTCTTTTTTGGATAAATGCTCATTCAAATCTTGGTCCATTTTAATTGCTTTGTCTTTTTTGTTATGAATTGGAAAAGTTCTTTATACTTATAAGATACATGATTTGAAAAAAATTTTTTCCATTCTATGTGTTGTCTTTTCACTTTCTTAATAGTGTCATTTGAAGATCGAATTTTGTGATAAAGTCCAATTTATTTCCTCTTTGGTGGTTTGTACTTTAGGTGTCATATCTAAGAAACCAATACCTAATCTAAAGTCACAAAATTTTCTTCTAAGAGTTTTATAGTTTTGGTTTTTACATTTAGGTCTTTTATTCATTTTGAGTAAATTTTTGTATATGGTATGAAGTAAAAGTCCAAGTTTATTCTTTTGCATGTGGATATTCAGTTGTCTGGCACCATTTGTTGGAAAGCCAATTTTCTCTCTCCATTGAATGTCTTGACACATTTTTCAAAATCATTTGAGGATAGATGCATGTGATTTTTTTCTCCCTCTACTCTCAATTCTATTCTTTATGTTTATCTTTATGTTTATCCTTATGCCTGTACCGCCCTGTCTTTTAAGTCTTTATCTTTTACAATTTTATACTGAAGTATACAGAGATAAAATGATATGATCTCTGTATAATCCAAGGGATGAAGGTGGGATGAGTGGGTAGATATACTAGTTAAATAAAATTAGTCATATGTTGTTCATTGTTGAACCTGGGAGATGTATACACAGAGGTCCTTTGCACACTCTTTATGTTTTATATTTTTGATAACAAAAATGAACAAAGTGTCTACCAGCACCAGCACCACCATAATACCGTTCTGAAAGAAGGAAGAGAGTAACCTGAGTTTACTTCTCCTATGTGCAAATGCCTTTCCAGCATATCTCATGAAATATATATATATATATTTTTTATTCCTTAATCCTGAGGAAAATTAGTCAAAAAATCAATAAAACAAAGGAAAAGCATTACAATTCTTCTGTGAGATTTAGAGCTTAATAACATAGAGACATTACCGGTTAAAAGAAATTGCTGATGCCAAATTGAAAGCAAGAGCAAGAAGTGCTGACATTGAAGTTAAAAGTTTAGGCTGACATTTCCAGGAATCAGGACAGGAACATGTTGGAGAGAAGTAATTCTGAATGACTCCATCTTACTTGTAGTTGTTATCATATTGTAAGTGTGTTCTTAACCCTGATTACTGCTAACAGTGGATCATTTTTGTAAATATATAAATATTAATAAAATTATTTACATAATCCTATAAGTGATGTTCTAAGAAATAAGTTTTGGAACCAAAGTACATCCTTAAGTTAGTGATGTTGACATGTCATTCTGTGTATTGCTATCAGCCTTGTTAAGGGATCTGCTATGTTATTCAAATGTTACCCAAGAATGTTCCCTGGCATTTCCCAGGGGCTGAGCATGTGCTGCGGTACAGTTTGTTATAAGTATCTGAAGAAATGCAAATAAGAGAAGATGTTATTGTGGAACATTCCAACAGCAGTTAAGAAACTGATCTAAAATCCGTGTTAACAAAAGCAATAGTAATTTCAATTACGAAAGCCAAATCAGGACAAGCAAACAAAATATTTTTATCATTGAAAAAGAAATGAGGTTTATGGAGCAGCAGGTATCCTAAAGCTTAACTTAAAGAAGCTTGTGAGCATATTCTTGACAAATTGACCTATATTGTTGAAAAATAAATGAAAATTTTCTGGACTGGAATATTTATTAAAAAAAAGATCAAGATTACATAATAGAAAGTGTGTTGATCTACTGTGCTTCAGAGAAACAGCAGCCTAAAGCTAGGAATCTTTATTAAAAAAAAAAGGCAAATGATCTCAGACTGAGTTAATAGAACCATTCCTCAGACAGATCAGAAACTCAGTGGGGAGGGAGACTTGGTAAAAGATTGGACTTCCTGTATTTTATGGACTGGGAGCTCAAAATATTATTTGGCCATTATAGGCAAGGATGACTCCTTAAGGCTAGAACAGTCAGGGAATTTTTGAAAGAATTTAAGTTCTAAAAGTAAGAATGAAAATGAACCCTAGTGTTCAGCCTACAATCACTACTGCATAGGAATATTCTAAAGAGCTATTCTTGACCACCATGGAAAGTCTACTAGAAGGAGGTGAATGTGATTTCACTTGGACATAAGAAATGGCTACTTAAATATCAGGATAAATTGATAGTTAATTGTAGAATATCCAGCTGTTGAGATGTTTAAGAAAAGGTTGAAAATTACTTATCACAAGTAGTGAAATGCCTTGTCTGAAGTAGTGAGGTTGGGTTTTTTGTGTTTTTCTAAAGTTATTATTCTATGTATCTTTGTAGGAGTTCAGAATTTGAGGTTTTATTTACTTGAGGCTATAGGCCTTTAATAGCTTGAAACATTTTTATTGTGTTGTGATCACATAAATAATCAATATAGTTAAACATAAATTGTCTTGAATTTTACATCACAAGAAATATTGAACTTAGTTAAGAGTTTCTCTTCCTTTTGGCGGGAGAGGTGATACATGCAGGTGTGTGTGTGTGTGTGTGTGTGTGTGTGTGTGTAGGCAATGTAGAATATAGGGAAGAGGTGATGCTATATGTCTATGTCACCAGCCTATGATTAGATAAATTCTTGCTCAAAAACATGAAATGATACTTTGGAAACATGGAAGAATTAATGTATCTTACAAGAGAGCAGTTCTTTCTCTATTAGTCAAAATGATGAGGCTCAGTGACCATTTCATAGATACAGCTGATGTTTTGCAAAGTGAAAACAAGCATGGACAAGCTATTTTATTTTCAAATGATTTTCAGAGTCAAAAGAGAATATCATGCCCACAAATATGCATACTTGAAATAGAAGAGTGTTTCTATTCATTTTTCACATGAAAGGTTTTGACAGTTGAAGTGAATTGATTTTGGCAGTTTTTCTATTTGTCTTTTAATACTTGCTGCTTTTTAACAGAGAAACTTAAAGATCAATTAAATGAGTAATATCATGTTGAAATTGTATAGCATTTAACTAAAAAACTAAAAGAAATAATGCTTTTCAAGAATAGAAAAGAGATATAATAGTTCATTGGAAGTGGACTATTTGTATTATTAAAGAGAATGATTATGTCCCTTTGAATTAGAAAACATGCTGAAGAAACACAATTTGATGGGGAACAAACATTTGGTTAATAGTTATACAGCATACATTCAAGAACAAATAAAGATATGTGTATATGACTAATAGGCAAAAGAATTTGAAACACAAGTTGTATATACCATTAAAACACTGTTATTCCTGGAAAACCCATAAGAGTTTACATCAATTCATATTATCATGTTAATACATATTCTTCAAAGATATCAATTTTGTGCCATTTTATTTACTACTAAAAAGCAAAATTGCCGCCACTGAAGGATTTATACACCTGTCAGATGCTGCACAATTCTTCAGTCAAAATACGAGTATCTCAATCACAACCCATATATATACCTTCTTCTGTATTTTAAACTGTGATTTCATCTCCATACTCAGCCAACCATGAGACTTGAAACATAGCCTGTCAATTACATGGAAACATACAAAACTGTATGGGACTGGAGACCACTGGAAGAGTTAGGCATGGATGTGCGAAACACATCATTTCAGACATGTTTACATGAGTGATATTCAATTTTTTTTCCTTTAATTACTGAATTAAGCAACAGCCGAAATACTCAAAAACTAGTCTTAAATAAGGAATAATAGGAAGGTATAGAGGAAGAACTTCATACAGATGAAAACATCCTGTAAAAATAAGATTACAGGGCATTTTTTTTTTCTGGATTGAAAATTAACATATCATTAACGCTAAAACTCTCAGTGAGAACTTACTAAGAGTAGAGAAAAATATTTTCCTTTTGATGTTCTCAAAAAGAAAATAACTAAATCAGCATATGATCTTAATCTTTTTGAGTATTGTCCTAAAAACCTTGAAGAAGGGACTCATACATGCATGCATGCATACACAGTAAAAGGAGATGAGCTAAGGCAGCACCGATCAGCACTCTGAACTTAAAAATTTTGTAATATTTTTTTGTACCCTGGATTTGAGGTTACCAAGAGACCATTTCTTTCCAGATTACTTAAATTTTTACTTAGCAGGTTCCAGATTTTATCATGTGTTCTAGCACTTCACATCTGAATTCTAAACCACTAGAAAACCTCTGTCAGCCCCTAATTTGTGTTTTCTAATCTGCTGTGATTTGGGGAAATTATATAACATATCTTACTGTAATTGTGTCCCATATCAGCTAAAAGAGAATAGGTCTGAAGTGGGAGCCAAGGAGGTGCTACAATAACTCTGTGACAGTTCTTTATATGGCCCTGGATGATCACTTAAACTCTGAATTTCAGCTTTCTCTTCTGTAAAATATGAGATTGGACTCCATGGTCTCTGAGTTCCTCGATAGCTCTGGGAGTTGTTTCAGTTCACCAAGACTATTTTGTTGTCGTTATTTTCTAATTCCTGTTCCTTAGTTTGCTGAATAAGTGACCTCCTTCTGAAGTATTACTGTATCTTATTCTCTCAATTATTTAGGGGTAAGATCTTTTCCAGGAATTGAAGTAGAAAAATGAAGTTTAACAAATAGATAGTATAAGCTACACTTTTGTGGCTTTTAAAAATATCCCATAGGTATCTACACGAAGATTCACAAAAATATATATTTGTATTTCCCCAGCAAGTTACATTAAATCATCAAAAACATTTGATGCTTATGTGAGAGAATGAACGTGGAACTGAGTAGGTCAGGTAGTATCATGTATCAATAAGAGAATAGAATTTACATTTTAACAGCTTTTTCATCCATCATTTGTTTTTATTTTGTTTGCTGTGTTTACACACAAGAGTATACATTGTTCCTTCCAAATTTAAACGTAAATAGTTTTCCAATCCATATGGACAGAGGACAATTCTTTTGATAGAAGTTATTTTGTCTTAATTTATTTCTTATTTGGCTTTTCTTCAGTATCTCATAATTAATACTATAACAGATAATAGCGATTCTGTTATGTTATATATACACACACATACACACGTAACAGAATGAGGATATATATACACATATATACGCATAACACACACACACACACACACATATATATATATATATGAATGAGGAAATGGCTAACAACAATTAGTGGTTTATTAAAAGGATTATTTTTTGGTAAGTAGCTGTGCACAGTGAACCTGATTTTTTTTTTTTTTTTTTTTTACAACTTCCTCTTCTATTAAAGGCTGTTAAACTCAGAGCCTGGATCAGCTAGGCAGCAGACTCAGTAACAATAAATGAAGTGCTGTGAGCTTACATCAGACTAATTAGTCTAAGGGATTTAAAAAAAAATGGATGGGGGAAGGGTTTGGGAGGACTTTTCAGGTTCTGAAAAGCAGTTTGCTTAATTAAGCTAACCACTAATTGTTAAATATTTTTCAGGCATTAACAGAGCTACTCTGAGTGTAATTAAATTTTGATTTTAGTGGTATTTGCAAGGATTAAAGTCACAATCTGCTGAGGCACTGAGGTTAGTTAATATTCACTTCACTGCCACAGCTGTCCTCCATTATAATACAAAGGACAGGAAAAGAGACAGCAGAATGGGGGTGAAGTAATGAGAAAACTATTCATTCATCTGAACCAGCTCGTCACTCCACAGCCTTGTACAAATGGGTCTGAACTGGATGACACACAACCAGGCATTAAATCTGATTTATATTGATACAATAAAGGGATGTCTAAGTCCTGTGCATTTTTTATTTTTATACATGAGATTTTGGAATGGATTTTTTGAAAAGATAATCATATGATTATCCAAGTGGTATTTCTGGACTTATTAGCTCTACGGGAGTCCACTAGGATTGTAAACCAATTCCTGCTAAGCCATTATTTGTCCCAACTTAGCATGAATGAACCCTGTGTAAGGCGGTGGTGACTTTAAATCTCTTGTAAAATCTAAATTGGCAGGATCAATGTTTCAAGTTCCTTTTTTTTTGGATTGAGACTGTTCCCCCTCTGAAAGAAGAAAAAAAAATGCCCTAAGGAGTTAAATGCACTTAAAATGGATGAAATTTAGCATCCTGTGACTTACAAAGAACATTCCTACTGCTGACTCATAACATTTCTGAGATTTTATGTGTTGTTTTATTCTTTTAATTCAATAACTTTAATCAGTGTCCTCCAGTTATTATTTACTCTGAAAAGAGAAGAGGCATAGAAAGAAATCTTGTCCACCCTTCTGATATCACCCTTCAAAATAGGAGTCTAACCTAGAATCTACTCTCATTTTGTATTCAGTCATTACAGTGGCTATTGATAATAGTGTTTTCAGGATGGGTTCCCAGTACATGCAAAGCACCAGCCTTGGAACTATCTTCTCAATGCAAGCTAGGGCTAGAGGCATCCAGCCACTTACATCCTGTACTGGTGAAAATCCCTTTAAAAAGTTACCCCAAACTGGAGTACCCTTAGTGTTTACTTCGACACTTGATAGAAGAGAGAGATCAGGGAGAGAGGAAAGGGAAGGGAAGAGGATCAAGCTAGCAAAATTTCATCAAGAGAATCTGACTATAATATTTTTATTCATGAGACAAGTTCAAAGACCAAACGATTTGTATTAATCATGAAATCTCTTCTGTAATATAATTAAATTACTATATAGCGAACCCTACATTTGAGTTTATTCTATAACAAAGTTATTGTCTGGTTATTTCTGCAGGCAAAAAGGTAGAGATGATGAGTAGATTATATGAGGCATTAACCTTGAATTTCAATTAATATTAGCATAATTTAATCCTAGTGTTAAAATCACCTGGCCAAAAGAACTAGATTACTTTTTTTTTAAGGGGCTTTGAGTTTTCATTTCACATGAAGCCCTGCTCAGTAACTGGGAAACACTTTCTATTGGATAAATCAAAGTTTCCTTTTTTAAAAGAGCACAGTGCAGTACTTTGGGAAGAAATTTAATGGAGAGTAACAGGCATTAACCATGCAGTCCAATTATGCTATGCAAATGTCTCATGATGTCCTATTGGGTCTCTAAGCGACTAGAGATACCAAGAACATTCTTGTCCTTCACTAGTTGTGCCTCGTTTCTACTCTCTTTGCTGTGACCCCTTCTCCTACCTTCTGGGTGCCTTAGTAATAGCCCCTGTGGTCATTGCTGCTTACTCCTCTTCTTTTAGTTTCTTATACAGCTGTAGTGTTTCTTTTCAAAACTTTTCATCTAAGCAGAGGAAAATAGCTCTTTTTTCCTCCTATACTGTGATTATTTTAGTAAATGGATGCATTTAAAAAAAAAAACCTACTCCCAGACAGGGCATTTTTCTCTTTATCCTTTCTTTTACTACCAGTCACATGTACAATCCCAGAAGAAACTGTAATTTTCTACATTATTTCCCTGATTTCCCTGATTAGTGGACATTTGGTCCTGTCCAAAATGTTTGCAGAGACATTTGGTCCACACCAAAAGGTCCTTGCAATTTGGTCCCATCAAAAACGTCCATGAGCATATTTGGTTCGTGCCAAATGGTCCTTGATATTTGGTCCCATCGAAAAATGTTCACACTTAGAAAACATCCCTGGGTTCAAATAGCCCAAAATGTTGATTTATACCTTTGGTTTACGGGATTAATACATAAAATACTATCATATTTTATTGGTCCAGTAATTGTGAATAGGACCAAATATCAAAGACTTTTGGGCATGGGCCAAATGTCTCCATGGACATTTTGGACCAAATGTCTTGCAAGGCATTTTGGTTGCAGGTCATGAAGCCCCCCTCTCTACTATTTTCGCCTGGGGTGGAGGGAATACACATTCTTCTTTGCTTTAGGGTACCTTACCTCCAATGTATTATCCAATTAAGAATCTAAACATGAGAAACAAAATCTCCAATGGTTTCCATCTGTAGTACTAATAATTGTTACTATCACTATCCCTTCAGTGATATATTTCAGGCAAAAATAAAGCCTGAAATCCACCATCTTTAGAGCACAGTGCTTTATGTCTCGAGACAGAAGACTAGATATGCTTTGCTAATTAGCCCATAATTCTCTACTGGTTCCTGGCAAAGAACAACTGTGGACAATTTTAGAATGGTTGTTTAAAAAGGGGATATTCCATTACTGTGAAAAACACCAAGCTAGCCAGCTACTCACACAGCATATAGTAGTAGCCATCTTTATGGCTGCTAAAGAATCATGCTTCAATTAAACTGAGATACCTTTTCGCGGGATTGAAATGACTCTGGTCAATACTATCCAAATGCATGAAAGAAAATTTCTTTTTTGCCTATGGAAACACAAGTCTGTCTAATCTATAATTTGCAGTTACCATTATGACATAATGTAAGCTATTACTCTTGCCAGGTAGTTTGCTTAATATTTGCACATCTATTCCAAGCAAATTGATACATAAGCAGTTTATACCACTGAGTGAGGTAGTCATCAACTGAGACACTTTCAAGTTCTTTTCAATCAAAATCAGATTGGAAACTAAAGCCTCCAAGATGTTTTTCTCTCACATTAAAAACATGACAAACAACTTCCCTCTATCACACACACCCACCCCCAGATTCTAAAATAAAGTATTGTGGCAGATATTATTTTTATTATCACAGCAATTTGTTAAAGAAAAGAAATAAAATTTATTTTAGGGTTATCAGCTGTAAAACAAACTCAAATAATCCAAAGGTTTGATTTATTTTTTAATATTTTACTCTTTTCTGGAACTTGCTTTTTACAAGCCTCCTCTTTTTCTTCGGCATCATCAATCATTCTTAATATGTTTAAGAACATCTTGGATGATGTTGGGATTACTATTAT
This sequence comes from Pteropus medius, assembly GCF_902729225.1. Taxonomy (NCBI): domain Eukaryota; kingdom Metazoa; phylum Chordata; class Mammalia; order Chiroptera; family Pteropodidae; genus Pteropus; species Pteropus medius. Next base: position 17,351,073 of record NW_024352785.1, on the reverse strand, counting down.
ATTTCTTTTCAAAATGTTTGTCTTCTACTCAAAATAGAAAATTGTTAGTAACTTTGTAAATATACATTCATTTGATTTTTAAAGTTCTCTAACAGTCAACTTGGAGCTAGAAAGTATCATTATTCTGTGGGTATGTATGATTTTTTTAAATGATCTAATAAGGCGTTAGAAGCATTTTGTATAGTTTCATTTACAGGTTTTTACAACAGTTATATAATATACTGAAATTTAGGCGAAAATCATGCAAGAAATTCTTAACAGAGTCTGAAGCTGAATCAAATTATATTAAGCTAACGATCCATTTTTACCAAGACGTTTCTCTGTGTATTCTGAAAGAAAAAAATTCCTTTATTATGATGGTGACAAATCATATATGTTACTTCTTGTTTCACATCAAGGGTGGGTATGGGGCAGGTCAAAGTCGTGTAACTAGCTGTGTCGGCCATGCTGGATATTCCCCCTTCTACCTACTTGTGTGATACAGATATTTATACCATGCAAAGATTTTGCCCTCTTAACTCAGGATTCTGTGCTTAGAAGACCATAACCATTAAGTGATTGTAAACAGCACAATTTGAGTCTTCTGGCCACCCTGAAAGATCAAGTTGAAAGAATTTAGATTGCAAGAGAGCAAATACTTGTTTAAACACATGTACGATATAATTAAGGGAAGACTCTTGGGAAATTAATTAAAGCACTTAAGAATCAAATACATTCATTTTAACAAGTATAAGAATTCTACTCAAAAAAAAGCTTTTCCTGGATTTTTAAGAGATCATATTTGAAAAAAAGGGTGGAGGGAATAGAGATTATAATTCATTCTAGAACTACATAGCATAAGTAAATGAATAATAAAAATGATAAATTGGGCAATAAAAAAGATTACAGAAATAATGCTTTCATATATTGGGCATTCATTAAATTGACTTCTCAATGTAATTACTTTAACATTTCTACTTCTGATTCAGTACAGATTTTTGGATCATTAAATTAGATAGTAAATATACATTTTTCAGGAAGGTAATTTATGGTCTAACAAATTCTCCAACAGAGAGTAAAAATGTCTGATAACCCAGGCCAGCATTTTCTGTAGTAAATTTTTGAACTTAAAATCATTCTTTAAAACCATTTCAACAAATACATGTTGTGCAACTGCTACACTAGGCATCGTGTAGTAAACTGGCACATAATTGTCACACAGCAGTTATTTCACATATTTCTGTGTTCCCATAGTATTTTTTAAATACTCCATGCATTATATATTTTATATTCTATACTTCATGTATCATATAAAAATTATTTTGAGTATGAGTTTTTATTCCCACATAAATTACAATGGCACTGTGACTGACTGCAAGGAATCACAACCTAGGAAGAAAAACACATATACAACTAAACAAGTATTAACAAAGCACTATAAGAAAACAGATAAAAATTTAATTAATTCTTCCTGAGGAAGGTAGAAAGAAAGGCTTTAAGAAATGGTATTCAATCTAGGTCTTCAGAAGATCAGAATTTATCAGACAGTGAGATAAGGAAATAACAGTTTAAGCAAGAAAACAGAATACGTCCTTGATACACAGAAAGGCATGGCATATACACTCTATAATGGAGCTGTACTACTCCGAGAGAGATTTGACCACCTGGGAGCTTGCTAGAAATGAAGAATCTCAAGCTCAGTCTCCAACTTCTGAATCAGAACCTATATTTTAACAATATCTCCAAGTTACTTGTATGCCCACTAAAGATCGGAACACACTAGCTTAGAACACTTGCATTGTTGTAATGTTGGAAGTCCATGCTAGTGAAAAAAGTGGATAGAAACTAGATATGGACACAACTACACTACAACATCTTGGAGCTTGCAATTCATCCTATAGGCATGGGGTAGGGGCACCCAGAGTTTTCGGAAGAGCAGAATAACATTACAAAACCAAAGTTTTAGGATGCTAATGCTTGTGGAAAATGATGAAGAAACTAGCTGGGATATTATTGTTAATAGTTTAGGTAAAAGAACATGATGAATCCTTGGCCTGAGAGAATGGTAGTAAAAATTAAAAGAATGAGACATGTTCCAGAGAAATGCCTCAGAAAGGATTGCCAAAATTTTGTCATAGCTGTTAAGAAGCCACATTCAGAGAGGAGAGATTGAGAAAAGTTGCTCCAGGATGTGACTAGTTTTAAGATGACCCCGGTAATATATTGTTGAAGTCAAATATAGGTGAAAGTTGTTAGAGCTATAGAGAATGCCAGATTGGTCAACAGTAGTAACACCAGTCACTCATTCATTCATTTATTCAATGGTATTTGTTAAATTTCTGACACCTAATATGCCAATTACTAATGAGCACTGAGGAAACTGAGTCTGCCCACAAGAAACTCATGTTCCAGAAGAGACAAAGATACCCAAACAGGTAGATGAATGAATATGTAATACAATTTCACATGAAGATTAATGTTAATATTATTAAAAAATAAATAAATAAAACAGCAAGTCAGAGGTCAAGAAAGGACTCTATGAACCTGGGCTTCACGATAAAAGCAGAAGAAGGTGAAGTATTTAGAACTGTCTTGGAGAATTCGCTACCTGTAAAAAGACATTTATTTTGTTTCATCGTTCGGCAGGAAAAAAAATTGAGTTATTTTAATGATAACCAAAATAATATCTGGAATTTGTATTGTTTTTTACAGTTTTACACTTTTGCATATGTTATCACAGTGATCCATATAATCCTTCTGAAGGGGAGAAGGGAGAAGTTTTACAGATAAAAAGTCCAGGTTTCAAATTGGTGAGACAACTTGGTCAAGATTACATATCTAAGTATATAACAGTGAAATGAAGTAAATGCCTTTTTGAAAGTAGCTGGATGCCCCAAGACAGTTTTAGATACTTCACCTTTCTCCTTTTGTAATGAAGACCGGATTCACAGTCCTTTTCTGACCTCTGACTTGCCGTTGAGCCTGTTCGTCGCTGTGGTCGTTTCTTACACAGCAATAAAAAACCGGAACGCCCATTATTTTTGCAAGAGACATGTGATGGAATAAAAAATATTATCAATACATGGGTACTTACTAAACTAATGACTTTCAAAGTAATTTGTTATTTCATAGGCGTCTCATTCTACAACACTGATATAGATTTCCACATAATCTAAAGGACAATTTTTTTTTAAGTAATGCCTTTATTTCAAATTTATAGTGTGTTTTGAATGTAGTGCTCTGAGAAAACAAAGCTGCATCGAAGGCACTTGGGAGGTGCCTTAGTGCCTTTCTTAGAGGCCACTAGTCCAGTTCTCTTAATTCGCACTTAAGGAGAGAATGAGAGGGAGCGTGAGAGTCCATAATTTGCAGAAATACACACAAACTTGGTGATAAAACTTGGATACCCCACATTTCTAAACTCATATTTTTTCTTTCTTAGAGATTATTTTTAAAATCAGTATTTCAGCAGATGATAAAATCATCATGGCATTATTTGACTACTAGATCACATTTTATATTGTCAGGTGAATCCAAGTATTATATAAATTAGACCTAACACTTCAGTTTCAATAATAGAACTTTTTATTTTCTGATATGCTGTATTACACTGTATTAGTTAGCAATTTAAAAGCAAATGTTTCAGAGGAAAACTAACCTATGAGGATAGAAATCAGAAGAGCAGCTATCCGTAGGCTGCAGAGGGTATTGACTAGAAAGAGCCACATGAGAATTTTTCTGGGGTGACGGAAATTACCTATAACTTGATTGAAGTATATACACATGGGTGTATATATATATATATCTATTAAAACTCATAGCACTGTATTCTTAAGATCTGAGCATTTCACTAGGTATAAATTATTCCTTATTAAGAAAAAGAATAACAAGAACAAAAAGAGAGAGTTTTGTTCCTTCACATAAGAAAATAATTTGTCAACAATTGTTTTGCCAATAGTGGAGACGGTTTGGGCTTGTTTAAGTACCCTCTTTCTCTGTTTTTCAATTATGAAATGGATGGGTGAGGTCAAGGGTATGTACATCTGTGCTCATAAAGTAAGGCTAACAAAGCCACTCAGAGGCTAGATATATTTGACCACAAAACATTAGTGTTAGAACAGGTCTGATAAATCATCTAATCCAACTTTTTTTCACTTTACAGATAATCTCGGCCTTGCTAACAAATTCAGTAAACAGCTGTGCTATCTTAAAACTTGATGGCAAATGAATATTTTGAGCCATGTTTGTAGAGTAGAAGCCCATTTATCCAGTGGAATCGGGTCAGTGAATAACAGCAGGTTAAAGCTCATATTCAAAAAGAAAGAGAGAAACCCAAATAATGTAAGCATTTTTGTTGAACTTAAACATGAGTTAGGTTTAAATTTCCCTTCTTCAGTCTTTTGATGAAGGACTACAGCATTTTGTTTTTTCCCCTACAAGTGGAAGTGCCAATTGGAAAGCTGCACAGACTAGTGAATAAAGAGATGTAGGGAAACAAGTGGGAAGAGAATGGACTCTGGACAAAGCTGCCTGAGTTCTGAATCTTGACTCTGCAACTTGCTAGCTGTGTGACTTATTGGAAGTTGCATAGCCTCTGTGTGCCTTAGTTTCCTCATATTTCAAATGGGATAGTATTAACCTACCACACAGAGTAGTTATGAAGATTAAGTGAGTTAATATTTCTAAACCACTTAGAATAGTGCCTGGTTCACTGAAAGTGTCACACTTCATACTGACTATTTAGTAAATAGACGACTTCCATAATTTATCAGCATTGACTTCCAGTTTAGTTTTCTCAGATGGCTAAGAATTTCAAGAGACCTTCTTTCCTCTTTTTTTTTTACAGTCATCTAGTCCATCTAATTTGATATCCACTTTTGTGTTGCTATTTTAACGAATCGATTTTATCGTCTTTCTTCGGCATTAAATTTCTTTCCATAAAAACTCAGTACTCTGTTTCACATTAGTATTTGACCACTTGGTGTTATGTTTATTAAATTAAATAATACCAATAGGAAGTGAGGCTTGTACAAACACAACATATACTTGGTAGGTGCCAATTCAACAAGAGGGAGCAAAAGAACAGACCCACTGAGGACAGCTTGCTAGCCAGGCGCTTGCAGAGGACAGTGGGCGTTAGTCATGGTGTTTTACAGAGAGAAGGAAAATGAGGTTAAAAGAGTTGCTGCTGTGCTGTGAAACCGTCATCTTAAGACACTTGGAGCCTTTGCGCTGTTTCAAACCTTAACTTCAGAGCTCTGTGTTTATAAACCAAATATTTACAGCATTCACTGAATCTCTATTTTTTTAGGAAGTATTATTAATACTAAGTAGTGTAGGGGGAAAATTACAGAACAATCTTAATAAATCTTTAACACACAGAGATTACATTTTATAGTGTCATCTAAATCCAAGTATTATATAAATTATACATAAGCCTTCAACTCACGAACAGCACCATTTTTTTTTTCTGATATACTGTGTCACACTCTATTGGTTGGCAATTTAATAACAAATGTGGAAAACTAATCTATGGGGATAAAAATCAGAAGAGTGCTGACCTGAGGAGTGGGAAGGGGGTTACTGGAAGTGGGCACAAGAGAACTATCTTGTGTGATAGAAATGATCAATCTCTAGATTGGTGTGCGCATTACGTAGGAAGTTGGTATGTGACCTCAATAATCACTCCACCTTCTCCAGTACAGAGGATGCCCAGTGGCTTTCAGTTCATCCCAAGTTCATCTCATTCTTGCTTCTTGCCCCCCATACCTCAAGAACATTCACTAGTAACATGTCAGTAGAAGGAGCATGACTTCTCCACATGCATATCGAGCCAGAACAGAACAGAAACTAAATTCCTGATAAAAGCATGTTTTAGAAGTTAACACTGAAATGAGCTGGAACTCTCTTTGTGTTTTATTTATTTATTTGTTTGTTTGTTTGTTTGGCGAGGCAACCCTTGGTTGACCTCAGATTGCAAGGACCTTGTCAGTTTACAATCCCTTATTTTTTTCATTTTTCCTCCTACAGCACCTGGTCTTCCTTGGTGTTCTCCCATCCAAGTACTAACCTGGCCCGATCCTGCTTAGCTTCTGAGATCAGACGGGATCGGTCTTGTTCAGGGTGGCATGGCCTAGACACTCTTTGTGTTTTAAAAGCATTTATTGGACTATTTTATACTGACTGAAAGTTGACGGGTCACATTTCATTTCTTCCATTTCACTCAGGAAGTGGTAGGCCGCATAAGGACATGACAATAAGACATCACTTGACGACATGGGCTAAGCATATATTCCAAAGATAAATACAAAAATCTCCAACCAGTTTTGAAAAGCACGCATTCTCGTCCCAGACAGGCTGATTACAGCCTTACCAGCAGGGCTGAATGTTGATCCCCATTCAGTAACATTCTGGATGCTTTTGTTCCAGCATTTCCCGGCAATGAAAAATAATGGAAAAGGAACTGCCAAATGACAGCTCGCTGCTGCCGCTGCTGCTTCGTCGTCATTGTCCTCTCTTTTTTTTAATATAAGAAAAATAATTATGTGGGGGAAATAAAGTGGGTAGGAATATAAAAGAAGACAGAGGCAAGTGTATCAAACAAATTTAGATAATATAAAATAGAGGAAGATTTTGCAACTATTGTATGGTTTCCTTTCTTTTTAAGGAAACGCACAATAAAACAAAACGAAACAAGAAAAACAAACATTAGTGACTACAACTGCTGCTAAGTGTGAAACTAACTTTCCGGTGGTGGCGTGAATGTCAGTGAAAACAGGTGTATTTGAGGAGAATACATTCTAGCCATCCTCAAGACTGTCTAATAATAAACGTGTACTTTTAGGTTAATAGACGTATTCTACCTCACTTCAAAATGATGGTTCTACAAGGTGAAAAACATAATGTGAGTCCTTACAAATCAATAAGCAAAAACAAAAACAGGTGGGCTCAAGCCTAGTGAGTAACCTCATTGCACCTGCTGCCACCATTTTTCAGATTAGGGATTGGATGCCTTTTTTAGGCCTTTCTTTTCTGCTTGCTTCCTCTACATTGCTGCCCTGGTTGTCATGCATGTGAAACTCACATGAACACAAAATGCATTCATTACGGCCACCACTGAATTCCAAATGACAATGTTTAAAAATACATGTTTTCAAATCGAGTCAACATACTGCAAAGGAGAAAGCCCTATTCTAATTTAGAGAGCAGACTAAAACCCACAGTGGAGAGGAGATCTGACTCCCCAGTGCTCTGTGCTGTGAGGATTGGGGGTGGAACTGTCACAGTGAGAAGGCTCTCAGAGAAAGAGAGGTGGAATTCAAAGCCAACGCCAGTCCCCCTGGGGTCTGTTGTAATCAGGAGACAAATGGTCTGTAGTCAGTAGCACGTATTCATTCTGTTGCAAGAGGCTGCCAACGAGCTTTCCAACGCTTTTGTGGAAATACAGTAAGAGCCTTTTTCTCCCCCCTTTCAGTGGCTTTAGAACAAGAAGAATAAAAAAGTCCACTGCTGACAAACACTGCTTTGGGCATTTGACACTGGTCTTTGATCTAGTTACTCAGACAGTTCAAAATGAACAAATTAGGTGTTTACAACAAAAGCCATTCCGTTTGAGCCTGTTCAAGTGCCAAGCGGTGTGGACGGTCTTCTCAAACAAAGCTGGGAAATATCTCCCTGCCAGGCCACAGGACAGGCACTGAGAGTTGATTCTCCCACAGAAATTAATAAATTATGATACTGCTTTCGTGAATGAAAAACAATAGAGAAAACATGGGGTGGGCGGGGGTGGGGCGGTCAACAAAGTAAAATCTAAATTGTCTGGAGTTTGAGTCAGGACATTTCAGACCACTCAAGCTTGAGGCCCACAGAGACACCTCGCAGTTCCTCACGGGGTCGTTTCATGATGAGACCAACATCGAAAAAGCATTCACTTTTATTTCTGTGTAAGGACCATGGCACCCATCCAGTTTACACGCCACATAGAAAAGGGCAAAATCTTTATCCTATTATGTTTATTCAACTGTCAAAAGTATTCTAACATTATTCTCAAAGAGAGGAGGAAAATTGAGTGTCTCCATGTCATTTCTATTCATAAAAGAGAATGGTTTTGTTCCTTTGGCTTAAGTGTCTGTTTTGTTCCTACAGAAAACAGTGCATCTTAAAAAGAAGAAAGGGCTCTGCCTCGGTTTCCTCCTTGTGAAATAAAGTGTTTGTACTACGAGATGATTTGTTAGAAGCTTCAGCAGCATAGGCGCAATGAAGGACACCTGTGAATAGAAAGCGTAGTTTGTACCATGTTTTCTTTCTGTAAGGGGACACCTGGGTTCTTTTTAATAATATTTAGATGTTTAGAAAAGCAGGTACCTCACAGCAACTGTGCCCAGCAGCAGTTGGGCTTTGAGATGCGCTAAGTGACGTAAGGGGTACATACTAAATGTGCTGAAAAGTGGTGCCTTGGAATCACATTACATTTTCAGCAAGCAAAGGGGAGTAGGAAAGGGAGAGTGAATGGAGAAAAAGAGAGAAATCTGTTAGCACAGATCCAAATATCCCCTAGAATCGAAATGTCAGGCTTGAAAAAACCAAATGAACCATCTTGCCTAATATGCTACCATTCTGGCTTATAATTACCGGAAAGTAGTTATTTATCTGTTGTGTTCAGCTACCCCGTCAGTACTCCTGAGTTTAATTATCAGACTTCACTGAAAGTTCCATTTCCTTGGTTTCCTCCTCTTTTTACAAAAACAGAAACCGGTTTCTTCATGGTTTCTGTTAACTGTTTTGGCACATCCCTCACATATCCTCTGCTCTTGCCAGCGAGGCTGCCCCTACTCTCTGCCCCTCCTGGTGGCAAAGGAGGCAGCTGTTTGGCACAGTTTCAACCCTCACAAGCCTGACTCTTGGGGTAGTGAGGCTCACAGCCTCTTGTCTATCAACTTGGTGGAAAAGGGAAGTTTCCCTGGGGAGATTTTTTGTTAGCTTCACCTGCACAGAGCACAAGTGCTTCAAACATCTGCCCTGATGGCACCACCAGCCAAGAAATTCAAAACTGCTCCAGATAAGTGGCCCCCAGGGAACTGAAACAAACAGTTCTCACCATGCTCTCCTCCCTTCACCTCCCAGGCAAGGGGTCCTTCCAGTGAAAAGGATCTTCTTCTGGGTGTGACTTTTATGCAAGCCATTTGTTGGAACAGAGCCTTGATTGCCAGAGACAAGGGTAGAACTAAAACAGAAAACTTTGGGACCTGGGCACATCTAACTTGAAAGAAAGAAAAAATAAACCCTAGATTTAAATGCTATATTTTCTCACTCTGACCAGTCTTTCATGACCAAATCCAGCTTGAGAAAAATTTATACTCAGGACAAGCTATGATTACCAAGTCTCCTAAGAATCTAGACTTATCCCACAGTTTTAGCCTCTGAGGCATGATTCGCTCCATCACTCAAAGTTGGTGGCAGTCAGTGAGTACAAACTTTGAGTCCCAGCAATGCCACTTAACACCCCTGGGATCTTGGGCAAGTCACCTGATTCTCATCAGAACCTTAGTATTCTCCATACAGTGGAATAATGAAAGCTCCAAGCGCATGGGACTATTAGCTGTTATATATATAAATGAACTATATGCCAGGTACTTAAAGCAGTGCCTGACACGTAGTGAGTGCCGTGAAAGTGCTAAGCATTATTATTATTACTACTACTATTATTATTATTAATTATTATTATATTACTCCTTTATTTTCTTCACTGTCTCCCCCTCCCCTGGCATACTGATTTGATTTAGTTCCTGGCATACTGATTTGATTTACTCAGAGTAAGCTTCCTATAAACAAAAATTGATTAACAATGTACAGTACAACATTACAGGCTTTTCAGGAAAACTAGTTCATTGACAACTACTTTGACCAAATATTCTGATAAGTTCAACATCTAACAAGGTGACTGTGAGCACTAATTTCATATGCAATAGAGCTCCTCTGTTCATAAGCAAGCATCTAAAATGGACAGAATTTTGTATTTTTACACAATTTTAGAATCTAAGGGTTTATATGAGTTATCTGTATGAGCGTCCAGCAGCTGTCATAACAAATTACCACAGCCTTGGCTTAAAACAACAGAAATTTATCTTCTCATAGTTCTGGAGGCCAGAAGTCTGAAATCAAGGTCTCGGCAGGGCCACACACCCTTCAGGGGCCCTTGGGGAGAATCTATTCTTTGCATCTTTCAGCTCCTACGGGCTCCAGGCATACCTTGGTTTGTGAAACCTCTAACCTCCAAGGTCGCACTGCCACCTCCTCTTCTGTGTGTCTTCTCTCTCGTGTGTCTGTCAGATTTTCCTCTGCCTTACCCTCGTAAGCATACTCATCATTGCAGTTAGTGCCTATCTGGATAATCCAGGATAAATTTCTCTTCTCAAAATTCTTAAATTAATCACATCGTTTGCCATATAAGGTACAATTCACTGTTTATGGGTGCCAGGGAGTGGACATGTCTTTTTTTTTTTTAGGCAACATGCAAAATTCCTCACAGATGGCAAGGTCCCTGTCGGTTTACAATCCCTGATTTTTTATTTTTCACACCTACAGCACCTGGTCTTCCATCCAAGTACTAACCAGACCCAACCTTGCTTAGCTTCCAAGATCAGACGGTGGACGTATCTTTTTGAGGGACTCTGTTCAGCCCACAGCGAAGTCTATTACCAAAACGTGGTGAGAGAGATTATAAACGCCTGGTTTATTTTAACCAAGTACAAATGATTTATAAGTTTATAGGGAATATTTGTGCCGGTCAAATAATTATACACACACACGTACATACATGCATGCTTACATTCCAGCTTTTCTCCATTAGCGTGGGAGAGAGTTTTTATTTTGTCACTGAGACAAAATGTGTTTTACTTGATAGCAGCCAAGGTAAGGAGAAGAGAAGAAAAGACAGAAAGAGGATGGCAGGATTCCTATATCACCTCCCATGAACTGGTTTTCATTCTCCTTCTGGGGAGAGATGATGCAAAGCAAAAGGCTGTAAAGCGTCATGAGGTTCCTCACAGAAAGATATGAGTGGTCCCATGATGCACTGGGACAGTGGCAAAGCAATAGCAATTGGCAAGCAAGCGAGGCCAAAGAAGGAGAAACTATTGTGAGGACATAAGAGACCCATCTCACTCTAGAAACCTCCAGAAAGACCTGAGGGCATTTACTGGGGTGGGTGGAGCTTGTTAGTGTGTAGGTAGAAGTTATCATGCAAGTTGACATTTGCATAAACATTTTCCTTCTCAGAGAAGGAAATGAGGATATAGGGCATCATTAAACTCTAAAAGATTGAGAAAGGGTTGGAGAAGCATTTTGACAAACTGGTTGTATTTGTTTTCTATTGCTGCTATAAAAAAATTACCCAAAACTTAGTAACTTAAAAAACACCTATTTATTTTTTCAGTTTCCATGACTCACCTAGGGTCTGAATCAAGGTGATATTAGTACTGCATTCCTTTCTGGAGACTCTAGGATCAAATCTACTTCTGGGGTCATTCAGGCAGTTGGCCAAATTTAGTTCCATGTGGCTATGGGACTGAGGTCCCCATTTCCCTGCTGGCTATCAGCTGAGGCTTCTGGTGGCTGCCCCTACTCTGACTCATGCCGCCCCCCCCTCCCCCCGCCGCCAACTTCAGATTATCAAAGGTACATCTGATCCTTCTTTGCTTCTAATCTCCCTAAGTCCTCTTCTACTTTTAAGGGCTCACGTGATTACACTGAGCATAACTGGATAACCCAGGGTAATGTCTCTATGTTAATCTCAGATGATTACTAACCTTAAATACATCTGGAAAATCTCTTTCATCATGTGAGAGAACATATTTACAGGTATCTTACAGTAAAGGCTCCCTGCCACCCCCCTCCAAAAAAAAAGCTTGGCCTAGCAATCAGAAGACCATCTTCCGGTTTCGCCCTTACTGCCCTGCTTGTGATCTAGTTTCTTGTAACTATAAAATGAAGGTGTCTGAGTGGTGTAAAGTCTCTCATTGTTCTAAAATTATGTAACCCTATTGCTCCAGTAGTGAACATTTACAACTCATTATCAAATCTTCAGTGCAAAATGTATCTTGTGATTTTTCAGCCAATTGCTATTATTGTCAGTGCCATTGCCGGGGTCAGAACCGTGGGATGCTGCCAACCTATATATGAGCTGTGCTTCTACGATAGATAACACTGGGAGTATATGATATAATAAGCATCCCAAATAGTTTCCTTTAGGAAACCACCGAGTATGCATGCAATTTAGTCATCCAAAATAAAACTTCGAGCTATATCAGTTTAGGCTTTATTAACAGAGATTACTTTCATACCAATCATCTCATGTGGAGCTTAAATGCAACCAAGTATTCAAAGTGGAAGACACAAAGGGCCTCTAACTTCCAGCATACTTCAAGTACAACCTACAAAGAATGCAATAAACTCCTATCTATAGCATTCAACTTCTCCCATAAATCTCTCCCAAATGCCCAGACTCAGTTTTTCCAAAAGGATTGAAATTTGGCAAATCTTTTCAAAGTCTGAAGTCTATAAAGTATGACTTCAAATCCACTGACTTCCAGATAAAGCTTAAAAAGATTTAAATATCTAATCCTATCATTCATGTTGATCGTATTAACAAGATTTCAGTGGATCGTGATATGCAAAGTAGATCAATACAATATTCACATTTTAAATTGTCGAAACAAGAAGGACCCCATCTTTCAAGTTCTGTCTTTCTCAATTGCTGTCTCTCTATTGTTGTGTCCCTAAATCTATATCCAGATCATTTTTTGTTTACTTCTATGTCAGTAACATTCTTCAAGGACTAAAGAAATTAATATTTTCATGAATTTTCCTAAAAGGTTACTACTAATTATTAAAATTGAGCCATTTTCAAATGTCATGGCTCTTAACAGAGATGCTTCCAAACTCATATCTTAGGTCTAGAACTAAATTAAATTTCATTCATTCAACCAATACTTATTGACTATCTACTATATTTGTTTATCTGCTAAGGATAAAATAATAAACAAAAGAGTCCTTGATCTCAGAGAATTTGCATTCCAGTAGAAGACATATAATAAACAAATAAATCAAAATACTGTGAAGAAAAATGAAGTAGATAAAGGTACAGAGTGTGACTGGGGAGGGCACGATGACAAGTTAAACAGTAATAAACATCGTGAATATTGTGGGGCAAGAACATTCCAAGCAGACAGCCTAGAGGGCAAGTTCAAAGGCCCTGGAATAATATGTATTTGTCATATTCAAGGAACAAAGAAGCCAGTGTATCTCCAGTGGTGAGAGTAAGAGTTAGGGTGGTAGAAAATGAGTTTGAAGGAACAGCCAAGGTCAAATCACATAAAGCTATGGTAATGACTTCGGATTTTAGTTTAGGTGTGATGGTTTAAGTTGAAAACAGAGTTGTGATGTGATCTGATTTATAATCTTCAGTTATCACTTTGGCTGCAGTTGGAGAATGGAGGTTAATAATGAAAGCCAGAAGACAAGTTAGGAAAGTTATTTTATAGAAAATATAAGCTTAGGCAAGGGGTGGACTAGGGTAATAGTTGTAAAACAAAGTGCCCAGGTTTAGGATATATTTTGAAGGTTTTGCTGATGGAATGTATATCTTGCTAATGGAATGTATGTGGAAAATGAGGAAAAGGGAAAAGGTTGGAAGCCCATATGGGCCAGTATAGGGTAACTGTCAATAACATTTCCAATTATAAATGTATTCTTCTGTTTAAAGAGAAAGGAATTCTAGTTTTCTTCATTATTTATCCCCTTGGGAGGACTTACTCATGTCTAGATGTGAGCAAATAATGATGGATAGCTGGAGAGACAGAAACGACTTCTGATGCCGTCCATGCCCAAGGCATATCAGCAACATGGAGAAGAAAGCATCATGAATCATTCTGTGCATTTGGAGGGTGGGGGGAGCTGCAGTGAAGGAGCGAGGCCAGCATAAAAGCATACAATCTACCTTTTTTATAGCAGTAAAGTAAGGCAGCCACTGTAAGGGAAGACAGATAATCATTTTACTTTAAAATATCATCATAATAATAATAATATATAATTGTTATGTTGGCGAGGGTCTCAGGCAAAGTAATTTGTGAGAGCTGACATTTGACTTGGACCATAAATGCCTAGAACCAAGACAGAAAGGAAGAAGAAGAGAATGTATGTATTGGTCCACGTGCTTATTGTTGCTGATGGCGGTAGATCAAGATCAGTGGGGCTGGGGAGTGGGATGGCATAATGGTCAAGAGGATGGTCTCTGCAGCTACAGCCTCAGCTTAAATCCCAGTTCTACTACCTACTATGTGTCACTAGGCAATCTGCTTAACCTCTAATGTGCCTCAGTTTCCCTACCTGTAATACTGGAATAATAGACATTTCTTAGACCTTCATAAGGATTAACTAATTTAACATTTAGTGCTTTAAAGTAAAGCTTTTAGTGCACAGTAAGAACTATACAATACTGTGATTATAGCAATAAAAAGCAGGCCAAATATTTTCTCATTTGAACCCTGTTAACGAAGAAGGCAAGGCAATTTTGATGGTGTGATTTCGGCTTTAAAATGTGATAATTTTCCATCTCCCTGAATCTTAAAAGTTGAAACTGAGTTTACAAGGCTGGAAACTTTGCTTTCTAATTACTGTATTTGTGGTTAGTTATATCTAATGAAGGTGAAGTGATAGGTTTAATGCTCAAATGGGTCAAGTGGCTTCACCCTCCTCTGGACCACAGACAGAACCTTCAGCCCTGGCTAACCATGAGGCAAATAGATCATGAAAGGGGCAAACCATACGGTGGAAACATATCTACATTACCCATCAATTAGCCACTAGAAAAATAATTCCAAGTCATGTCCTAATGGCAATGAGGCAGTGATGTCATTTTGATAAGTGAATTTAATGCTTTAAAAATTATAAATTGAGCTACTTCGTTCTTATGCCTGCAGAATAGATCATGTTTGAGCTAAATTCTGGGTGAGATGCTGGCATGTTTACTGCATGGTAATACCTCATATTTGGATGCTAATTCATATTTCACACATAAAGACACTCTTCCTTTGGCCTTATCATATTCTAATTTCCAAAATGTCAAAATATCGAACTTGAGAATCTTAAGCAAGACTTAATGTGATCAAGGTACAAGGATGTCATGGAGAGAAACGGCATGGCTACTATGGGCAGGGAAGGGATAAATTGCTACCTTTTGCCACGGGAAAACCCAGCTTGATGATGGGGCAGTGACAATGAAAAACAAAGCAAAGGCAACTCACATTAACTGATCCTTCTACGCCTTCTTCATTTACTCTTTTTATCCCTCTTTGCCTGGCAACTGCGAAACATTCTCCAGTTGCCAAAGCAGATTCACAGCCACCATCTTCTGTGCCAGAAACACATTTAAATGACAATGCAACACTTGTTAAGGAAGAACGGCCCTGTGAACTGGAGATGCCTTGCCTACAACCGCTTTGCTGTGTTTAAAGTGTCCTTTGTGCATCATTTATTCTGAATACATTTGAAGGCAGCTGGAAACGAACTGATGAGTGAGTCTGAATATTGAGAGAGGTGAGAGAATGACATTTTAAAGGCAAACACTGAGACTTTTCAGCCAGAAGCAGCAGCAGCTGCTACAGATGCTGATATAACAGATGACATTAGGAGCAGCAAGCGGAGTGGAATGTCATTTCAGTATGAGAGGCTGCCACACAGAGAAAGCAATCCACTAAACACAAATGCTACAGCACCCAGGCAGTACAGACAGCTCAGGTTCTTCTCTCAGCAAGACGGCTTGCCTCAAGATAATAGAGGAGAGAGAAAGAGTGAGGAAGAGCGGGGGAGAAATTGAGATCGATTTAGAATGTGTCTGCCTCTGTGGCAGAAGCGACATTGTAAGTAGTTATCCAAACCTGGAGAGTGTAGCCCGCAGGCTTCTTTCTTCAGAACAAGCTGTGCTCACCTCCATTGGAAGCTAAAAGATTTTCCTTTACGTTCGGTAATCTTAAAGAAATTCTGCTTTTGTACTTGGATTCAGGAATTCTTTGCCAACCACTTTGATTTGAAATCATTACTAATGATTGGGATAAGTGCAAAAACATTTGACTAGGTGTCCAAAGCATTTGGGAGTTTAAAAATATAGGCTTGTTGGTTGAAAAAAATGTCATTTAGATGTCAATTAACCTTGAGGACTTTCTGACCCGTGTCCTCCAGAAGAGTTCATGAAAATAGAAACAAAGAGGATCAAAATGCACCTAACTCAGTATCTGCAAGCCCCATGAAACAACATATTAAAGGTTGGTGCCAAGTCAGTCTGACATTTGAAGAACAGCAGGGCTTACATCAGGTGAAAGATCAAAGAAAATGAAAAAAGAAATCTGGCAATCACAACCTTACCTGTTCTTTGCTAGGAAAAAAAGGCTGGAAAATCTGAGGCATCCATTTCTCAATATGTTCATAGCAAATCAAATGCTTTCATTTACGTAGAAAAGTTACAGCCCAATTTCCATTTGGTCATTCAAGAATGATTTATTGAGGCACTGCTATGTACTAGGCATAGGGCGCTGAAAAGCAACTGCAAAAGATATGATGACTGTTAACAAATTATATATATTTCAAAAGAATGAAATGAATATTCCAAAAAGGGATGGAGTGCTTTTAGAATGAGGTAGACTAATTCTAAAGAGTCACTCAAAGAGGAATCTAGTAAATAATAATTACAATTATTATATGGGGAGTTGCCCAGGTTTTTGTAGATAATGAAAGTTGGTTGTGCCATTAATTGAGAGAGCATATAAAAGGCGTACTTTTAAGAGAGAATATGGTGAATTCAGTTTTGAATATGTCTCTCAGATTTGCATAAGTGTCCCTAAAATTAAAAAAAAAAATAACCTGAACTAAGTTTCATTTCCTTTTTCATGTCACAATCACTACCACTGTCATTATAACACACGAATAGCAAAATGACCAGAAAGGAAACGGAAAAAAAAAGTGATTTGCCTCTAACTAGAAAAAGTTTTGAAGACATTTGAGAGTCCTGGGCAATTGTGCCAGACACTCAGACTTCTTCTGTCTTGTCCCCACCAAACCCCACATTATAATTTAATCTCCGAAGGTGTGAGCTCAGAATCTGCATAGGTTGAAATTCTACAAGTTGCTGGCTGGCTGATCCTGATAACTTCATAAGTCTTCCAAAGGCTCTGCTTCCTCCTCTGTGAAAGGAGAATAACAGTACCTAATTCATACAGTTGATGAGAGAATTAATGGGAACCCGCACGTTTTCTAAAACTTAAAACAATGCCTGGGACATAGCCAGTGCTCGATACGTGTCAGCTACTTTCTTTCCCTACTCTCGTTTTTTTCCTGTTCCTTGTGCTTTTAATTTCCATCCTTGCCCTCAAGCATTTCTCACTTTCCTATGAAAAACTTCATAGTTTCCATAGTTATGGGAGAAAAAAAAAAAAAACACTTGAGAAGATCTAGGCTTCGGTCTTGGTGTTGTCACCTGTGTATTCTTATAAAAGTTCCTTGACCTTCTGCACTTAAGTTTTCCTAACCCAAAATTGCAGATGTTAATAATGTATGTCTTATGAGGTTGTGGTTAGGGGTGAGTGAGGTGTTATGTATGTTGGATAGTCTCCATTTGCCTCTTCTCACCAAATTTACTTCCCCATTTTCTATTTCCTTCTGTGCCTTAGGTACTGACATTTATCAACTAAATCAGTGAATGACCTTGCTCTCTGCCTTCTGGCTTGGCTTGGTGGGTAGAAGACACCAAAAGTAATTTGAGTAGACTTGAGAGTGAGGTCAGGGTATTTATTTCCCTAGTTCTTTCCCTGCTTGGTCCCTGTGGGTGAAACGCATCAGTCTAGTGAAGGTCACGGTTCTGGTTACGTAGTCCTTTCTCTTTCTCTCGGTTCTGCTAGATGCTCCCTCCTGTGTCACTTTAAATCTAGGGGTGGGAAAGGCTCCTCGCTGTCGCTAGTCCTGATGCACTGCAACACCCCTTGCTAGGTTCCATAAAATAACCCCATAGACACCTTTGTAAATAGTCCCTTTATTAAATTCTCCTCAATTATCCCTGTTTGAGGATGCCATCTGTTTCTTTCTAGGACCCTGACTGCTACAACATGTAACGTCCCTGGCGCTATGCCTGGCTCCTAATATATGAGAGTTTCTCCCTAAGAACAATGCCTGCCAATGCCTTCCTCAGGCGTTGCCCGGCTGTAGGGTGGTGTTCACAGTAAAAGGGAAGAGTCCTGATCTTGACAACATGAATCTAAATAATAATATAGAATCTCATAAAAAGTAGGGAAATAATAATATTCCCCAAAGTAGAAGAATCTATATCTTTTTTGGAAAATCAGACCTGAAATTAAATCTGTAGTAAGTGAGATTCGTATTTATTGATGCTATATATTGCCACTTCTGTATGCTGCCAGGTGCAACAGTGCCCTGTTCATCATTCTGTCTTTTGGACAATTCTAGAATTTCCAAACACGTGAGAAGGAAGAGGAAAACAAAAGAAAGAAGAACAAAGTTTGTTTTCTGTCACAGATCTGTAAGCCCTGCCTCGCCAAAGGATTTTTTCCCAAAGCCTTTGGTTAGATGATCGGGTAGAATCAGCACAAAAACAATTGGAAATTGATTAAATCCTTTAAAAATAGTACTAAAATTTTCAGTAAGGTATTACATGAAAGAAAAACATCTAAATTTATTTCCCTATTTATAACAACTCTACCAGTATCTCCTTTAGTTTAAAATAAAAATATTTACATTTTGGTCTACCAAAAAAAGAGATGTCAATTATGAAAAATAATTCAGAAGTTAGTATTTTTATGTGGCACACTTCTCCGATTTTGTTTTATTTTTTCTGTGTTCTGGCTTTTTCACACCTCCATTGGCTTCCTTTCATATTCAGCCCTGTATTAAAACGTGCTTTTCACAAGCCTCATGTTACATTAGCCTCATCATAAATATAAAGTATTTTCGATTTGGATTCTTAAACCTTTGCAAGATATTAAATTCATAGTGCTGTTCCTATAACCCTTGACACTGCATATTTAACAAGGGCTTAAAAAATTCTAGTAATTGTTCCTGGTTATGAGAAAATATGTGCACACAGGACAGCCACTTAAAGTATAAGTAGTATTTTAAATCATTAGCACTAACATGTTTATTGTGATATTTCTTTTATATGTTAATATTAGCAATCTCTTTGGATGTTTTGTAGTCTTCCTTATCTGCTTCACAAATATTTTGCTTGCATATTTTAAGATTTGTAAATCTCAATGATGCGCAGATAATAAATACTGATGTCTCTATTTTGTTTAAAGTCTGTAAACTGATTCTTTCTTCTCTTCTGTCAAGTTCCCTGTAGCTGAGAGCCTCAATCTTCCAAGTGCCTCGTGTGAAGCAAGATGGTTCATGTTCTTTCATAACAAACGAACACACAATAATAATTACAAGGCAATGTTCTTTTTCTTAAAGAGTTAAAGGCATGTAATTTGCCCCTAGGAACCTAAGCTTGCATCTACAAGGCTATTCTGACAGTTTGGTTAACTAAAAAAGAAAGAAATGGATGCCGACAGATGAGGTAGGGCTATAAGGAAAGATGTATTTTTCAATATGGCACTTAATGTTTTCCTCTTTTGGAGGAGGAGGGACGGGGGAGGGTGAATTTTAATTTCCTTTCATGCTGATAGAGCCGAATCAAAGTGAAGAACAACTGAAACCCCTCAGTTCTTCCCCTCTTGCACTCCTAGCATTGATTGGTGCCTCAAACCTTTGGCTGCGGAGCAGCCATAATAGGTTTTCAACTATGTGCGGTCAGGGAATTGCTCTAGGGGAATGGACCAGCTCTTCACAGTCAAGCCCAAGTCATAAGCTTTGCAATGAGACCGATGTACTTGGAAGAATCTTCAAGAAGACACTGAGTAAAACAATATCATAGAATCAAAAGGTAAAGATACTCTAGGTATAGTACACCTCACTGTAAGACTACAAAAAAGGCTTGTGCTTATTCATCAAGTTACTTGTTTGGATACTTTTTGTGTATACTTTTAAAGTATGAATTTTATAATTTAAGAAAAATATTACTACTTATTGCTTGAAATGGTGACAAATGCCCCAAGAAAAGAGATTGAGTGCCACCATGTTTAGTGAACTATTGAGTTACAACTTGCCATTCTCATTAGAGAAGAGGAGGGAAATTGTAATTTTAAGATAATCTTTTAAAATCTGCTATCATTTTCTACTATAAAAAACTGCTATACAGACTTGTTAAATAGAAGGTCTGATGGCAGTGGACCAAGTTCCAATCCAAAAAGAACACTCCCAATGCCAAGAAAAAAAAAATGCCTATTTATTTTGATGAGGAATAGTCACTGGAAAATTCAGGATTATAACACAAATATATGGACCCAGTTGTAGAGGCATGAAGAGAGGAATCTGAAAAATAGCTTTAGAGCATATGACCTGCTCGATGCATTTTATATAAAGGTTGAATGGATCATATTAGTTCAGTGAAAAGAGTTCTAATTTTGTATCAAGAAAGAGTTGCAGTTTTTAACAGCTCCTTGTTATCTGTATGGTTTTAAGCATGTCACTTAAATTGAGTCTCAGCTTCCTCATCAGGAAAACGAATGATAATACATGTGAGGACTAGCAATATGCTTGCAGAGCCAGTGCAGAGATTGGCAAATGGGGTTGTCCGATAAATGGTTATTCTAACAAACTATATTTTGTTTAGTTTTTATCACAGTGTGCTGTGGAAGGGAAGAGATCTAGAGAGAAAAATGTTAAGCCCAACCATGCAAAATCTGCTTATCTAGCATTGACCTTTATCCTTTAGCATGGTCTTATACTTTTTCTCAGATTCAGTGGCTTATTTTTTATTTATAACAGGGAAGAGCTTAATTTTCTCTGGCAATTTAATACATCCACAATAACTAAGAGTTTCCCTGAACTGTTCCCCTAGCACAGGAAAGACTGCATTATTTCCCAGGGCAAGAATTATGCTTGTCCTCAAACTCTCGGCTCCTACACAGTGTCTCTGCTCCCTGGCTTAAAAGAAGCTGAATCCGAGAAAGAGAACTTGGTGACCTTATTTTTCTTCTGGTTAACCAACCTCAGTCAATATTCTTCACTCTTGATTAGCAGTTGGTTTTACGTTACAACTTAAATAAATCTATAGTGAAAGGATAGATGTGCTCTTACAGATAAATCTTCTGGTTAAGTCTCAGACTTTGCAGCAACCTGCCTGGGTCTCCTGGGTTTCCTATTTGTTAGCTCTGCAACTGTGGACAAGTAATTAATTTCTCTCTTCTTTAGTTGCCTCACCTGAAAAAAAAAAAGTATAAAAATAGCACCCACTCTTTAGAATTGTGGTGAAAATTAAATGAGTTAACATATGCAAAAGAGTATAGAACATATATAGTAAATGCCATTTAAGTATCGGCTATAATTTCCTTAGGGTCTCCACTGAGTTTATTTTATAGTTGACTTTCATACAAAGGAAAAATAATGTGTATATATGGTCAGCTATTCACATGTGCAATCTAACTGGCTGACAGTCCAGACAATGACTTTCAGCCCCTCACCCCTTCATGGCCAGCCTAGTCCCATGAGTGAGTGTGCTTGGAGAGGAGTGATTCTCAACTCTTTCTTCATCAGGCTAGTTGCTTTGGGGGCTTTCCCCCCAATTTCCTTCATCCAAAAAGCTCCAAACGATGACTTTGCAATAAAATTCAATCCATATCTCTTTTCTATTTTTAGCTTTATTTAGATAAATTGGCGTAAAACATTATGTAAATTTAAGATTTGCAATGTGATGATTTTGATATATATATATATATGTTGTGAAATGATTACCACAATAAAGTTAATTAACACATCTATCACCTTACTTAGATACAATTTGTGTGTGTATGTGTCTGTGTGTTGAGAACTTTTAATATCTGTTCTCTTAGAAACTTCAAAATATGCAATTCGGCGTGGCTAACTACTGTCACCATGCTGTACGTTACATCCCCAGGATTTATGTAACTGGAAGTTTGTACCTTTTGACCACCTTCGCCAATTTCCCTCACTCCAACCTCACCCTGTCCACCACCAATGTGCTATTTCTATGAGTTCAGTTTTTTTAGATTGCGCATATAGGCGAGAACCTATATTTGTCTTTGTCTGCCTTATTTTACTTAGCATAATGCCCTCAAGGTCCATCCATGTTGTCATAAATGACAGGATTTGCTTCTTTTTTTTGTGACTAAATAATGTTCATCCATCTATGGATACTTAGATTGTTTCCACATCTTTGCTATGTAAATAATGCTACAAAGAACATGGGGATGCAGATAGCTCTTCTAGATAATGATTTTGTTTCCTTTGGATATATATCCAGAAATGAGATTGCTGGATCATATGGTAGTTCTGTTTTTAATTTTTTGAGGAACCTCCATATTGTTTTCCATAGCAGCTGTATCAATTTACATTCTCATCAACAGTGCACAAGGGTTCCATTTTCTCCACATCCTTGCCAGCCAGCACTTATCTCTTGTCTTTTTGATGATAGCCATCCTAACAGGTGTGAGATGACATCTTACTGTGTTTTTCATTTACATTTGCCTCATGATTAGTGATATCGAGCACCTATTCATGTTCCTGTTGGCCATTTAAATATCTTCTTTGGAAAAATGTCTATTTTTGAAGGCTGATGCCATTGACTTACCAACGTATTCTATTCTCCAGGTCATGAGGCTGAGCTGGCAAACTAGCTATAGGTGAGCTACACCTCTATGGTTTACATAAACTTTTAACATTTGAATTAATTACATCTAAGTAATTTCGTATAAAGGTTTGATTTACGGCATCTCTTGAAAAATTCTAAGATCTAGCAAAATTGGGCCTACCTTCTTTTTTCTGGCAGTAATGGCCTGGATCTGAATGTGCCTACACCACATTGCCAGGGCATGCATACACCAGGGTATCCACACTCCTTATTGTCTCAGATGGCCCACAAGCTGCACTTATTTACATAGCCTACCATAGCCCTTAGATGCCATCAACTGTTTGACCCCTGACTTAGGAAGAACCATTCTTTCATTTTGGTAGGCTTTTTCTCTTCCCCATCTCCTGCTCCCTCATTCCTTCATCCCCTCCCACCCTCCTCCTCCTCCTCCTTCTTTTTCCTCTTCTTCTCTTCTTACCACTAGATACCCTCAAGAGGCATGAAAAGAAATGGGCATGAGAAAATGAGACTGATTTTAATTCAAAGACTCTGGTCAATTTGATCCAAGCTAAAAGAATCCTCAGCCATACCAGCTGTACAAAGTGAGATAGGCCACATAGTGTCCAAGATGAGGCAGGCCACAAAGACTACCTCTTGTGTCCTTTATTGTCAAATACACCATCCCATCTAGTTTCCTCTCTCCTACCAGAAGAAATGAGGTAGCAGCACTCTTATTACAGACAATGCCATGCTCTTCAGAACTTGTTTGTATTAAAACAAGTTCTCGCCTCTGTAATTCCCTAAATACCATTTATTTACTGTTACTTCCATCATTTCTTATGACGCTACATCATTCATCCTGCTGCCCATGAATATTGGCTTCCAAAGACCATCTCAAAGGTTGTTACTAAGCTTCATTGATATGACCACAAATACGTGTGCACTCAGAGTATGGAGGGAAATGTGAACAACATTTTGTTTTCTGGTCATGTTAAATTTACCATATAAAATTTCATAGAGTAAAAGTATAGAACAACACATCTTCTATCATTGTCTGTATTGGCTGCAATCACAGCATTTCTATAATGTGATTTCTTTCAGTGTTGACTGCTCCCTTGACTTCCACAACTGACAGATACAAAAGGCAAAAAGCCTGTGAGTGGAGTAAAAAGAATAGTCCCATTCTCACAAGGAATGTCCCTTGTTTGGTATAGCTTAAGACAGACCCGGGAGAATAAAACATCACCACATTACTCAGAAGAAAGAGAGGATGTGAACTGAAGCACCTGTTGGCTTTGCATAGCACCTCTCTTCCTACAGAGGCAATAAGCATGCTCCCCCAGGACTGCCTGATAATAGGGCAGAGTGACTGCCTTGGATGCCTCTGGTAGGGATGCACAGAGAGTAAATCATACTCATCGCACCCCCTTGCTATCATTGGGTTCCAAAGACTTGAGATGGCATGGTGCTAGAAACTCAGAGAGCCAATACACGGGCCCTCATTTGCAGTTCAAGCCCAAGATGGTCAATAGCCCAGAACCCTGAAATCATCCTGTGTCTCCTGTGAACGGGGACATGTCAGCATCTCAGCATTCTTCTCCAGACCTAATTTTGACATGATTCCACAAAGAAATGTCAGGAACAATCTGCTTTTCAGCCCACCATTTGGGAAGTTGGCTCAAGGCATAGGGTCCCAAGTTGTTTCATGAGTAAGGATCCTAAAGTAACTTGGGGCAACTGGTTAACCATTAAAGGTGAGGTGGAGGTGTAAATAGTTGGAGAGAACCCTGAAAGTGAAAACAAAAACAAAAACAAAAAACAACACAGAGCAGAGCTCCTACTATTCTGGTGTAGAGTCAGCTATCCCACCTTGACAACACTGTTGGCCTGTCCACTCGCAGGCACCAGAGTGACTCTTCCCGCCTGAGTCTAAAGGCAGTATTGGCCATCAAATATCCCTCTGGAGATGTTTCAGAGACTCCTTTGATGAAAGCTAATATGTCCTACAACTTTGCTCTGTGACTGTTGATCACCCTAGCAAGTTGGCATCTTACACTATTCTTCCTGGCCATTTATTACTGTCACATAAAATGATTCTCTTCTCTCTTAATGTTAGCAATTTTATACAGCCAACTCACTGTTTTTAAGCTGGGAAACATCCTTCTCTTAAACTTCTTAACCACAATCTAAGACGAGGCTCTGGGGTTTAATAAAACTTCAATAATGGTTTGAAAATAGAGAGGAGACTTACAACACACCAAAAAAGAAGAGAGGGAGAGGAGAGGGAGAGGGAGAGAAAGGAAAGAAAGAAAAAAAAAAGGAAGAAGTGAAAGAAGAAAG
>NW_024352785.1:16940887-17325618 GCF_902729225.1 Pteropus medius | reverse complement strand
AAGGAAGGAAGAAAGAAAGAAAGGAAGAAAAGGAAGGAAGGAAGGAAGGAAAGAAGGAAGGACGAAAAGAAGGAAGGAAGTAAATATAAGAATTTCTGCTCTTATAGTTTCCAACTCCAAGGATTCTTTAATGACCAATTACTCACTCAGATAATGTAAGCAGAGGGTATGTGCCCAACAAATGAATATTAGTTTAACCACTGAATGAAAAGTTGTAGAATTCAGGCCATCCTCCATACAATGGAAGGGTCTTTGACTATATTCTTCTTACCCTGAGTTAATGCCTTCACCTCAAAAGACTTGTCTCTCACAGAGAGACTGATAGGCTATTCTCAGACCTGCCACCCAGATTGTATAATTATCACCACTGGCTCAAATCCGCCCACAGAAAAGAACTTGTGTTATTATTCACAGACATTTAACTCTCAGTCTCCATTCCAGAATTATATCTCAGCTTTATTTTTACATGAACAAAATCCTATTGGAGTTTTCCTCCCTAAATATACACATATTCCAAGGCAGAATTCAAGTTTTTGACAAATTTGACAAACGCAAATTTTGAAATTAAAGTTTCTTCCTCCTTCTCCCTCCCTAGCCCCCAAATATTTCAATCCCGAATGTTTTAATCACCAGGTTGGGTTCAAGATTCAAGTGTCTGAACTTCTCTAGCCACCAAGTAGTAAATGGTGACATTTCCTAAGCAAATGACCTATTTGTGGCAGGGGAGGGGAAATCCTTCGGACTTCCTTTCATATTTACTGTCTCTCCTTTTTAAAGAGTGAGCATTTAACCTGGCTCAGATCTTGCTCATTAAACCTAGCAATGGTGGCTGGTCAAGGATTCTGTTAATCTCTACATCTTTTTCCACCTCAAGAAATAAGACTGACAATCACCAATGTGCATTATAGGTTAATTGTCAAAAGCTTTAAATTGTTAGCTTTCATTTTCTAAAAATTATAGTTGTTTAGAATTCACAAACTTATATTCAACCTTTGATAATTTCTTGGGTGACAAAAGCTGTCAGTATCAGGTTTTAAAATTAATTTACTTTTAATCTGTATACAATCTTAGTTAAGAAAACCTACTTAAAAATTTCAAAACTTTGCTAAAATTAAATATCAGAGTTTAAACTGATTCTGCTATCATTTAGCCTCTCTTTTCAAAAACGTTCAATATTTTTCTTTAATGTTCTTTTCAGCCTGATAGTTAATTGCTAAAATAATTACTAAAATAAGCGTCCAACCTAGAACCAGTTGTATAAAGGAAGAATAAATGAATGAATTACTTTAATAGTAAATTGACAACTAATACCACAAGTTGCTTAGTTTAAGATGGGGTCTTCAAAATTACTTGTGAATAATTTTAAGGAAGATCACAATCTAAAGATACAATGGTTCGGGTTAGCATGCAGTCCTACGTCATTAAAGAAATCTTGCAGTTTGCTTTATATTTACTTAAATAAAAATAAAATATTGACCTTCCTATCTATTCTATAGACTGCTGCTAACCTTACCCGAAAGGTGATGATTTTTAGAGTTATGATTGCTAATGGCCTTTGAATGCAGCCTGCACAGGCCTTTAACTCCCCAGTGTAAGTAAGCTTTAGCCCTTTCCAGATGGGAAAATGATAAGGATACTAGGAAGATAGCAGGTCACTCTTGGGCAGCTGCCAGAAACTTGCAGCAGAATGAATCATGTAGGGCCGCGGTGCTTTAGCCAGCATTTTTCTGTTTTAATTTATCAAGCCAAAGCGTGTTGACATGAAAGTGAATGAAATTGTTATACAGTGGGCTCTAAAAAGCCTGCTCAAGGGTTTAGTGCTGAAGAGCTCTGAATATAAATAATAAAGAAAATACAGGGAATGTTATTTCTACTACCACCTGCTCTGTTGTTTGTGATGCTTTGGCAATTAACTCAAATCCCAATATCAGTATCAACTGGAAAAAGGCCAATTCTTTGAAATATTATAGAAGCTCCGTAATATTTTGTAGATGATTATCCTCAAAATAGTCATTTTAGTTTTTTGATATGTGGGGCTGTATTTACTTGTTTATCAAATGTAATAAAGTAACTGACAGAAATGATAAAGTAGTATTGATACTGCTAGGAGAGTGGGTTTGCAATCAGAAAAGGTTAATACCATCTTGCTTGAAAAAATCATTTTGCAGTGACTTGTCCAAAAAGGAAAACAGTGATATAAATCACTGACTAGTATTCATAAATGAAATCTATGTATTTAGTTGAAGCATATAAATCAGATTTTACAGTAAAAGCAAAATATCTGCAATTTCCACTGTGAGTGAAAGACAAAAAAATTAGCTGTTGAGAGTAAGATTTAACACCTGTGTGTTAAGGGGAACAAAACTTTCATTGGTGAAAGAGCATTTAACATTTAAAACTTCCAGTTAGTGTTTTTTACATAGTGGCTTCTGTTTAAATATATTATTTCCATTAAAGTATGTTACATGTATTACGAAGAGATGAAATATGATACTGTCTCTTGTCAACTGTGGATGATATAATACAATGTTTCCATTGCATATGCTTAGACCCTATTGAATCTGGAAAAATATATAGTCTGCGAGTCCATATATTCCTTCATGGGACAGTTTATCTATTTACGACTTTGTTTAAAGGATATTTGTTGATTGCCTACTTTGGGCAACGCACCACAGGTCAGTTGCCCAAAGTGACCAAGTAGATGAGTCAGCCTAACATGGCACCTACCTTTTCTATCAGAAAGATAAAAAAGACAGAACATATAAATAACTATTTACAGTACAAATTCGAAGTGATAAATATTTCCATTAAAGTTAAGAATCAAACATAAAACTTCTCACTATAACCACTCTTTTTCTAATTTATGAGTTCACTCATATCTCACCAAAAACATAAAATTAAGGCCCATTTAGTTTTATAATACTTATTGTCTTTATTTAAAATTATGAAATTGCATGATATTGTAACCCTGGTAAATCTAGACTATATGTTTTCTAAACTATAATCTGTACACTACAAATAGACCATTAGGCTATTCTACACATCACCACTGAGGCAATTTAAAGTTGCTATTAATATTATTTAATAACAATAATAATAAAATACCAGATTACTCAATTAACTTTGAGGAAAAATAAAACAATGATTAATATTTTTGAGAGTATATAATGTTTTAAGTATTTTGCTAATTATCCCACCCACATTACCTATTTGATCTTTGCATTAACCCTATGGGTTAAGTACTACCATTCTCTGCATTTTATAGATGAGGAAATTGAGGATTAGAACATTTAATTAACTTGACAATGTTTGAATTTGAACCCAGATGAGCAGAACTATCAGTACATCAATTATACTAATCTGAAACAGATTATCAATATTTAAAAAGAAAAGGTAAAATATTATTATAACTTGCAGGTAATATGATTGTATGTGTGAAAAAAGAAAAAACTAGAAAACTATTCAGAAAGATGTTTGTGAAACAACTTTATAAGGAATCTATAAGACATTACAAGGTGAAATTTTTCAGTATCTATTGAAAGACATAATAAAAAGCCTTTGATAAAATGCAGTCTATCCTGATCTTAGAAATAAAAACTCGGTATTGTTGAAAAAAAACCTTAAAATCTACAAAATGAACCCATGTTACTACATTAGCCTTGAAAATATGTAAAAGTAGCTAGAAATATTCTGAAGAAGAAGAAGAATCATACCAGATAATAAAACATATCTAAAGTTCTAATTCATATAACTTTAATAATGGCTCAGGAATACACAGAAATATCAATGGAAGAGAATGAGTCGGATATAGACCAAATACATATGGAAATTAGCATAAAGAGAGCATTCCCAAATCAGTGGGGAAAAGATGAATTTTTTCAATAAATCTGCAATAACGATGTAGTCATTTGGAAAAAATAAAGTCACATCTTCAAATCACTACTTACATAAAAATAAACTCCAGATGGATCAAAGATTTAAAGTAAACAATGAAGCCATAAAAGTATTGGATGAAAACATGACTGAGTTTATTTATAACCTTGGGATAGGATGATCTTTCTGAGCAGACACAAAACTCAGAAACCATAAATTAGGAAAAACCTTCAGCAAAATGTAAAACATTTAACAAACAAGAAACACATGATAAAAAACTAATTTCCTTAATTCTGAAAAAAAAGATCTTACATTTTGATTTTTTTTTAAGTAGAGAGCAATCTAATACAAAAATAGGCCAAAAAATAGTAAATGAACAAAAGGAGGCACTTTATAAGTAAAAAAACCCAAGTAACTAGTTAGCATATGAAAAAGTTTCAACTTTCCTGACCCCGAAATAAAATTAAAGCAATGAAGAAAAATATACAGGTATATATACATCCTTTATAATATTAATTTAAAATACAATGATGTATAATTATATAAAAATCTAATAATTAAAAACTGGAAACGACTTACATATTCAGTAAGAGATTTGTTAAATAAGTTATGGTGTATCTAAATAGTATAATAATGTATGACCTAATCAATAAAAAATGGGGATAGATTCAAATAATAGAAAATATCTTACTACTAAATCAAATATTTAAGTCATTTTAAGGAGTGGAAGCCATAAAGTTTTTAAAAGTTCTTATGCATAGGAAAGTTTACTTCTAGATGTAAGTATTCAGAAAAGATGACCCTGAAAAAATTCAGAGATTTAAAGATAATGAGAAAGAAAAGAGGGGGGTTGCATTTTAAGCTGAGAAATAATATGCTCAAGGCTGAGTTGGAAAAGTTTTAGGCAGATGAAGTTTAAGTTTAATATAGATGAAGGAAAAAGGCATGATGGGATCACATCACTGAAGGCTTTAATTATCTTATTGAAGAGGATGCAGGCAATGCAGAAATAACAGTCTGCTATAAACTAACAAGCCAGACACAAGTAGGTTCTTTCCTGAAATATCTCATTTAAACCTCTTAACATGCCTATGAATTAGATATCATTATTCCCCTTTTTAAAAGTAAGAAACTGAGACTTGAAAACTTAACTTACCCAAGTTCTCACATTTAACTATAGACTTGACACTTAAATTGGGTAACCATATAATTTATTATATAACTTGTGATAGTACTGGGACTGAAAGGGACAACAGGTTTAAACCAGTCCTGTCATAGCAAACAAGGGAAAAAGGTCACACTTCATTTTAACCTAAGTCTGTCTCTACTACCCGCATTCTGACATCGCTTAACCTTTCACAAGCCGACCCACACCAAGTCTTTTAAAACCATCTCATGCCCTCACAAAAAGTTCTATCAAACAATGTCTAGCATCAAAATTAAGCATGAACAAGTTTCACTAGGCCACCTGGCTGATATCTGTATCCACAGAATTGTTGTGTATAGCTTATGTTACAGCCTTTAGCCCAGCTACATTTTATTTTTTATTTTATTTTATTTTATTTTATTTTATTTTATTTTATTTTATTTTATTTTATTTTATTTTATTTATTTTATTTTTTTATTTTTTAGGTGAGGCAACGCTTTGCTGACCTCACAGATTGCAAGGACTTTGTCAGCTTACAATCCTTTATTTTTTCATTTTTATGCCTACAGCACCTGGCCTTCCTAGGTGGTCTACAATCTAAGTACTAATCAAGCCTGACCCTGCTTAGCTTCCGAGATCAGACAGTATCAGGCTTGTTCAGGGTGGCATGACCATCAACCCCAGCCACAATTTAAATGACTCAAACCTCAGCGTTTCCAGTCTTGTCCTGTACTATTGTTCTACAGAACATAGAGCCAATAACTTGAATTTCATGGCATTTCATTCCTAAAAAATATATTTTACCACTGTTCAGCCTAAGCTTGGTCCTTCCTAGCTGAGGATTTTTGGTTGATTTATAATGAGCATTATAAACATTATAAATGACATGATTTAGAAGTTATTTTCTTTTTGCAGGCTAAAAAAATCACTGTTAGCTTAAAGAATTGTTTAGAATTGTGCATGTTTTCAAAATATTTCCCATCAAAAATTTCTTTGTCAATTGACTATATTGGATGCCTACTCTTTTACTCTGCTTTTATGTTAAGCCTGTCAACCCTTGCCTCCTTTCACCATTTTTTTCCCCAAGCCCTGTGCATTTTCTTGTCATTAGGTACAGAATCAGTGTATGCGCACTCTGGGAAAGTGCCATTAATTTCTATATCTCATTTTAAGGATGATCATGATTTTATTTATAATAAAGATTATCTACTACCTTTACACATATAAAGTTTCAATGAATATATTCCATATGGAATAGTATATAGAGAATATATACACACAGAAATACACAAACACATATATCACAGTAAGGTCATAATAAATTGTTATTTTGTACTTTCAAATGTATTTTGAATTTTTGGAGGCCTATATATAATCGGCATTTTCTTTTTCCTCTTCCTTGCCAGATTTTTTTATTGTTATTGGAAGCAAACTAATCTACCACTCAAACTCCAGAATAATAAAACTGACATTTTAAGAAATACTCTCAAACCCAAACATTTTCATACAGGCCATAAATAGCAATAACAATTTTCCTTCCTTCCTTCCTTCCTTCCTTCCTTCCTTCCTTCCTTCCTTCGATCACAAATTAGTAGGAGGAAATATGAGTAAATTAAATGTATTGACAGTGTAGAAAGTACTTTGAAGAAAATTTCTTTAAAAAGTTATGTAAAATATACATTTTCAGATAAACAAAAGCTAAAAGAATCTGTTACCAGTCGATCTGCCTATAAGAAATACTAAAGTTTGTTCTTCAGGACGAAAGGAAATAATACCACATGAAAGAAAAGAGTGAAGAACTTTGGAAATGATACTATGTGGATAAGTACAAGAGAAATTCTTTTATTTCTTTTCACAATTTCTTTAAAAGGCAGGAACAATGTGATCACCCATTTATGACAGAAAATCTCAGCAAACTATAGATAGATGATAATTTCCTCAATCTGATAAAAGGCATCTATAAAAAGCTACAGCTAACATGATGATTGTGTTCAGTGAAAAACTGAACATTTCCCTCAGAATCAGGAACAAGGCAAGGATATGTGCTATGACCACTTTTAGTTGATGTTGTACTTCAAGAACTACCCATTGCAGTAGGGAGAAAAATAAATGGAAGACATAGAGACTGGGAAGGAAGACATAAAACTGTCTTTATTTGCAGATGGCTTGATTGTTTACATAAAAACAATTCAAACAAATCTATGAAAGAAACCACTAGCAGTAATAAGTGAATTTTGCTAAGTCCCAGGACACATGGTCAATACATAAAAAAAAATCAATTTTATTTCTAAATACTAGCCACAAATGGTTGGAAAATAAAACTTAAAAAAACAACATTATATTATACTATCTATTACTGCATAGTAAATTATCATAAGCACAATAACTTAAAATTACAATAAACATTTATTATCTCACAATTTCTATGGATCAGGAATTTGAGAACAACTTAGTTTGGTGATTCTAGGCCTCAGGTCTCTCAAAGGGTTGCAGTCAAGATGTCAGCCAGAACGGCAGTATCCTGAAGGCTGGACTGGACTGGACTGGACTGAAAGATTTACTTCCAAAAAGGCTCACTCACATGGCTGGCAATTTGATGCTGAATATTGGCAAGAGGTCTCAGTTTCCTACCACATGTGCCTCTCCATAGGACCTCTTCTGTTTCTTTTGATGTAGCAATAGCCTTCCCCCCAAGTGAATGATGATCCAGAAGAGATCAAGGCAGAAGCCACAGTTTTTTTTATGACTGAGACTTGGAAGTTTCACTTAGTCATCCACACAGTGTCCTCTTGGTTACACGGGTCAGCTCTGTTCAGTGGGGCAGGCCTGCACAAAAGCAAACACACTAAGTGAAAATCTTTGAGAACAGTCCTGGATGCTGACTATCACAAATACTATTTACTAAAGCACCAAAGAAGTATAGTTATTAAAGTGTATAAATGAACTTAGAATGTGCATAAGACTCTGCACAAAAACTGCAAAGCATTGCTCAAAGAAATTGAAGAATTCTTAAATAAATGGAAAGATGCTATGCTAATGGATTAGAAGGTTAAGTGATGTAAAAGTGTCAGTACTCCCCAAAACTGATGGATGATACAAGTCCAATCAAAATCTAATCAGGTTTTTACGTAAAAATTGACAAGTTGATTCTAGGATTTATAAGGAAATGCAAAACAACAACAACAAAAAAACCTAAAATATCCTTGAAAGATATTTGGAGGACATACACTATTTGTTCACAAGACTTATTATAAAGCTACAGTACACTATCAAGAAAGTGATAGATAAATAAAGATAGAGAAATAGTCAATGAAACAGAGCAGAGAATCCAAAAATATACCTGTGTGTAAACAGATCTATTTGTTATTCAACAAATGACTGAGGCAATTTAATATGGAAATAAGTATTTTCAGCAAATATTGTTGGATCAACTGGATAAATGCATGAAAGAAAAACAAATCCTGATCCCTTCCTTTTATATGATACACAAAAAATTATGTCAAAATGTATTATAGATCTAAATGCAAATGCTAAAAGCTTAAAGCTTCTAAAGAAAAACATAACAGAATATCCTTAGGACTTTGGGGTAGGCAATGATTTCTTAGGACATAATAAACATGAGCCATTGAAGAAATATATAAAATTTGAACTTCATCAAAATTAAAATTTAAAAAACATAGTTTTAAGAAAATAAAAATGCAAGCCTCAGGCTGGAAGAAATATTTGTGTGCTTTCTCTATATATAAAATGAAAGACTTGCATTAATATATATGTGTGTATATATAACTACTTACATTAACATATATATGTACATATATAACTACTAAAACTCACTTTAAAAACAACAAATAGATAAGAAACGAACAAAAACTGGAACAGACCATTCACAGAAGAAAATATATGAATGGCCAAAAAACACATGAAAATCTCAAAATCATTCATTGTCAGGGAAATGCAAATTAAAACTACAATGAAACACTACTGCATACCCTCTAGAATGGCTAAATTAAAAATACTGGCAATATCAATGTTTTCAAATTGTGGAACAGTTTGAATTCTGAAATGTTGGCAATTGGAGAGTAAAATAACATAACAAATTTAAAATACAGTTTAGCATTTTTTTATAGTTAACATACATTTATCACATAATCAATCAATTCCACTCCTGAAAATGTACCCAAGAGAAATGACAACATATAAAACTGTGCTTGAAAGTTAATAATAGCTTTACTTCTAAACAAACAAAAAATCTGGAAATAATCCAAGTGCCTATCAACAGGAGAATGGGCAAACATATTATAATATATCCACAAAATGGAATACTAATCAGAAAATAATAAAGGAATGAACTAATAATACACAACGACATGGATGAATCTCAAAAATGTAATGAGTGAAAAAAGTTATACCTAAAAGAAGATATGCTATATGATTCTATTTGAATGAAGTTTAATAACAAGCAAAACAAATCTATGGTGTTAGAAAGTGGAATGGTGGTTGCCTATGAGAGGTGGAGTTTGACTAGATTGGATGGACATGAGAGGATTTTCTGAGATGATAAAAAAGCTCTGTATGTTGATTGGGGTGTTATTTACATTGGCAGATCCAGTCATCAGAACTCCCTTAAGATCTGTGCATTTCATTGTATGTAAAACTTACATGTTTTTTACATGAGGAAAAAATTAAAAGAGTAGAACCAGTTAGGAGGCTATTGTAAAAATTCAAGTGAGAAATAATGGTACCAATGGTAAAAGTTGTTGGATGAAAGATGTTTTGGAGTGTACAGATAAGACTTGCATATAAATTGGGTGTGAGGAATGAGGAAGAAAAGAATAACTCCAAAAGTGAGAAGTTTCATCTTCTTTGGGAAGCTTTCCCAAAGCATAGCTCTTCATTTTATGGCTCATCAAGCTCTGCATAAATCTTTCCACATTTTCCTCTGTTCGCTTTTGTTAGAAGGGGAATCAGCATTTCCTGATTGGGAAAGTTAGGGCCAGTCTTTGACCCACTTGCCCTTGAGTCTCTTCTTCACCCCTCCCCTGCTCTGTTCTTTGTCACATCACAGGGTGGGAGTGTTGGTTGCTCTTCCCTCCAAGCTGTTTCCCAGGCTACCTTGTTATATGGCTTCTTGTTAGGTTTGGCCAATGGGAGAATTATAGGGAGATTAAAACATATAGGGAAGAGAGAAACAGAACATTTCTCTCCCTCTGTCTCCATGGGAGCATGTCTTCAAAAACAGCGATATAATCTTCATGGCTCCAGCTTTCAGGAGGTGACTCCTACTCCTGGGCTCCCGTGGCCACTGCATGACCACTTTGGTCCTCAAGCCCAGTAATGACCTCTGTTGTTACTAATACTTGGCAATGTCCTGATGGCTTTTCAGCATTTCCGTCACTGCGTGCCCAATTCCTGTATTAACTTTCCTCCATTTAAAAATTATAATCTGATTTCTATTTCTCTGATTCAACCTACCTAATAGTTAGGAAAGGAAAAGAGTAACACTGAGACCTGCAAACTCTGGGTCTGATTTATTTATGATCTTACTTATTGTGGGTTCATGTACATATACGTGAAAAACTCAACTGTTATATTTTTGTAGGAAAGTCATTTAATAAGAACATCAACTCTGGCTTATGAAATGTTTTAAGCAACATTTTGTTATCTAATTTTTCTCCTTAAGATGTCTAGTAATTAGCTTAGTGCTTCACTCAGAATAACTGTTCCATAAATGTTAGCTATCATCACCTGTAAAGCTCGTATTCCTCAATAAACTATTTTCTGGAATTCTATAGTCCTGAGAAAAACATTTATAATTAACCTCAGGTTTTTGGGGTTTGTGTGTAAACAATATGTTAAGAATATGATCCGATGAACCTCACATAAGGAAGAGAAAGAGAGAAGTTCTCTAATGAACTAAAAGTGGAGTTGTTTCAATATATTAAGGTCTGGGATGATGAAAAACTTCTAGAAACAGACAGTGGGGATGGTTGCTCAAACATCGTGACTGTACAAAATGCCACTGATCTGTTCACTTAAAAATGGTTAAAATGGTAAATTATGTTCCACATATTTTACCATAATAAAAAAAGTTTTTAAGAAGTCTAAAAAAAAAAATATGGAATTTGGGTATATTCGATAAATATATTTTTAAAGATTATGTTTTAAAAATATATGTCTATAAATGTGTGTTAGTCTGATGTTCAAAGCATAATAACAAAGAAAATGTAAAGGAAAATGAGGCATAGTTTATTTCTTTTCCACTTCTGCCATCTGTTCACATTAGCCACAAAGAAACACCCTTATAAAATTCATTAAACTACTGAGATATAATTCAATGTGGTAATATGTCTTCAACACAATGTACACAATTGCCAAATGACTATGGCAATGACATCATTGTAATGGTCATAATTACATGACAATTCAGATATTTGATCATTCAAAACATCAGTAAAATAACTATTCTTTTTTGTCAGCTTTTAAATGCCTCTATTCATTCTTTATTCAAGAATCTGGCTTTCGGGGAAGAGATAGAAACCCAATCCAGCAATGATAGAGACAAAGCTAGGAGAGGAGGAGGAGAATAGGTTTTGAGGGACAGGCAGGGGAAAAAAAAGCACCATGCAGTTTGAGAGTAGAGAAAAGGAGATGAATGTGCATGAAGCCAGCCTAATTACTGGAGAGTGAAAGGTCATCAAAATCAATTTGCAGCATGATGTACAAAGGTCATTATCAGACTCAGATTTTCTCTGCCCGTTTAAAACACAATAAAAATAAAGTGAGTGCTTTAATAACTATGATTAGTAAAGAAAAAAGCATATCATTGAGCCATCTGTTTAAATATTTGTGCTACCTTAGTTTTACTCAAAACAGCATGAAAGATGAGCAGTGAGGCGATTTTTTTCTATTTGTTTGCTTTTAAAATCCTGACATTTTCTCCACCGGTTGCCGAGATTTATAACGCACATGAAAGAGCTCCTCTAAAATTACTGCCCTTTGAAATCAATAGCACAGTATTTGTAACGACTTTCTTTTTATTAGGGAGCACTTCATTATTATTTTTATTATAATTTTATGGGACAGTCTGGAACAGAATTCATCATTCACTTATTTGAAGTATCTCACTTACTCAATGGCACAGATGGCCTGATCTGAGGAGATTTAATCGCCCTGCGTTAGGGCTGCCTTGACACTAAGTAAATGCAAACCATCAGAGAGACAGGAAGCAATGTGCAACAATATCGTTATTTTAGGGGCTCCATTAAAAACTCTATAGAAACTAATTCATTCAGGAACTTTGGAAATTGTATTTATAAAGACAGATCTTTTCACTTTTCCTCTGAAAATTAATGTAATATTACCTTATGGGGCAGAGCTTTTGAAGTTTTTATCTGTGTCTATCGGTAAAAATATATTTTATATTATGACTCAATATACACACACAAATATTTACACATATACTGAAACAAATATTTTAAGAAGTAATATCGTCGTTATTATTTGTGATTTGCAATGCTTTTTTCTAACCTAATTTATTCTGATTTTTTAAAAAATGCCAGTCATAATATACTAAACTGTTGGATTCTCATATGAAAAACAGATTCAGGAGGTTCTTTTTTCTTTTAAATCGAATAACGCATGAGTACTTAGAGAAGTATCTGGTGCATGGTAAACATTTGATACTTATAATAGTTATTATGAGAAATGTCTTGAATGGATTTTGCAATTTACCACAATTTAAAACAACCAGGGAATGCTCTGCCTATAGAATTGGCTTCTCTGAAATTTGTTCTTTTTTTATTCATATTATCCTAGCCTTGATCCAACTACCTGGTTCTGAAAAACTAATCAATTGATTTTATAACAGAATAACTAATCAATTGATTTTTGTATAACAGATTTTGATTTTTTAGACTGGTAGAGAGGAAGAACACAAATATGAAAGAGAGATATCAGTGAAAGGCACATTTCCTTTCTGTTCTCAGCTTCCTGTTCACTTACTTGTTAGTTTTTGTCTATATCATGTGATGTAGACAAAAGGATAGAAGTTTAAATTCTGTAAAACTGAATCTTGATAAAAGACTTAGAAAAGTTGATAAACTGTGACCACGAAAAAAATGACAAAAACAGAAAAAGATAAAGGGAAGTAGAAACACAAATAGGAAAAAATAAAAAATTGTCTAACTTTAATTATGAATCATATTATTCACTTACTTTCCATAAACCCAGAAGGAGACCTTAGAAATCTTTTAGCTAACTGAAATATTTTCATTCTTATTTTATTCATTTAATAAATATATTTATTGAGAACTCATGTTTCTACCACGAGTCTAAATTTTATACATGCTTAATTATTTTTAAGTTAGAGAGATATTATCCTTCCTAAAATGTTAAATTTTATGCTTCAACTATGATAAAGTAACCACGAATCAAGAAATATGTAAATGTAAATTCACTGTTTACAAAATTTTCTAAAACTTGTTCTAGTTGAGAGTGAAAATCTGAACATCACAATAGCATGAAATCTGAGCTAGACTGAGACAACAGTAATCTGGATTACCACTTCTGAGAACCACGAAAGGTACATTATTAGGTAGATCAATGACCAAACAGCAGGAAGAGGTGATAAAAGTCAATGCAAAAAGGCAAAAATGAGTGCTGCCTTTTCTATGCATACTGATATCATTTCTATCTAGAGGATGAAAAGATGAGAATTTTTCATTTCCTCTTTGTTATGGACTGAATGTTTCTCTCCTAAATTAATCTGTAGAAACCCTAACCCCCAACATAATAATGTTTGGAGGTGGGTCTTTGGAAGGTAATTAGGGTTAGATGAGGTCATGAGGGTGAGGCGTCCACAACGCATGGGATTGGCATCTTTATAAGAAGAGGAAGAGACCAGAGTTCTTCCTTTCTCTGTCATATGAAGTTACAGTGAGAAAGTGGCTGTCAGTAAGCCAGGAAAAGGAACAGACACGGAATTGGCCAGCACCTCAATTTTGACTTCCCAGTCTCTAGGATTATGAGAAATAAATGTCTGTTGTTTACGCCACTGGCCACGGAGCCTATAGTATTTTGTTATAGCAGCCCCAGCTGACTTATACATCTTTAATATTCAGTATTTGATGAGTTGATGTAATATACTTGTTTAGCTTCACTACAGCCATAGGCTTATGGGATCTGTCCTTTATTTACACTGGCCTCTGTAATGACAAGAATGTAATAACAAGAATTATGAATGTTCCTGAAAAGATAATGGAGCCTGGCAGAAGCATGCTGTGACTGCTGAAGGAGTGTTAGTTCATTATGCAGGAATGCAGCATCAGCAGGAGCTCATACATTTAGGTAGAGAGGGGAAATGTCAAGCATTTTTCTAATTATTGGCTTTTATTTTTATAGTTATATTTTTGCAATATTTTGCCATATTTGGCCATTCTGAAATCTCGAGTTCTCATTTCTAAAATGTACATTAATAGAAATTTCAACATAAGCTTGAGTTTATGACACACTGGTTGATGAGTGTGGGCTGATTAAATCAAATACTATTGACATAGAGGCTTTAAACACTGACGCCCAACTACAGAGATGAAAGGGTCAGAAGAGGAGACACTTGGGAGAGTACCCCATCTCCTTCTCCACTAAGCTGAACTGAAGACGAGATTTTTCATGGTGACTCTCTGATTAATAAAGGATGTAAGGTAGAAACAGTGTGTAGATGAAAGTGAGCTCTTTGTAGATTGATCTTAGCCACCTGGCTGTGCCAGCCACCCCCTGTGGCTTGTCACTTGATCACAAAACGTAGGGGTCATTTTCAGCAGAAAAGTTTGGGCTAAACGCAGACATTCATTGCAGTATGATTTGATGTTGGGCACCCGGGCTCTGGAGCTAAACTGCCTGGGTTTGAATTCTGGCTCTGTTCATCATAGTTGTATATGACAACTGAGTCTTAACTTCCTCACTTGAAAAAACGAAAGTATAAATCTCACAGAGTTGTTGGGAGAATTAAATAAAATCATCCAGGTTACCTTGTGGACCTTAAAAAATATTCTTGAGAGAAGGCATCATGGAACAAGAGATTAAAGAAGAATAGGAAATCATCTACTCCAAGATAAAGAAAATAAAGCCCAGAAGAATTAAAATCCCTGCCTAAAATTACAAAGTTGTTGATAAAAGTCAAAAAACAAAACCCAGCTCTTCTGATTTTCAGGGTGATCCCCTAACCATTCCTCTGCATGGCCTCCGGGAGTTCGCAATGCTAGCAAGATAGGTCAGTCATAGTCAATCGTCTGTGCATAGCCTTCTCTGTTCTTCTTCTTGTTCACACCTACCCTACATCACTACTCTTACACATTTTTTTATTGTCAGCAGTATCATATTTTTCTAGCACATTGTTGTAAGCTTTGATTCTCCCTGAAGCATGTCGAGTTTGAAGTCAGCAGTTTTCTGACCATAATCAGACATTTAATTAATATTGTTGTAAAAAGTGCTTTCCTGTTGAATAAAGACTAAGCATGTCAGTGTCTTCACTGAAGAAGGGTATGCATACAGAATTGCCTTCCTCTACATCTGATCTTTCACTCGAGGCCATCATGTTACTTCCTCAATATGTTTTCTAGTCCTTAGCTTTTAATATTGACTTGTCAGTGAACCCGCCCTATGAGACTATAACCTACTTAATGGGAAAGTATAGGAGGTTTAGATACTCCATCGTATTTCTGGATTTTTCTCTTTTGGCATATAGATTTTAATTGTCACAAGTTGCTTCAGAAAGGTTTAAAAGAATTAATAATTCCTGTTAAGCTCTTGTCTCTTCCCAGTCCTTTTCTTCATGGTTTGGTGAATAGCTTAAGAATAGATGAAGAATGTGTTTCAATAGAAAACAGTATTTTTGGTACAATAACTTGTGCTTTATGTCATATTATAGTGGTGAGTATAAATTTATCTTTGAACCATGTTTTATTAACTTTTTCCCCCATAGAGTTACATCAAAAGAATCTATAAATAAATGATATGCTCAGCCTGCTAGTTCTTACATGCATACCAATTACTTCTATTGGTTTCAAAACACGTAGTCAGTACTTTAAACAACCATGATAATATCACAAACTAAAATATTCAACATCTCCATCTCAGTATGCTGTCACCATGCAGATAACAATTAGAATTGGCAATCAGTTTCACTGCTGGCAAGTTGAGTGGCACGATGCATTTTATATCCATGCTTATGTCAAACTCAATTAACATTCTAACACAGTATATTTCAAAGACACTGACCTAATCTCAGAGAACAATGCATTTATTTATTTCATATTAAAAGCTCTCACATTTTATGAAAGGTTCTCGAAGCAAAGATATTTATTGCCACAATAATATTTAAGCTTGAGCTTCTGGAGAAATGCAAAAAAAATACACTTAGTTTAAAATTCCTACTGTAAGTGATGCATGTTATTAGCGTGGAAGAAGAATCTCACATGATAAATGTTTAGAATTTTTAAATTATATGAAGATTCTATCTCCTTATAAATAACACATTTTGAATAATCCTGAGATATGTGATTGTTTTTGGTATACTCTCAAAAAGAATACTTAAAATAAAATTGCATAAGGGTGAAATTTTCAGTTATGTGTATATGGATTTATATACTTATTAATTTATGTGCCAGTTTCATCTGCAATTATTAATGCACAAACCAATTAACAGTATAGAATTTATATATGAAATGAAAAACTACATAATGTTATATGTGTACATACATATGTGTATGTATTAAACATTGCTTTCTTCATTAACAACATAGTAACAGTTCAGAATAAGCTACCAAGCGACAGATTAGCCACTTAATCAGAATAATGGGTAAATAATCAGAAAATTAAGAAATCAGGAGTTTTTCAGGGAAAACCACTAAATATAACTATTCCAACCTGAAGTTTATATTAAGTATCAACTGTTAAAACTGTGGAAAGGCTTTGCCAACTTCATGGCAGAACATCTGGATAAAAAAAAATGAATGGTGCTGTTAAATTATCCATCTGTTTTGTCTACACAGTATGAACAGTCATATACTCAAAAACTCTGGGCTGGTTAGCACAGTAGAGACAAAACATCCTAATATTTAAAGTTATTTCAGAGTTAACATCTGGATAGTGGATTCTTTACATCTGTATGTTTGCAAGTTGCACAGACACAGCTCTGATACACAAGATTACCATTACATTTCTCTTAAAAATTTTGCCACTCATAGTTCATTTGACATTATCTTCTTTTAATCATATCTACTGAAAGCACACAGTGTGAAAAAACATATCGATGAAAAGCCAGAGAGATGAACCAAAATCTCAATAAATTTCATTGAACATTTATAAAAAGGAAATGAAAAACACAATACTACATGTAAGGATAACATTTTGCTTCAAACTTATTTCCCTAATTGAATTAGTATTTCGAACCCAGCAAAATAACAGCCATAATTCTCTTTTGGGGATGTAAACATTTCAATGCCATTTGAGCATGTGTAGAAAGAATGTTTTTAGAAGAGGTCGAAGACAGAGTTTCTTGAATATCCTTTATTTATTTCAAGCTCTTGATGCTCTGCGAGCATTTATTTTATCATCCTTAGAAGTTAGCCTAAGGAATCTAACTTCACAAAGTAGGAGAATATAATCTAATTAGTGACAATAGGTTGATAATATGGCAACCTGCAGGGGAAAAGAAACTCTCAGAAATGATTTTCCCTGCATTTTTGTTTGTTTGTTTTTTTCTTACAAAGTATGGCTACATTAAACTAAATTATTTTTTAAAGATTAATTACTAGACAAGAAAAACTTTGATGTGCTTTCTTTATGTGCCTTATACAAAAGCCTATTCTCTGTAGAGAAACTATATTTAAAATTTAATACGAGAAAAAAAATTCTTTATAATCCACTACTCTTGCCCAGAAGAAAAAATATCTCTTTTATTTCTTGTTCAGTAGTGACATTTCTGATGAAAGCATTTGTTTCAGCCAATTTATTTGTGTAGCAAGCTTGATTTTATGTAGCATCACATGGCTCAGTTCAATTGACATCTTTTTTGGTGTGAGCAGGCACATCTCTAGAACAAAACTACAATTCAACTTGGGAACTTAATGCCAGTGTCTTCCACTATGCATTTAAAACAAAGAATATCCAAGACACACTGCTCAAAATATTAGCATGAACTCAATATAAATCCAAAGCTGTTCACCTGGCAGAAAAGTAGCACAACTCTGTACTGAACTCACTCTAGCAGAATATTTTATAGTTGAAATTGCCTGGGGTATATTGGGCCACTATATCCATAAAAATAATAATTAAGCTGTGGATATATTCCACAGCTTAGCACCTGAACTAAGCTCAGAGCATTGATTAATATTTATATTTATATGACTTGTTTCTGTTGTTGAGTAAGGTACCTATAGGCCATCCATCATCTTTCATTTCTATTTTACTTTTACCACTACCTCCATTAAAAGGGAATCAAGAAAGTAATGGAGTTTCTTTTCTAATAAAACAATAGGAAAGCCTATCTCCTGAATGTGATTTTCAGATTGAAATCTTCTAGGTTTAGTTGCCTTTAAAACAAAAACAAACAAACAAACAAAAACAAACTGATGAGTTGTAGTCATGCTGACTAATTCCCTGTATAGCATGATGGAAGTAGGATATGAATAACATATCTACAGTTTGTTTTTTAAGCAGTGCTCTCAACTTCACCTCCCATGAACCCAGGGAATTCCTCACCCTAGCAGAACCGATGGCGACTTCCCATAGGCACAAAGACGACCTAGGGCTGGAAGCTGCCTTTCCCAGACAACTCCTATAAGTAGCTGTGATGTAAACTCAGACTGCCTGGCACCCTCATACTCTGTTTTTACCCACATTCGCAGTACCTTTCCCATTCCCACCCTGTAAAATGGAGAACAACTGGAACAACTATTCATTGTGTGTCCAGCAGATTGTCCAGTCTAGGGCTCTCAGATTAAGAGAGCCTTCATCATCCTTGCTTTAAAAATTTTTCCAATAATCCATGCTATACAACCTGGTGGAATTTTTTACAAGTTCTGCAACATGACATATGACGATTATAAAGAAAACCATCTTACCTGATAAGTAATCTGCAAGTCCACACTCAGACCAAGTGCAGACACAAGGCAGGAGGGAAAAGCAGGGGAGCTTCCACGTCATTTCTGAGAGGTAAGAATTTCAGCTGAAATGTAGGCTGGCTTATCTGCAATGCTGATGTCTGATGCTTGTCAAGAAGAGGCTAGAAGTTGCCAGCAGGAGCTCCAGAGGGAATTGGGGAGAATCAAGAAGCCAAATAATTAACTCAGACAAGAGCCTGGGATAGGAAGTCTACAAAACTAAACAAGATAATTAGAGAATAAGAACCAGGTAGCAAGAATGTTCAGGAGCAAGAAATTCCAAATCATCTAGAAAGCCAGTCCTAAAAACAAAATATCTTTAAAAGCAACAAAAACAAAGTAAAGCATAAATGGCCAGATAAAGAACTCGCCAAGGTCTTGGGAGAGAAGCAGGCATCACTGGCAACTTATTGGCTGTTCGGTATAAAAGCAATAATTTGTCAGATTCCTGCATCTACTATCTAAAACT
Source organism: Pteropus medius (assembly GCF_902729225.1). Taxonomy (NCBI): domain Eukaryota; kingdom Metazoa; phylum Chordata; class Mammalia; order Chiroptera; family Pteropodidae; genus Pteropus; species Pteropus medius. The sequence goes on along the minus strand of NW_024352785.1, from coordinate 17,305,970 downwards.
AGTTCACCTATTTATTTCAATCTTTAAGAAATTTACAGAGGGAAAAATAGAAGAAATCTTTCAAGGTAGAGTGGCCATAAGCCCCAGTTTGGGTGGGACAGTCTTAGATTTTATATTTGTCCTGATATAATCACGAACAGTATCTCCTTTCATTCTAAAAAAGAAACCTGGTTTCAATGGCAAACTTTATGGTCAGCCTAGGCAGAGAGCTCCAATTGAGGAAAAAAGAGGAAGGAAATAAGGAGATGGTCATCATCCATTTATTCAATACATACAATTGATCATTTACTCTGTGCCAGGCTCTGGTGATACGGCTGTAAATTAGATAGCCATAACTGTTCTCCTTACAGAGTCAGCCATGGAACAGTGAAAATAAAAATAGCCAAGAGGGAAAGTAAATACCAGATGTAGTCTGATTTAAATTAATTTTATAAAAGACGACAAGGTGGCAATTAGAGACTGATATCAGAAAATAACACAAATATTCCAAAAGCATGAAACTACAAAATCAAAAGCTGTAGAAAATAGGGTGCATTATTGATCTTCCAGCCCTGGCTGTGAACAGCACATCCCCTCTTTGCATTTCAGCCCCAGCTTGATAGGTATAAGTTGGTGAAGGTTGCCTTTAATACAAATGGAATTCATTTAATTTGTCAGTCTACCTACAAATATTTATTAGTTTTTACAATACACTGTGCCATTTGGACATGCAACCAATAAGCAGACTTTATCCTCATAGAGCTGAATTAGTAGAGTTCTTAGTAGTCAGAATTATCCCAAATACTTACAGACTAGCATTACTGAATACCTAAAAATCAAACTAAGCATATGTATTTTTGAAAATAGTTTATATTTAAAAAATTTTAAAGGAATTGGTACATGAAAAAAATAAAACTATAACTTTTTAAGGCATCCTTTACTTGTTTTATATATTACTCCTATCTGTATTTTAAGAACACATGGTATCTCAGGGCTTGGAGGGGCAAGTATTTTTCTACCTAAGTATCTTTATCCAGCCCCAGGAACTGACATCTTGGCCCAAACTTCCTTCACCGGGATTTCCTACCTCTCTGTTTATTCATTCTGTTCGGCCTTCTGCCACTTAGGACAGCACCGATTGCACCTTTATCTCCTACCCAGTTGCTGGCCTCTAAAAGATCAAGGAAGGGCCAGTGAGGCCTTCATAACTATGCTAGCACTATTGCTGCCCCCAGTCACCGCCACCTCCTGCTATCATTAATGGCGTCTCAGCTGATCTCACCAACTTCTACCTGCACACCACCCGCCTTTACTTTTGAAATGTAAACCAGATAGCCACGGTCTTGAGGATCTCCTGAAACTGAGGTAAAGCTTATTATTGCTTACTACCATTACTAAATACTATTATTAAAAAAAAGAAAAAAAAATCTACGTGTAACTCTATTTCCTTCCAAAAAGGGGAAATTATTCTTTAGGTTAACCTGAGTACATAAATATATGGTAAACTCCAGTTGGTATAAGAGAAAAAAATTATATACATATAAAACGAGAAAAAGAATTTTAAATCAAACAACTGATTGACTTCTACAAGATCTCTTGAAACCAAACTCTTAAAACCAATTAGTTCCTTTTGATTGATTAATCACTAATCAGGCTCCCGATCTTAATTTTCTTTCCCCAATGGGAGAGTACTTGATGGGTTGACTCAAGTACTCCAAACTACTTAGTAGTTAGAATTCCCAGTGTAAGTTATCACCAGCCTGGTGAGAGTGCCTTAGGATGGTACCTATTGTGCCTCCCTTCTCTGAAGACTGAAGATGAATCCCCTGAGCCAGCCAGTCACGAGCAGAAGTGCAGAAGTACCTTGCTTCTCTGCTAGGGCACCACAACATTTAGGAATGCGAAAAGTTGCCATGTCATTCAGAGCCAAAGAATACTAGTAGTTGATTAAGATGACTCATCTCAGAACCATAGCTGACACCCACATGAGAGTAAAAATTGGTTAAAACAAAAGGAGAAAAAGATTCGAATTCCTCAGAGGTAAGGACCAGCTTATATTCATTCATCTCTGTATCTCTACAGTCTAGCATAACTTTTCAAAACTAGAGTAATTTATTTTCTATCTACAGGATTTTGGTCATATTCTACTATTAATGGTATTTTTCTTTAAATAATATTAAATTAAATCACTTTTAGCCAAAGTCTGTGAATGCCTCCAGAACTTTTCTATATGTACATGCATAGATTATATCTATAAAATCATTATAATAAAATCGTCACACATATAACCTGTGAAACACACAACCACATTTAAGAAACATTGATTTCTCTCAGTGCCTGGAAAGCAAAGGGTAAAAGCTGCCAAATGAAGGGCCGATGTAATAGCCTAGCCTCATACCTCAGGCACCAGCCAGCCAACCCTGACCTCTTTTCCTCTGAACCTGGGACTCACCTGAGTCCCTCTGAGAACAATGCTGCAGGTAACTGCTTTGAATAATCACAATAGCCAAGAGATAAAACCTACTTGCCATCCCGACTTTAGCAATTCTCTAATAGGAAAGAGTTTTTAAAGTTTTCATTGAGTGCTTTATGTGAAGTCATACTCTTGACCCATCAACAGTAATTTGAGGCTATTTTCAGGAGCAGTGATGTATTTTACTGGTCATTATAACCTCTGTCTGAAGAATGCATTTGCAAGATAGTTGGCTCAAGTTAGAGATGTTAGCAAGTGACCACACCTTGAGATTTGTCTCCATCATATCTGGAAGCTTAGCTGTGAACAGACACAGAGCATTTGGGTCTGAAATTGGGTGGTTTTTGTTTTATGAGTTTGTTTGTACATTTGGATTAAAAAACTGAGGGAGATTTTGTTTCTTGCAAAAACCTGCTTTTAATTTTATCAACCTGAGCTGAAAATATATCCATGACACTGGTACTAGATAGATTGGGTAGGACAGGGTAGAGATTAGAGTAGCCACTCATCAAGTTATCATTGCTGATATCATATGCCTTATCAGGTCCTCCAATGCCATTTCCTTTTTTTTTTATTCTGTCTTTATTGAAATGTAACAGATAATTAGTTGCATGTATTTACATTGTACAATTCAATGAGTTTTTTAAATTATAGTTGGCATTCAATAATATACCAGTTTCAGTTGTGTAGCATAGTGATCAGAGATCCACATAACTCGCAAAGCAATCACCCCATTAAATCTAGCACACATCTTTCTCCTTACATATTTATTACAACATTATTAACCATCTTCCCCATGCTATTCTCTACATCTCCTTGTCTATTCTGCAACTATCCATTTGTACCTCTTAATCCCTTTGCCTTTTTTTGTCTCCCCAACCCCGCTCCCATCTAGTATCCCTCAAAATATTCTCTGTATCTATTTTATTTCCTCTTTCGGCGTTGTTGTTGATTTTGTTCTTTAGAGTCCACATGTTTATGAAATCATGTGATTTTTGTCTTTGCCTATCTGACCCATTTCATTCAGCGCAATACCCTCTAGGTCCATCAAGGCAATATCTTTTTCCATCCCCTTCCTTTTAGTCTGTGTGTATCTTTTAATCTGAAGTGAGTCTCTTTCAGGAAGCATATGTAGGGGTCTTGTTTTCTTATCCATTCAGCCACTCTATTCTGGAACACTTAATTCTTTTCCATTCGAGGTACTTGTTGATAGGAATATATTTATTACCATTTTTTATTCCTGTTTTTGATACATGTTTTTTCTTCTTAAATAAGTCCCTCTGACATTTCCTGTAATACTGGCTTGGTGGTGATAAATTCCTTTAGCTTATTTTTGTCTGAGAAGCTCTTTATCTGTCCTGCGATTCTAAATTATAGCTTTGCTGGATAAATTATTCTTGGTTGTAGATCCTGGGTCTTCATCCTGTCGAATATTTTGTGCCAAACCCTTCTGTCCTGCATAGTTTCTTTTGGGAAACCAGCTGCCAGTCTTATGGGTGCTCCCTTGTAGGTAACTAACTGCTTTTTTCTTGCTGCTTTTAAGATTCTCTCTTTGTATTTAACTTTGGCATTTTAATTATGATATGTCTTGGTGTGGGCCTCTTTGGGTTCCTGATTTTGGGGACTCTCTGAGCTTCATGGGATTTTGTGTCTATTTCCTTCACCAGGTTAGGGAAGTTTTCCATCACTATTTCTTCAAATAGCTCCTCAATGTCTTGTTATCCTTCAGGTACCCCTATGACACAAATATTTTTACATTTAACAGTGTCTCATAGATTTCTTAAATTATTATTAAAGACTTGGCTTCTTTTTTCTTGCCATTCTGATTGACTGTTCTTGTTCTTGGCTTTGCCATCATCTATATAGGTCATTTGATCTTCTTCTTTATTCACTTTGTTTATTCCATTTAACATACTTATCGTCTCAGATAATGTGTTCTTCATTTCTGACTAGTTCCCATTTATAATTTCCATTTCCAGTTTTATGTTTTTAATCTCTTTGTTAAAGTTCTCACTGAATTCATCTACACTTCCCATAAGTTCATTGAGCACCTTTATAACCAGTGTTTTGAACTCTGTATCTTTTAGGTTACTTGACTCCATTATTCCTGGATCACTGTTCTGTTCTCTCATATGGTCTCTGCTTCTTTATCTTCTCATTTTGGCTGCCTTTCTATGTTTGTTTCTGTGTACTAAGCAAAGCTCTTAAGTCTCCTGGTCTTATTAATGCGGCTTTGTGTGCGTTAGGTGTCCAGTGGCACAGTCCTAAGAGGGGTTAAGCTGCAGGCCAAATTAGGCCCCAGCCTGTGCCCCTCCATGCTACCCATTAAGATTCTGCAAGCAATCCACAGGTGCTGTGCTTAACCAAGGCCAGCTGCCACCAGTGTGAGTCTAGGTGCTGCTCAGCATGGGGCACCTGATGAAACGAGGACACACCTGGATGTGGCTTGGGTGGGGCCGTGAGGTGGGATAGGTGGAGTTTCAGGGAACCCTCTGGGTGGAGCAACCTCTGTTATCCAGTTTGATGACGTCTCCACTATGGCAGTGCTGAGTCCATGCACTGGCTGGGGGAGGGCCCAACAGAGGAACAATGGATATCGCCGGCACTTCTGTACAGAGTGAGTCTCATCTTATCCCTCACTCCAACAACTCAGCGTCCCCCTGTAAGTCCTTGGTACCCCCTGAGCAGCTGAATGGGCGCTGGTGCTTAGAGCGAGCAGTTTCATCACCATGAAAGTCTGCTCGCAGACACGGCGGCTTTAAGCTATGTGTGCAGCTGCCAGTCGCCGCTGCTGTAGCCTCTGTCCCACTCAGCCGCTCAGGACCCAGCAGCCCTGCGTCTTAGCTCTGTCCTACCTTCTGCCATTGCAGGGTGATTTCTTAGATTTCTTCCTAGATGTATGGCTTATTCCCAGGTGATTTTCCTTGCTGTTTGCTTCTTGTTTCTGTCACAACTTTGATTTGGTCACCAGAGGGATGAACAGAGCCTGTATCATCTACACCATTTACTTTTCCTCTCCCTCCAATGCCATTTCCTTATACAGAGAAGAGGTTATTTGAAGGATTATTCCCATTTGTGAAATTCCCATTTCACAAAGAGGCTGTCAATTTATCAGTCTCATAGGGATGTTGTTTGACTAATAATGCCACAGAAGAATATTTAAAAATCTTTTTTGACTTTAATACTTTATCGAAGCTGTTTTACAACCAAATATTTTAAAAAGGACAATTCTGTCTCTTCAAGAATGCAAACATTTGCTTTAAATAGGAATTCTTAAGCTGCGAAGTGAACAGTAAAAAATAGAATTGAGCTAGAAATGAACATGACTAGGCGCAATATTCAGTGTGTACATCAGATTAATTTTGCATAAGAAATGAACTTCTTCGGCTTACTTTTTAATTAGCTTAAGCAAGTGCATTCAGGAGCCAATAACACAGACTAACAGGAACCAAATTACTGAAAGGGTTCCGAGCCCAGGCACTAAATCACAGGCCTTGAGCTGATCTCATCATTAACACTGAACCAAAGCACTGCATCAAATGCTGCAGAAACACCTTTGCCGAAGAGGGGATGGGGAACATGACAATCATTATACCCAGGCACTCACATCTCGGGGACAACAAAGCTTTTCTGAGCATTGGGAAGCCTGTTACATCAACGTGCTAAGCAGTTAATGTCCTGTCAGCGCATCTGTGTTTACTACCATCAGATACTCCCAGCTGTTCACATTGACTCTATTTGATGGTCATTCTGGGACCTGCCTGTTGTTGAGAAGCATGTTATTAGAAAAGTAAATTCCTTACTGAAGATTGATCAAGGAGGGATGTAAACTACAGGATGCTGGAGTTGGTTCATAAAGTTGAGGACATAGATGTCTACTGGCCATTACAGAAGGTGAATTTATTTAGGACTCTTGATCACAGCTTTTAGGAGTCTCTTATTGCTTTGGTTTCAATTATGCTTGAACATTATTCCTTTTGTCATGTTCTCTTAAGGCACCTCAAGCAGATATAAACCATTCCTTTCCCGTGGGGACTGGAAGCAGGCAAGTGCATTGTTTCTACGCAGACAAGGAAAAAAGAGCCAATGAGATGCCAAGAACAATCTCTTAATCAGTTAACTACTGAGGCCAGGTGCTACAGATTTAAAAGAGAAAAGGTAACGTGTTTGCGTGGGGCATTTTTAGTTTGCTTTTTCAGCCCCTCTCAGCCTTTCAAGTATCCTGAGTCCTTTGGCTTCCCCTTGGGCTCAGCCCGTGGGGGTCCCTGGCAAGAGGGACAAGGAAGGTAAGAGATACTCCCTCCCTCTGGCCTGTTCACCTCTAAGTGGTATCATTGAAAGGTCACAGAGCAGAAGCTCCAGAACTCTCTTCTGACTTTCTTTGAGAGAGAGTGATTATAGCCTCTCTGCTACAGTTTCGGAGTGCTGTACCATCTCCTGTGGTGACCTTTCTTCCTCTAGGAAACCATCCTTGAACTATCTTAATTTGAGGGCAATATCCCTTCCCAAATGAGCTTACAGATTCTCTGGTGGAAAAAACTAATACTACATAAACAATGAGAGAACAGATCAAGACCTGGGTTATTTTACAAGTGAGTAGCACACCTGAACCTACACAAATCTTGATACTTCACCGGGGGATTAGGCCATTTTCTCCTAATTCTCTCTCTCTTCCCAGTATACTTATAAGATAGGAAAAAAGGGGGAAAAAACCTGGAAGTCAGCATCAGCCTTAAGAGTTGGAGGTGGTTTTATGCAAACTTTTCCCATCAACCCAAAGAGTTTTCCATTTCATCTCCATTTTTGCTCTTTGCACATGCAGTCCTTCCCCAGCCAGCCTAACATGAATATTTTGTCTGGCAAGTCTTCAGAACAAGATGTACCATCTGATATGACCCAAATGGTCTGGTCTGTGCAGAAACTGTATACTATTTTATAGTTAAACTCTGAAATATTTAAGCTTAGGCTCTTCTATTACTGCTTAAAACAGTAGTTGGCCATTTTGGTGAGCTCAAGTATTGGTTAGAAGAGTTGGTTAAAGCAATTTATGTTAAAGCATAAATGTGAAAATATCACACAAAATGAGAGCAACCAACTACTTTCCTACTTACTTCACTGTTTTCTACTCATGCAGTCATATCTGGTGGCTTATCATCAGGGGATAGGATTTAGTTTCCGTCATTAACCAAAGTGAAATTTAAAAAGTGGTGTGAAGAGGGAAATGCTTGGTGGTGGTGGTTGTTGCCTTCTCCATAAAACTTTCATTGTTCTAGGATGTAGGATTTGTATCTTTCCTGGAGTGACATAGCAAAGCCAGATGGCTCAGAATCCTCAGGAAGCTCCCACTGGGTTAAAAGAAGAACTCGTCTCTGCTCTGTGCTGCCCTTATTATTGGTTATGGACCACCTTCGTGGAACTACTCAAGGTCTCCACAGGTACAGCAATTTCTTTTTTGGCAACTTTATTGTCAGACAACCTGCCTTCTGGTTATGTTGTTATCACTGTAGTCAATTGATGTTTCTGACATTGTTCTTGGCAAGCTCAGTTTTCCAGGGCACTGCTTGGGAAGAAAATATGAAAAAACTGGCACTGTTTTATGTACTTTTCCCTCTTGTGTGTTATATTTCACAAAAATAGAGGTGGAAAAATTATACTTTTAAAAAACGGCACAGCTGAATAAGGAAAAGGAACGACGTCAATCTGTGTAAATCTGTCATTGCCAGACTTTCCCATGAGAAAGAGTCCTGAGGTGTGTGGAGTTTTAGCAGACAGTTTGAAATTATTTAGTTCACTTTTCTTTTAATCATATATAGCAGAGTCACCAAATTTAGTTCACTTTTCTTTTAATTATATATAGCAGATTCACCAAATTTAACTCATATCAAAACTCAGATATGCAAAGAAACCTTGAATGCTTTATTTTTTAAACTAATCGAGCTTTCAACCCTACACACTCTTCCCACTCCCCCTCTACCTGACAACTCCCCATCTCCTACCTAATGTTCAACAAGAAAGAACTTGCTAAATGTCCAATCCTGCTTAAAGTCTAATCAGTTCTGATAATTTAAACATTTACAGGGTTTAGTCTTTTACGTAAGCATATTTTTCTCTGAGAAAGCTCCCATCCCTATTTCTTTCCTTGTGATGTTGTCTATACACATTGGTTGAAAGAGGTGGCTTATGAGACTTTCCAGGACTGGAGCAGGTTAGGGTCCTTCTATCCAAATGTCTGCCTCTTAGCCATCCGTGTGCCGCTTGCTCTGAAGATGTTCACAGCTAAATTCTGTGGATGGGGTAGTTTGTGATCTTATTTAGTTCAGTCAGGGCTATTAGCATGCTCTGATGAGTTTAACCTTATTTGGAGTTGTGCTGTTTCTACAGACTTCTGTGAGAAGTGGCTATAACTTCTATTTGGCCCCACCTTGGTTATCCACTCAGGTGCCCACACCAGAGACCCATCTTACCTCACATCAGCACTTTCTCTAGCCTCTTCTCCAGTCAGACTCTGCTACTACATGTTCTGTCTACATTGCTTAGGAACCAGGAGATGCTTGGGAGTGCTAAATATCCGGAGTTCCCTCCGCCTGGATTTGGTGCATCACCAGGTTGATGTGATATATCCTTTACGGGGGTAGGAAAGTCTCTTCTCAAAGTCACAAATACAGATAAGGGCAAGAAACGATACCCTCAACAGTCTTTACAACATATATAACATGGCTCTTCATCTACAAGATGACACCCAGAGAGAAAAACTCGAGACATTTATGTGGCCATACAACTCTTCTTTCTACCTCCCTCTACATGTCTCCTCACAGAAATTTTGGGGGAGAAAAAGAAGGGGAGACCTTATTTAAAATGCTTACTTATGTTTTTCTTCTTAATTCCTTCTAAGCCCCAATGTCAGAAATATCTTCTCTAGATTCTATGTACTAGTGAGGTTAAGTAATGCTAACTGTTGTAACAACCACTCCAAATGTTGGACACGTAACACAGTGCAGATTTATTCTGAGTCTCCCCACAATGCAGTGTGGACCAGTGGGTGTGTTGGGAACCAAGATTCTCTGATGCATAGGGTTATTTGGGGGCCATGTAGTCTTTCTGTTTTCTGGCTCTACCATCTTTTAGGATATCTGAATTCATTGGGTTCTCTGAATCTGACTATAGCCGAAGGAAAAAAGAATGGTTGGAGGAGTGAACAGCTTTGGGGGCCAGGCCCAGAAATGGTAAACATCATTCCCTTCTCACTCCATTGGCCACTTGTGCAAGAGAGACTGGGAACTAGCATCTTCCTGGGTGTCCAGGAGCGTCCAGGAGCAACATGAGACAGGTGTGATGAACATATAGCAGTGTCACAATCTAGTGATACAATCTATTAATTGAGCCCACCAAAATTGATAGTTGATATTGTAATGGTGGGTTAAGGGGTGGAAGGAAGAGATTAAAAGAATTATAAGTATCTACTCTCAGGCTATGAGCTTTCATGCTAGAGGCTGAAAATTTTTCATTTTAGGTTCCTTTTTTAAAAAAACTGAAAACAATCTCTCCTGAAAATATAGGTGTCTACTGTGAACTAGAGTGATGGTCTTCTATGCAGGCAGGTGGAAAATAATTTTTAAAAAATGTTTAAATTACCCCATTACAATATAATTTGAACAGCTTTAATGGACCTTTCCCAACACAAATATGACTATAAGAATGAACTAAAGCATAGACAAGAGTCATAGAGAAAAGATAAACACTTTGGTCTGGAGACCATTTAGTAAAAGAATATTGAAGATAAATCCTGATCCACACACATAGTGCTGCCTTCACAGACGGACAACCTTGTAATTACACGGAGCCCTTTGCTCACAGGGGCCTCATGCTTGGTTCTGCTGCTACGTGTTGAAACTTTTAATAATTTTTAACATGGGGCTCCACATTTTCATTTTGCACTGGGCCCCGCAGACTATAGCCACTCCTTCCCTCATGTGATCATGCCCAGAAGTAGTGAGACATATGAATAGATGCTAGGTGCCTTCAAACAACACTCTGAGAAGCCCTTAAGATTTAGCAGAAGTTCCTCAGAGGTCTCTGCAGAATGGAGATAGGGAGGAGAGCTAACAGATGCCCTGCTGCCCACTTTTATGCATCACATGACTGGGCTTTTGCATGATATGTCATTTGAGGAATAAAGTCGAGGCTAAACATAAGTAGAAAAACATTAGGATACAAAATTCCTCTCTGCTTTGACAGTATAACAAAAAGCCAACTGTAGTGAGGTAAACAGAGATCTAAAATTTGGTTTCAGAGCATCTGGGTTTATTTTCTAATTCTGCTATTTATTAACTTTGGGCCTTTACACAAGATATAACTTCTCCGAGTATCAGGGGTTTTTTATCTGTTAAATTGAAATAATAGTAAACTTGTTATGATTATTTTAATTGTATAAAATAATAGATATGTGAATACTTTAAAAATAATAAACCCCTATATAAATAAAAGGCATTATAATATTACATAAATAGATTTTAGTTAGGTTTTATTATTTTTAAATATGTCTTTTTAAAATGTAAGATGAATACAAAATTGATATTAACTAAGGGTGTGAAAAAAAAGAAATAGCATATATTTGATTTCACACTTCTTTATTCTTTGCTGATTCTAGGCCTTACGTGACAGGTATTAACAGCATCGTGTTGTCAACTCAGTAGAAATATTAAAATTAAATGAACAAGATATCAGTCAAATGTGGTTTTCCAAAGAGTGCTTAAATAAATAGTATTTAATACTTAAAATGTTGAGAAACATCACTTTTGTTCCCCAGTACTCCAGAGTAACTTAGCAGAATCCTGGAACCCTGCATCACATGTTTCTGAAGAATAGCTACTGCAGAAACGATCTCTGCCAGTGCACTCCTAACTAATTCTAGAGCTTCTGGACCCTCTGTGGCCTTCTAACTTGGTAACTAAAGGAAGACAGACCACGATGCTTTTCTTGGTTTTGGTCCTTGAGCTATAAAAAGACGGCAAAGTCAAAGCCCTACACAAAAGCCCTATGCTAGAGCAGAGGTTCCCTTGTTCCTTTCCAGTAGATCCCATACCAGTTTTTCAACACCTTCCCATCTCAGTCAGTTCTTTTCAAACAGGAGAACAACATAATATGAAGGAATTTAAAGGGAAAAAAAAGATATTCCAAAGAGAAAATAAATTCTAAAGGAAACCAACCTAAAAAGTTCCCTGTTGGCAGGAAGAGTTCTTAACTTTTTTTCCCACTGACCTGTGGTGAAGCAGCCTTATTGTCCTTGCCCTTGATACACACTTGAGAGATCCCCCTGGTTGACCTCTGGTAAGATCAGTTACAGATAGGAGAGACAAATCCTTGGGTTCTCCACAGAAGTTAGAGGTTACAGTCAACATACATAAATTTCTGATTAATTTTGAAATATAATTTTTCTCCTGCCTTTTATGTGATGGCTCCAGGCCATGCAACTGGTAAACCTAGGGTCTTATATGACATGAGCAATTGCTATGTTGACTTAATATTTAAGGATAGCCAGAAGGGTTATTGAGAGGAAAACTAAAATAATGACAATAATAATATAAATCTAACATTTTTGAGTATGTATTATTACTTACTAGACTAAGAACTGTATATAATCTTAAACTTCACGTCAATCCATTGATTTAGATTATTATCTTATGATTTTCCAAATTTCCTAATGAGAAAATAGAACCTCAGACAGTTGAGTGGCTTATCCAAAGCAGCACAGTTTGTGCATGGGAAAGGTAATTTCTCATGCTCAGGATTCCTGGGAATCGAAGTCCATGCCCTGAGCCCTTTCTTTGCTACTTTCTATAGCTAAAAGTGGCATGGTTATGAGAAACATAATAAGATTTAAAAAAAAAGAAAAACCACTAGGCTTGGTAATCTCAACTTTAAATTGATATCTGGAACTAAAAAAGGGCAAGTGTACTTTGGCAATTTTCTGATGAATCTGATCTATGACTAGAGCCAGAGTAAATTAGCCAGTCCTACCTTCTGGTTTGGTGATTATTAATTTCTTCTTTGAACAGTGTCTCAAAGCTATTAGTCAGAGAAGGCATTACTCTCAGTGGAGAGAGAGTGGTTTTCCTAATTCTTCTGTGTCCTTCAAACTAGAAAATGCTCCAGGTATGATTTGTATTTACATACAATTCCACCAAAGGCTTCTTTAGCCCACAGCTTCTATTTTCATAGTAAAGCCCACTTATGCCATCACAAGAGGGTGTGTGCCTCAGGCATTCAATATAAATTACACTTAATCACACTTTGTTCACATTCTTATTAGCATTTAATAGTTTGCGTTTCAAAGAATTAGTAAGAAAATCTGCTTTTACCTTTTGATGTCCCTGATCTAAATATGAAAAGATAGCTCTAAACAATAATGACCATCAGAGTATAATAAACATTTTAAGATAAAAATACTAGTTCTCCAGCAAGATCTCTAGCGTATAAAGCCCATCAAATTTTCAAATAAAAATTCCCTACTAGATATAAGGTCTGCAAAGGCGGGAAGGATGGCGGCCTGGTTCATCACTGTGTCTTCCAGGCCTTGTGCAGGGCATAGCATGTGGCAGATAATCACCAAAGAGTTTTGGAAGAATAAATGCAGGGCTCTCACTCCTACTTGCTCTCGTCATAGCCCCCTTCTCATATTCTGGGACTGGCACTGTGGGCTCATGTGGAAGAAATTACCACTAGTCACTGGTTTTAGTGTATAAAATCTTCCTACAAGGCCATTTTTATAAATTGAAAGTTCAGTTCCATCGAATCACTCCATCAGTCAGTATCACTGTTCAGCAATTATAGTCACAGTATTGTGCCAGGTTACACATGTTTCTTAACTGAAGGTAGGTTACAATCTCCTCTACGAAGTCTTGTTGTGATTTTTGGCCTCTCCTTGATTTTGACCTACTTCTGACTAACTGCTATCTGCCTTAATAGGCTGTCTGTCTACAACACTAGTGTAATAGAAGAAAGTTTTGGGGTTGGTAGGACGTTATTAAGGAAATTAGATTTGAATTTGTCAAGCTACTTTGTGTCTGGAGTTTTTCTTCTTAAGTCTTTTATTTTGGTTTCTTATAAATTCCAAAGTTTAATTTTTTCTACTTCATCACTCTGGTGCATATACTTAAATACTCTCAATACTTCCCTGCCAAGCAGATTCTGAGAGGTAAGTAGCATACTTAACAGAGAGTAGAAAGAGGTCACGAGTATTTTTTTTCCTTCAGCTTCTCTTATAGACCTGTCCCGATTTCTCTTAGGCCTTGGACCTATTTTCAAGGCTGTTTTCAGATTTATGTAATTCTAGTGGTTTCTTCTTTACTCGAATTCCACGTTACACATTGTTAATGCCAAATAAATGTTTCCACCATTCGTGTCACCGTGGCTTTCTTTCTGGGTCTGTGTGCATTAGTAAGTCCAATGGCAGAATCTCATTTCTTTGAATAGCTTCACAATTTCGTGCACCTACCATAAAAACAAGCAAATTGACACCCTGCCAGGAGTAGCCAGAGGAGATCTTAGAAGAGAGTTCATAATGACATTGTTGCCATATTGCATGCCTGTAAATAATTCATTAAGTCAACCACCCTTTTGTTTTAAGCAAACACAAGCAGATGCCTTTTTAAATTGGATGCAGACAACAGTCTTCAGAAAAACATTATTGTAATATGACACTTAAAAAGAATAACACATTTGCTTTATTGATTTTTGCAGTAGTAATACATGGTGATTACTTCTGTTATCTGTTTTTGTCTTACTCATGGGTTTTGTCCTTTGCTCTTATTGTTTTATACTTGTGTGAATATGTGTGAAATTTAATTATTAACAGCAAGAGCATGGAAAGATAATAAGATCAATGCATAATCAATCAAGTAAACCCAGGTGATTTTCTTGGTCAACGTTATCTGTAGTTTTGTGATGTTAGCACCACAAACAGAATTCTTCTGACTTCTCAATGCAGAAAAATATGTGTACCCAGATTATTAAGGGAAATGGAACAATTTTCAAAAAAGAAATGTCTCTGTCATATTTAAAGGGTTGATAAGTCATTGTCTTTTACATCAATATATAAATTAGAGTCAAAGTTTGGGGCCAAAATCATTGTTTACATTTTCTAAAAGGTAGGGTTCGTCTTTGCTGACAGGACAACTTTATTTCCTGAATTCATGTATTTATTAATATCCCATGTTCTAGGCAACATTTTGTCTGATTCAGTCTTTAAAATGGCCATTTTTAAGATCTGTGTCCAATAAACTGACTCATATTGATTATTACAGTAATTCACAATCTTAGCTATACATTAGGATCACATGTGAGAGCTTTTTATAAAATACGTATGCTGTACTCTCAAGAGGTTGGATATAATTGGGCTGAATGGGCTCCAGGCAATAGATTCTGTAAATGCTCCCGAGATATTTCTTATGTGCAACCATATTGAGAACTGCTGCAATTGTCTATTGACTAGATATTCTCATTTGGGAATGGTCATCATAACTGGAAGATTTTAACTATATCTGAACCTAGTTATTGGCAGACAGTGGATTATAATTCTTATCATCACAAAGATATGTTCGAAATTATAAGATGCTAGAACTGGAAGCAAATTGGGAGATATGGCCTCTTCATGGTATAAATGGGTAGAAATCTCAGAAGATCACAATGCTAGTGTTAAGTTCAAATTAGAATTCATATATTTCAGAATTCTGGCCCAGTGGTTACTGTTACACATTTGGATTGGCCAAAGTGGAGATAAATATAAAACGATTGGGTCCAATCTTGAGAAGTCAAGAGGTACAGAGAAGAGAAGCAATCAAGGAACTCTAGGGAAATGAGCTCAAGTCTGGAAGATCAAGGAACAGAGAGAAGAAACATTGAGAAGGTTGAAGAGTTAAGGATCGGCTATCAAAGTGGATGCTAAATATGACAGCAGGAACCCAAGATAGAGTCTGCACTAAAAGAAGTCAGGGTTTAGGCAAGAAGTTTAGAAACAGGCTCAAAATCACAGCAAGAATAATAGAGGTTGAGGTTGCCTCTTAGAATCAGTGAATGTTGTGCTTCCTATGTAAGCTCAGACTGGAGTCAAAATGTGATTTGGCTACAGTTAGGCAGACACAGGGTGGTGGAAGCTGCTGTTGATAGTCAATACAACTTAGGAGGAACTTCGATACATAATACAGTCCTTGGGGGAGACCCTTGTAAAGGGAAACCCTAACCAGATGTTCTGATTATCACCATTAGTGAATAGATTGGAATATTAGTACAGGGTTTATTGGTTCCTGCAAGGTTCTCATGGTGATTAAAATGAGTGCCAGATGGCTCTCCTGACCTAGATAACTAAGGAAACATTGCCCAGTGCCTCATTTTTGTTATCTATAAGAAAAATAGTAAAAATAATAATAATAATAATAAAGTTTTGAAAGGATCTGCTATTAGTGTCACTTCAAATGTTGGTATGATATTCACCTCAGGAAGATTATTATTTTTATTCTATGGATAATGTACATTGTATATGCACTTAATTTTCTCGATACTAACCTAATAAAACTTTTATCTCCTTTGCTTTGTAATAGTATCTTACAGTGTACACTTTCCTTCCTGAAAAACATAGAAGTCTTAGAAATGAAATACTGTAGGCGAATTGATAGAGATGAAATAGAAGAATAACTAAATTTATTTTTTAAATTAGATGAAATATATGTTTTAAAAACCATTTTGTATTTAAGAAAAATTCTATAACATATATGAAGGATTTTCAATTGTGTGTTCACATAGTCATGGGTTTCCAGAAAAGAAAATTTTAGATAGCATAGTAATAATTTTTGACATGTAACTGTTTAAGTTAGAAGGAAGCTTTATGCTCACTCTATCCAACCTTCCACTGCAACTCAGAATCATATATAATTAGTTGTTTCCAATTCCTTTGAAGAATTGATTCGATAATATAATAATTGTTGTTCATGTGTCATTTTACAAAAGTCAAAGCTTCAAGTAATCAGGTAGCCATTTCAAATGGTCTTTCTGTACCAGAAAATTTTGTTTTAGTGTATTTAGTTATTTAGAGAAACCAAAGAATCCCACAACTCATTATAGCCCTGGGCATTAGTAATGGTCTAATCTCAATAGAATTTCAAATTGTGTTACTCATGTGAAATCTATGATATCCTAATTTTTTTTTTTTTGAGAGCAAGAACAAGCACTGAAATCTCCTTCAGAGAGATTTACAGCATTAATAACCATAGGCTATTTTAAGTCACAGTCCATCTTTATGGAAGAAGTACAGATTAAACAGCAATTCTTTTATTTCTTTTCCTTCTAGAATTGCAAACTGATATTTCACATAGAAGTTATTTGAAGAAAACAGTGCATTCACACTTCAAGAATATGTCTAAGGTCATTATTTCCCTTTTTTATTCTTTCTGTGATCAAATGTTCAATTAAAAAAAAAAAAAAAGGATTCCACCAAATTTATCAAATCCAAGCAGGGCCTAAAATTTAAAGTTATTTGGTAGTCAGAAGTACACAGTCCTCCACATAAACACAATAGACTGTCGGTTTTGTCGGGGGAAACTGAGAATGCCTATAGATGAGACACAGGATCTAAAGATCTGTATAGGAATGTTTACAGCAACATTATTCATAGTAGCCACAGATTGGTAACAGCCCTAGACTCTATAAATAGAATTAATAAACAAATTTGGGTATGATTATAACAGAACATCCCTCTGCAATAAAAAAGAGCAAACTACCAATATGCCCAACAATATACTAATTGAAAGAAACCTTACATAAGAGTATATACTATGTAGTTTTATTTTCATGACATTCTAGAAAAAACTAATCTATGGTGGGAACAAAAATAAGAACAGTGTTTGTTTCTAGATGGCTGAGGGTAATATTGACTGGAAGTGGGTATAAGGGAACTTTTTCAATAAGGGTAATGTTGGTTATCTTGCTAGGAGTTGTAGAAACAGAGATGCATGCATTTTTCAAAACAATGCACAGTTAAGCTGTGTTTTTTTTTTCATTGTATGTCAATTTCATATCAAAAGAATAAAATGTAAACAAACACTGAACTCTAGTAGATGATATGCATAATGAAGTGTTTAGGGAAAAATGTACTAATGTCCTCAATCTACTTTGAGATGCATCAAAAAATAAGATCAATGTCTAAAAGGATGGATAAACAGATGGATAGGTGATAAAGCAAGTATAATAAAATGTTAATGGCAGAAACGAGGTGATGGGTATACAGATGTTGCTCGGAATATTCTTCAACTTTGCTGCATGTCTGAAATTTTTGATAATAAAATGTTGAAAAGATAGGAGAGGAGTCAGTCTTGAGAAAATATATCTGTAAATCTATAGGCGATTTTTCTTAAGAAATCATAGCCTACCGACATGCTGTTTCATGTATTGAAATACGTGGAGACATCACAAAAGTGTTCAATTATCCACATTAGCCTGAGGGTGATTGAATTCCTTACCATGCATGTCTGAATTGTGAACCTTAGTAAACTAAGATACCACAATGTCTTTTTTTCTACATAATACATATTCTTAGGCTTTTTCTTTAAAGTGTACCCCCATTAACTGACACTGATGGGTTTATTTAAATTTAGAAATGAAAAGAAATGAAAAAATTCTTAGTTCCAGAAATTTTTTAATAGTTCCTACTAGATTTTGTTATTTGTTTTATAGCCAAGACTGGTGTTTGGCATACTGGGAATTAAAAAAAAAAAAAAAAAAAAAAAGGAAAAGAAATCTGGTCATGTAGCTTTTCAGCAATAAGTAAAAATACTTACTCTGATTTATCTGGAGCCTGGTTTGTCTCAACATGATTCCTTCAAACACCTCATTACTAGGTTGCTATTTAGTTTCTCGAAGGCTATTGCCATCTGCAATTTTCATAGCTTTTAGAAAACGGAGGACAGTCCATATGTGGGCTGCGGGATGATTGATAGTATAGTCACATTTTTGCAATTTGTGAAAGAATGACAACTCTCTCAAGACACTGTTCATTGTGAGCCAAATTCAACATATCCTTCTAAATGTTTCTTTTGACCTAGATTTATCTGTTGAATAAATGATCTTTCCATATTGTCTTATATAATGTCAAATCTTTATGCAATGTTGTCTCTGGCCTTTAAACCTCCTTGGCTGTTCCATTTCTGCAATTCTGACCTGCAAGGTCAAAGACGGAACTGTTTTAGCAGCAACCGGAATCTGTGCCCTGGATTTGTGCTGGTTTGTTATTGATGGAGTGTAAACAACATGCAGTCCCTTAGCCATAATTTCTCAAATTTGATCCTAGCAACATTTAGCTACATAGCCATTAACAGCTAAGAAATTTGATGAAAATTTACTCCTCCTCTTCCTCCTATTACTCCTACTGCTAATAATAATGTCATCTTTCACTATTTATTATGGTCCAGGCATTTTGATGGTTAACCTGCTATCTTTTTTCTTTTCTTCACTATATATCTTTAAAAGAACAAGATTGACTTTGTAATTGCTCTCCTTTCATCCCTCTTCTCCCAAATTTCTATTCCCAAAAGATGGAATTCTTTGGACCAAAAAAAAGTCTCATGAAGCAGGAGAAATAACCACTAATATGTTGTTTATATAATATGATTTTTTAAAATAATAAGACAGTTGAGATATCAAAGATAGTATCAACATATGATCCATTTGATCTCTTTGATTGTTAAAAGTCACACTGTAAAAAAAATGCCTTTTTAGTATGAAAAGTAAGAGCCTCTATACAAATTAGCTGAAGTAGTATTCTACAAATAGCTTGTAATATATCCAAAAAGAAAAAACTTCCTCTTATCTGTCACTTTCACTAAGCCATGAACCTCGAGTATATAAGTGAGTCACATGCGCTCCTTTATCTTTATTCTGTCCTTTACTCTTTTTGTTGTTTATAAATAGAAGTTTTAACATTAGGAAAAACTGCATGATTGTTCTGATTTATTTCATACCAAGTTTATGTCTATGCGTGCCATTTTTGTGTGCATTGGCACAAATCTATTCAGTTACCATTTGGAGTAAAGAACCTTTCTTTTCTGCAATATTTGGGATGCTGGAGACTTCAGTTTTGTCTAGTTGTTTTATTGTTATCTGTTTTTTTTGGTCTATGTTACATTTTTTGTTTATTCTATATCCCTATAAAAGTCTGTTTTCATAACATAACATTTTAAAACTAGAAGGGACCTTTGAAATACCTAGTATAAGACTCTTCTAGTTACAGTGAATGAGATCCAGACCCATGAAATCTCACCTGGAACCCGTGAATCCTGACTTCCTGCCTCTCTTCTTTTTACAGGGCTGTATATGATTTTAAACTATTTTTATTCTTCAACTGCTGTCTTTACTTCATAGATAAGGCAATTATTAATTCTCTGCAGATAAGAGTTGTGTAATGTACATTAGGATTTTAAAGAATTTTTTTGAATTTATATTTCTTATGGAGTCTAAGAAATATAAACTTGGAAACTAAACTTTTAAAAGTAATTTGAAAAGCACTGTATAATTCTTAGACTCCATAATTCTTATGGAGTCTAAGAAATATAAACTTGGAAACTAAACTTTTAAAAGTAATTTGAAAAGCACTGTATAATTCTTCCCCTCTTCCTCCCTTCCTCCCTTTATCTTTCTCTCCCTCTGTCCTCTTCTTTTTCTGCCCCTTTCTATTTCCCTCTCCACCCCTACCCTGGTACTATACTAGACACTAAATGTACAAAGATGGATGAGGCATGGGCCCTGCTTTGAGGAGCTCATGCTCCTTAAGGAAGACAAAGATGTAAACCCATGATTTGTGAGCTCAGCAAAGGGTAAAGGAGACTTAGAAGAATGACAGAGGAATGCTGGAGGAAGTGTGAACTTCAGTCACACTTAAACTGAATTTTTAAGGATATAGAGGGATTAGCTCATAAAGGACAGAAGAGAGATCTTGGTAAATAAATATCATTTGCAACAGCCAGATGCCAAGTCAATAAATTTTCTTTTTTATGTTCAACTGGATAGTTCCAAAAGCTATTCATTGCTACATTTGCTATCACAAATATATTCACTATGCTCACCTTTTTCTTCTCTTGAAATATACGTAAGCAGCAGTTAGGAGGGAGGGGGCACAATGTGGAGAATAGAGATTACTAAATGTGGAGTCAGAAGTTCTAGAACCCACTCTCGGCTCCATTCCTCTTTAGGTATTTGATCTTGAAAATAGCATTTAATGTCACTTTAGTCTACTCAACCTGTAATTGATAGGACCTTTAATTGTACTTCTTTATAACATAATGATGAACATCAGATGAGAAATAAGAAAGTACTATAGAAGGTATGCAGCATTATGCAGATATCTATTGTTACCTACATACAGTGTTCATATTCCTCTGTTTACCGTAGTCCTAATGTTCGTCTATACCTCTAGGAAAGGGAGGAGCCTGTGCTGTATCTCAAACTGATAAACCCATGTCAGTGCATAGGATTTGCACTTTCCTTTACAGTTCTTTCCACACTTGTATTTTTAATGTTTACTTTCTCTGTTAGGTCTGAGATTGTCTTATTCACCTCCATCTTCCCTGCACCTAATAAATTACCAAGGAATATGCTGAAAGGGGTGGGGAGAAACGATGTAATCCTTAGAAAATATTTTCTATCTAAGAAAAGAATGGAATTTTAAAAGCTGAATTATATAACTAATTGATAAACTTTTCACTAGCTCTAGAGACATAATTTTTTGTTTATTATACACAATACTATTTGATCGGAGAGGTTAATTTCCAGTGGGATTTCTTAGATGGTGCTTTTGGTCAACTGTAATCCTTTTTGAACATGCACAGGAATATTGTTAGCCACATTTCATTTCATCAGTATATACTTGCTAGACACTATAATGTAGGCTTATGGCATTGAATTATGTATTGTGCAGGGAAACAAGAAGTAACTAATAGGAAGGAGCCTTTCATCCTGTATAAAGTTATCTAACCATACAAAATAACAGGTGCCTAAGTGTGCAGTGAGGAATCCAGGCCAAAATATTACAGTAGTTTAAAGGAGGGAGAGTGGTGGGATGATGAGAGAGTGATTTCATAGAGCATTATAATAGTGACTAACATTTATTGAATACTTGCCAAGTGCCAGGCACTGTTCTAAGCTTTTTACATATATTAGCCCATTTAATGTGCACAACAATATTTGAGTTAGGTACCATTATATTATTTTAAATACAAGGAAATTGTGCCCGAGCGAGGTTAAATAACTTGCTAATAGAGCTGAGTCTGACTTACACAGTATTACTCAAGTGCCTACACTCTTAATTACTATACTGTGCCTTCTGCGATTGAATGTTCCGGGCCGAGTCAGATGTGACTGCTCATAGAAAAGGACACTAACGAAGGATGAGGGGAGAGTGAGTAAGAGCAAAGACATAGAGGTGAGATAAGAACAGCCCAGCTGGAATGTGGGGTCCCTGCTAAAGAATAGTGCAAGTCTCATCTGGAAAATTCAGATGAGCTCATACTAAGAAGCCTCGAGTGATAAGCTGAATAGTTAGACTATGTTGTCTGGGCAGTGAAGGCTGGATATGCAGTTTTCAGTCAAGTTTGAAAACATTATTACAGTATGTAAAGGTTTGCAATAGGATCTGTACCTTCTAGCCATTGAGGCAAATTTCATTTTTCCAGAAAAAGAAAGAATGTGCCCATCTCTGAAAACTCTGCTGTTGCCTGTCTCACCAGCATCCATTGCACTCTTCCTAATAGCTCCTGATTTCCATTTAGGCATCCATGATTTTTCCATGACTAAGCCAGTCAGTGACTCAACCCTCTGATAAGAGGGACATTCAAATTTAGATTAACCTTAGGATTTGTGTGTACAGACAGGAGCTCGCCCGAGAATGAATTTAACACAATGAAAAAAATAATAAATGGAGCTCAAACCCTCATGATCTTATTGATTTCTGAATCCCACATGCATGAAGCCCATCCAACTTCTGAACCTTTTAGATCTGTGAACCACCCTATTCTCTTTGTTATTTAAGCAGCTTTAAATAGGTTTTCCATTATCTGAAATAAAAATGACTCTAGGTAATACACTATCTGATGCTAAGGACTGCCCTTCACTTGAGGGCATACAAAAGCTCTACCTGAGCTAGGTAGGTGACACAGCTCAAAATATAAATATTGTCTTTTTTAATGACCCCCTCTTCATGACCTCTTCACCAGGACAAATCCCAATGATTTTTCATAGTTCAACTCTGAAGCCTCAAATCCCAAGTCAGTATCTTCTTTCCCAGCATGGCTGAAGTCTCTACAATCTGAGCTCGTAAAGCTCTGGGTGACCAAGGAATGGCTGTATATCATGCCCAAGGCTTTCACATCAAAGCACCCAGTGGAGGCCTCATCCTGTTCAAAATGACAAATTAAAATGAATCCCAGAGCTTTATTCTCTAAGAACATAAGACATGTTTTCTTTTTGAACCTTTCATTGCACCGTCTTCAGAATCAAGCCCTCTAAAGAATGTTATTATACCTTGAGCTTCTTGACACATTTCCTAATAATTTGAAGCTTCTGACATTTATACAATAAAAGATTGTGCTTCTGGAAAAAAAATCAATGAATCTTTTTGGCAATCATCCTAAATCTGTAGAGATTAAATTCGCTTCCCAGACATTGCTATTCCATATCAAACACAGAGTCATGCAGTATAATTAAGATAGTTGTAGAACCATATATTTCATGTCCTAACTGTCTGCTTTAACCTATCTTGGAAAGTTAAAAAATAATAGGGAAGCTACATCTTAACCAGAATAATTACATTTGCTAAGCAGAATGGGATGAGCAAGAGTTATGTAAAGGAATAAAACAAATCCACCAGAAAACCAAGAATTTCTACATTCATTCTAAGATTTAAACCTTGCTGATAAAAAAAAAAAAAAAAAAAAAAAAAAAAAAAGGCTCACATTCAGTTACAACTCCCAGGAGAATGGCAGCTATTATCCCCTATTGAGTTGGTACTTACCATATAGAGCCTGAACAATTCATAGAGCAAAATAAACCATAACATTCCTGTTTATTATTACTTTAGCTGAGAGGTGGTGACATTAAACAGTTCTGCACTGCTGCTATCAATCAGCAGGCTGGAGATGTTCTCAGCATGGGACTAGGACTCCTTGGAAACCACACTCATCAAAGCAACCAGCTGTCAGAATTCTTCAAATTAAACTGTTATTATAGTAGTATTCATTAGTCAGTTACTGGCTATTAAGATATTTTTATATCAGCACCATTGACATGGGCTGATGCTTTTTAATATGCAAGATATATATAAACATGATTCAGTGGCTCATGTGAGAATGACAGACTCTATGAGAGCTTGGTGTCCACTCTCTAAAAGCTTCAGCAAAGGGCTCCTGTCTTATCCACTCACACACAAATTTTTCTGAGAAGTTGGATGTTTGTTCTGGTGGTTGGAGTAGGGAGAGGGGTAATAATAATATATTTCAGCACTAGTATTTGCCCAGCAAAATGATAGCTCAACAACAGAAATTATAACTCTTGAAGCTGTTGCTGAGCCCCTGATGACAGTGGTTTATGCTTCTCCAGCTTGATTGTTTGGATTTCCTTTTCATCTGAGTTGCTGAGCACGTGTTGAACTTTTGCTTGAAGTCCAGAATTAAACAAAGGATGTCAAGTGGGGTGTGTGGACAAGTAAAGAGAAAAGTCAGTGTACAAGTTCTAGTAGAAAAAATATGACAAGAGTTGAGGTCTTATTAACTTAATAGTGTCCTTGGCATTTGGAAAAGTTTTTAAGCCTCAGTTTTAATTTCAGGGTAGATTTTATTTATTTATTTATTTATTTATTTATTTATTTATTATTTATTTAAGTTTAAAAAAATTTTTCTAGGTAAGGCAACCCTTGGTTGACCTCAGAGATTGCAAGGACCTTGTCAGTTTACAATCCCTTATTTTTTATGCCTACAGCGCCTCGTCTTCCTAGGTGGTTTCCCATCCAAGTACTAACCAGGCTTGACCCTGCTTAGCTTCACGAGATCAGACGGGATAAGGCTTGATTAGGGTGGCATGGCCATAGACAGTTTCAAGGCAAATTTAACATAAGCCATTTTATTTCAACTAGAAAAAAAAAAATGTATGTTACTCACTAGCCTAGAAAGATTGCTATATTGCTTACATGCAGAGCACGAACTCATTTATACACAGAAAACACAGACCTTGTAGTTTTCCCCTCCCTTCACATTAATTATCATACAGCATATAGAATACTAGACTGTTTTAGTTGAAATGGAAGCTATTTAGTTTGCTTATTTCATGGATAAAGGAAGCAAGATTCAATGAATTACATTAGTGGTGTCAGCCTTAGTTGTTTTTCTCCTCTTTATTTTCAAAAAATCTTGGAACTCCGTGTGTCTCCTGGAAGACAGGCCATATCCTGGTCCTCACATGCATGAAGATGCCAAGGACAGTATATGAACAACCTCTTCCTCTGCCGTGAGAAAGCGCAGAATTAGTCATTTTCTCTGACCCAGAATCTAAGAAACGCAGGGTTCAACACTGGGGTAGGGTTTGTTTGAGTATGTGGGAGCTATATGAGCCATTGACATCACATTAATAGCTTGTGAGAACATTAAGTTTTCAGGAATTTTGTGAGCTGTTGGCATCATGCTAAAAGCTTGAAAGGAGCTGTGGTGGTATTATTCGTATCACAGAAATTGGCAAATACTGCATATCGGGTGGTGGTGATTGTTTCTTCTGGAGATTGGTTTGTTACCCATTTATCAGCACATGACTGAGCCTCCTTTGCCATACTCAGATCCAGGAGAATGTGCTCTCTTCATGAACATTGCCACAGCCAACCCCATTAACTCATTCGGTAAATGACTAGTTACTGAGTGCCTACTGTATTTCAGGCACTTTGGCCACCTCCTACCACTGTGCAGAACTAGTAAGGACTAAAATGCAACCTATAATCTGCCTGTACACCTCAATGGAGGCCTGCATCTGCCTAGAAAAAGGAACACATTTTTGTAAATCACTCAAAGGGACTCATAGAGCTATCGATCTCCAGGATCAGCTCTGTAGCCCTGTGTCTGTCTGCCAAGCGGGGCACTTTTTCTTATTTTCCTAGGGAGACACGTAGGCCAAGTGGTGCTCTTGCATATGCTGAAGATACAGCAATGAGCAAGTGAAAGTTGTGGTTGCAGATCTCACCTTCTAAGAAGGGAACAAAATGAGCAAGATGATTTGAGAAGGTGACAGAGCCATGAAGCAAAGCCACCAAGGAGTTGTGAGAGAGATGGAGGGTGGTGGGAGCGGAGCTGCTTTGGGTCAGGGGTTCAGGGCAGGCCTCTCTGTGGTCTGAGTAAAGAGCGCTTGGAACAGGGAGAACAAGAGCACATGCTCAGAGTTGAGAGCGAGCCTGAGTTTCTAAAGAACAGAAGACGACCAGGGTGACTGGAGCAGAGTGAGACATACAGAGAAAGGTACAATTTGGGGACAAAGAGGTAAGCAGGAACCTTTGCCGTCTGTGGAATGGAATTGGGATTTTATTCTGCGTGTAGTGAGAAGCTGGAATGTTCTAAACAGAAAAGTAATTTGCATTTTCAAATGATCACTAGGGGTTTTGTATGGAAATTAGACTGTAAGGAAACTAAAGTACACACCAGAGGCCAGTTCGAGACTGGATGCAGCTCTTCCACACCTGAGTACACACTTCCCAAGATGGGGCTGCTTCTTTGCGTTTTATTTTTATTTATTTTAGAATTTTGCTTCTGAAGCCCAACCCAAACCTCCTGACTCATCAGTCCAAGGACCAACCTCCATCTCTGTAAGCATTTGGTATGCCTTAGATTGTTGCTAGACTGCTGTTTGTTAACAACATATCATGTTGGGTTTACTGGAATAATTCAAAAGATAATTTAAGGGGCACAGGACAATGGAAACCAAGCACTAAGACAAATCAAAAATATGTCTTACATGCCAAAATTGACTTTAGGTTGAGACCTTAAACCGAAGTTGTTATGAAATAATAACCCTTGCAGGGCTGAGGGTCTCTATTTTCAGTCAGTGGTTCTCAACCCTAGAGGCATGATGGTGTCACCTGAAGAACTATTAAAAATACCTATGCCCAGGTCCAACCTCAAGAGTTTCTGATTCCGTTGTTCATGGAGGAGCCAAGCTATTGAAGTGTTTTAAAAGCTACCCAGGTAATTCTAATGGATAACCGTGGTCGAATATTACACTTTCTAATGCCTGGGCGTTTAGCCAAGAGGAAAGGAAAAATGATAAAGGACTCTATACGGAACAGTAGCAGCAACACCGATTCACCCCTGAGCCTGGAATGATGAACCGTAGCACTGATTTTTTCCCGTGAAGGATGGACAGTTCATTTGGCCATTTGGGCCCAAAGAGCAAAAGAGAGTATTGCTAAAACTGAGGCATGAGCTAAGTCAAGATGTAATCCATCTCCAAAAAGAGATGTAAACCATCTCAAACACTACATTTCTGTAAGTGACTATTTGCTAGAGACTGGTTCTTCTTAATTTCCATTCAGTTTAAAATACAAATCTAGACAATGTGAGAACCTTCTCATGTAATACCAACTGCCACTCAGATATTCAGATCTTGGAAGGAAACATGTACCGAAATCTCAAAAGAGCTCTCTTTCCCCTCTAACCACCTGACCAAAAAATATTCATCTCCCCCAAAATGGACATTATTCAAGGAGTGATGCAGAAAACTAGAGTTGGAGAATTCCAGGAACGAGAAAGGCAATGACATGCATTGCTATTCTATCTGTCAAGCACTGTGAGGGCCTCTTCCCAAATTAACCTGTCATCAAAACAACATCATTATTCTCATCTCCATTTCACAGTTGTTGAAACTGAGGCTTCCAGTTACCTGATTTTTTTCAAGGTCCCACATCTAGAAATCAGAGAAGGTATCAAACTCCGAAACCAGTATTCTTTGCATTGTATTAAGTAAGCTTCTTCCTCAGATGAAATAAAATGGGGCAAAAGAGCAGTAGGAACTGGGAAACCTGGAAAATACATATTGGAAAAATCTGGAAGATTAAGAGGTTGAAGCTAAACAAATGCCAGAGATTTTTAAAAATTTTCTTTCCCCTCCTTTCTGAAGCAGAGGTACTGTTTCAGGTCTTCCAGGTAGACGTCTCACATGAAATATGGAGAAACTCCAGGCTAAAGATGCCTTCATAGAACAAACATGAACAAGAGAGTCAACAGAATGAAGGCTGGAAGGAGAGCCATCTTCGATAACTAGCCCATACCACCAAGTGTCAACAAATTGCCTTGTGAAATAGAAGACAACTTCCTTCCTCCTCACCTCTCCCATATAAGCATCTCAAAGAGACTTCCTTTGAAATGGCCCCTTTTTCACTTCTACTTTGTCACACTGTCACATTCAGGAGAAACTCCTGTCTGTTTATATGTTTATATTATGTAAGAGCTCGTTTGTCATGGTGATATAGGAGAAAACCGCTTTGGAATGTGTTGCAGTTTTTGTTTTGTTTTTAGTTTACAAAGGGATTTTGAGAGTGCTGAAGAATAGAGCTGTTTTCTTCCCATGCAGTAAATATTTGCTGAAATGGACCAAGGAAATGGCAATCAGTATTTTCTACCTGCTGAAACACTTTCTTCCTGTTTATTTTGAGCCACTTAGACACCTTGCTTCTAGTTAAAGTACAGTTTTATACAGAACTTAAGCAATCACTGTCATTGCTTGAGAGACAAATGGCTTTTTCTCAGCAAATGAAAAACTTGACTTTAGCCACTTACTCCAATCAATAATTAACTTCATGCCAAACTAATAGAAATACCATGGTGCACAAAAGAATATTTTCATGAAGGTTTATGAATGCTTTTCGACCCGTTTCTTTGTAATTGTTAAAACTCTCACAATAATTCTCTTTAAGATTCTATCAAATTACTTTTTAAGTCTCTGTGAAATCCAAGTCATTATGAAGACAGAGACTATTCATAAGTGGCTGGTGGACACCTGTATTCTGCCCATCCATTCAGTGTATGTGGGATTCTGTTTTATTTTGAGTCCCCAAAAACAAAACAAAGATAAAATTGAACACAAAACAGTCTGTCTTTGTTGAAGGGCGGGATGATATCAGAGGCAGCCAAACCGGTTATCTGTTAGGGACACTATTTGAATCCTGCTGCTTCATTGGTTCCCCGTTGTAAAGGTTGCTTTGGCCTTTTCGCACACTTGGAGAAAATTTTATTAATTAAGTTGTCACATCTATGAAATATAGCTCTTTGATGACAACACTGCTGTGGGATAGAAGATAACCTTTGCTTCACTATCAGGCAGCTGGGGAAGTGCAGTCATATCTCAGACCTGTGAATGATGTCATTGAAAGATGAGGCTGTTAAAAGAGAAACCAAACAAAAAATAGTGGACTCTCACCGCATTCTTGCCAATAGGAGGACATTCCATCCAGGAACAAATGTCCTGGCTGGGTTGGATTACTCCTGGAGTTACAATGCTATGCTGGAGCGAAAGGTGTTGATAGCTGCCAGGAAACCAAACTGTGATATAAAAGCAAGTATGTTATGAGGTAGTTGTGTTTTCTCTCTTTTTGTTCTCTTGTCCTAAGCAAGAGAACTTTATCCCTGTAAATAAAACATTAAGGCAGAGGACAAAGTAGAGAAAAGGTGATGCTGGAGGCTTCAGTTTAATTTTCCAAATTAGTAACCCTTATAAATTGTAACTCCCAGCTCCGACTTTGAGTTGGTCGTTGGCTTACTCTTACCTTGACCTGTAATGGAAGCAGTTCTTCTTTTGAGGAATGCTTAGGTTTCCATTAAAAATATTAAAACAACAACAACAACAACAATAACAGCAACAACACAGAGATCCTCTTAATAATCTGCCCTATTCTTAAATGACAATTTTTCTTATGTGTATGCTAGTCTTAAACTCAGTATAAAAAGAAATTTTGAACTATTGCCCTTACCAACAATGCGAGCGGGTACTATTCACCACCTTTTTAGCTGCCATTTCAATTTTCTGAGGGTCAGTTTTTCTCATTCTAGGCAACTCTGGCATCTTTAAGGATTCATTATTGACTTTGTGAATTTTTGGACCCGTGGTTCTTTTTCTTTCTCTCTCTTGCTGCACTATTTTGACCTCACTCTTCACCTTATCTGTGCTGAATGAAGGCCAAGGACGTAGGCCTCAAAGCAGCCAGCATGGCTCCTTGGAAAAACCTTTGGCAAAGGGTTCAATGGGTGAGAAGTACTGGGAAATCTTAACTGAAATGAGGTTTTAGAATTTTCCATGGAGTTTTTTGTATTCTCTGTTCTCACTATTTCCCATCCAAACTGATCAATGAGCTATAACTGCTTTACATATCTGCATCTGAACACAATGCAGGCTATTTATGCTATATGACTATAAGATGTTTGGAGTACTGGAACATCTGGTAGAAAAGAGGGGTTTTGATACTTATCTAAACTGTGGATGTTGTAATTTTTATTTTTCTATCCGGTGTTTGTAAAAGAGTAGGATTTTTCCACGTTGTTGATATAAATTGTATACTGAAATCATATGGAGATATTTATTTTTTCAAAGCATATGTACACCATGTCCGAGCTGGAGATTCTGATTCAGTAGTCTGTAGTGAGGATCAGGCATGATGTATGCTTTTTAAAACTTTCCAGGTGATTCTGAACTAGACCCTTGGTCAAGAAACAATGATATAAAAACTAATTTATCTTTATATTTTTAATGGCATTACTTTAATTTTTTTTTTAATTTTAGTTACTTCTCTATTATCCACTTTTGAAAGAATGTTCTCAAAAATTGTTTAAATGATTTTCATTTACATTTATATTTCCCAGGATAAAACTTTTAAAAGATCCACTCCATTAAGTTGTATGCTAAGATACTGATTGCTGTATTCATTTTAGTTGGCAAAATTAGATCTCTCAGTATCATCATTTAGAGAACAGACATCAATTTTTGTTGTCAGATGCTTAACTTTAAAATGACACACTATATAGTAAACCAAAGATTGAATTATGAGTCACAAATGTGGGTTCTGATCACAACTGTGCTGCTAACTCTAGGGTTCAGTATCTACATAGGTTAAATATGGGGTTGGTTTAGGTAAGCCCCAGGTTCCCTTTTGGCTTCAGCATATGTGATCCCATTTACACTCTGATCCTGTGTGAAATGGACTGGCAGTTGCTAACAGAAATAACAAGTGCATGAGAGGTTGCCTTCATTGCTTTCCAGAAGATTGCTGTAGCTGTAGAGTCAGGAATACCCAAGAGCTAAGCTTCCTCTGTGCCATCTGCCCCAGCCAGTAATGGCTTGGTTCACATAACCTGTTATCTAGGTAGCAGGCCTTGGACTGTCAGCTTGCTTGTCAACTTCAGTTCTGTTAGATTCATGACCCCTAAAGATATTAGTTGCCTGATTGACTGATGATGACTGACGTGTATACACAATTAACTCTTTAGTCTCACTAGCCCTAAAATGAGACCCATATGTTCCTAATCTATAAATGTGTGTGGGTCTCTCTTCCCATGGTTAAATCACAATCGGTCGCTTCCAACAAGATGTAAACCAGTGATTTCTAAGTACTTCTGCAGTCATGCAGAATTTCTACCTTATTGACCAATCCATATCACTCTTAGGAATGCCTATCTTCTTGGATGGGTATAATTTTAGATCTAACAGCCCCCTCCCTATTTAAATATACACCGCCTACCTTTGCTTTTAGAATCCTTAAAAGTTGCTTACTTTTAAAGGAGGGAGAACTAATTTATTTTCTATATCATGCTTACTTCCTGAGGATTGTATACCATCAAGGGAAGGAACAATATCTATTCTTTGTTTCTACCCCCAAATCACAGTTCTCAGCACTTCACATGTATCAGTACCCCAGACTATCACATGCTATCTTAACTTGTCCGAACATTTACCCACTATTCATTTACGTATTCAACAAACATCCAATGAGTGTCTACTATGGATAAGTATATAGAAGCAGTAAGGGAGATAGCAATGGAAAAGAGACACAGTCCTAGTGGAATGGGGGAAACCAACACATAAGTAAGTAAATGAGTAAAGAAGACAATTTTTGAGAGTATTAAATACAAAGATGTGATAGACTGCGTGAGAAGTGAGGAAGGTACTGAAGAGGGGGCAATTTAAGTTGGACCTTAATGGGAAGATAAACCAGAGGTGACAAAGAGGAAGGGAACCCAAGCAGAGGGAATAACAAGGGCCGAGACCTCAAGGCAGCCATAAATGTTGTGCATTTTAAGGAAGAAAGGCCTGCGTTGTCAACAAGATGGAGAGTGGAGAGAGAGGTCAGAGAGAAATGTAAGATACGGCAAAAATCTCAAACTTTATTCTAAGTACAGTGGTGAACTGTGAAAGAATTAATCTACATGCAATGGGGAGCCCTGAGAGGTATCACCTGACTTATATTTTTAAAATTGTTTTCCGTATAGAAGTTGGATTGTAGGGAGCAATGGTGGAAAAAAGGATATCAGTTCAGAGACTATTATCTTAGTTATGAGGCATGTAGAAGAGCCTTATATATTTTAAGTATTCAAAAATGTTAGACATCATTGTGATTAGTCTACCTCCTTCTCTTTTGATGATGATAAACATTGATCTAAGTATCATTATGTCCATAGTTTACCTGGGAGGTGACAGTGCCTCAAACTAAAAGTTAGCACTGGAAATGAAGGGAAATTGATAGATTTGGGAAGCAGTTTGGGGTTCCTATTCATCTTTTGAGGCCCAGATTAAGTTCCCACTCCTCATAACATTTTCCCTGCAACAATCTCTTCCACCTCAGAATACCTGTAGGACCACTGTTAGCTATTACTGACAGTATCATCTTGAGTCACTTCTAGTCAGTTCTCTGTCTAAAGCTCATTCAGCAATAAATAAATAAATAAATAAATAAATAAATAAATAAATAAATAAATAAATAAGGATCTGTGAAGTTTATTGAGAATACTGATTTCCAGGCTCAACCCAAAAATATCTTTATTCAGGAAAGAGAAGAAAGAAATCTCTATTTCAAAACAAATGCTCTAGGTGATGCTGGTTATGGTAGCTTGTCAAACTCACCTGGAGAAAAACCAGTCCAAAGTTTCGAAAAAAGAATAAGACTATAGATAAAAGGTTTGGAATTATATGCATATGTCACAATTAAAAACCTGGGCATAGATGCAACGACTGAAGGAAAATGTATAGAGGACAGAAAGTAGACTTAGAACTGAAACTTGGGGAACCTTGACTTCTAAGGGATGGGTGAAGGAAGAAGAGTCTGAAAGAGAATGAGGAGAAAGAAAACTGAGGACTGTGTCAGTGAGGCCTAAGAGCAGTGTTTCATAAGGGTGTGCTCATACCTTCCCACAGGAAATACTATTAGAAGTCTGGGCACTGGAATATAGCAGAGAACAAGACAAACATTCCTGCTCCTGCGGAATGTATAGTCAAGAACAGAATGGTCTGAAAAACTAAAAATAGAAAAGAGAGCAGTCTTAAGGAGTGTTTGATTGATGCCCAAATTGCAGTGGGTTGAGGAACGAGTAGGAGATGAGAAAGTGGAAAGAGGAATGTGATTTATACTTTCAAGATGGCCATAAAGAAGAGAAAGGAACCGAGCTCTCTGTGTCCTCTGCCTGCCACTCACCTGAGTTGCGTGACCTCAATGATAATACACCGCTACCAAGGAGTGAAAACTTAATTTTTGAACTCTAGCAAACAAAGTAGATGTTGAAAGGACTGAAACACCTTCAAGTCCTTGGAATCAGGAAGAACAAAAGTAGAACCCTTTGCAGAATGGTCCAAAAAACACAGATAACAAAGACGATTTGTTGGCTTCGGGGAAAAAAATATTTTTTCCGCAGGATATTTCGGGACTAACAAAATAAAGAACAAAAATTAATAAATAATAGTCAAGCATGAAAATTATGAGATTAATATTCTGCAAAGTTATTGTGAGACTTCCTTAACCATATAAAAATAGCAGAAAGGAATTCAAGATTGACTCAAATATAAAAATGTATGACTCACACCCATTTCCTCCTTTCCTGCTTCACTTCTTCCTGCTCTTTACCACAAACTCAAAAGAGCATCTTAGGTCAGAGAAATCAGTTGAAAATCCAAAAGTACATTCCTTGTTAAACTTTTTAAAACTAAGAGTGTAGAAATGTCATTTATTCTCAACTCAGAAGACCTAATGCTATTTCTCACTAGCACAACTAAGGTGTTCATCTACTGGGGTACAATTTTTAGTAATCAGAATGCTTAATTCAGTTCAAGTACACATAAAAAATTACTCATCTCTTTAAATTTTTCCATGATTTAACACAAGGCCAATCAAAATCCCAAATATTTTTGGAGTGTGTGGTAGTATATTCAGCAGAGTAAAACTAAATTGGAAAGCAACCTGGAAAAAGAAATATGTAAAAACTATTAGAAAATTTCTGAAATAAAATAGAAGTACATTCCTTCCTCACACTAAATAAGGTTCAAATGTACCAATAATTCAAAGACAAACAATGAAATCAAGAAGAACAAGTGGGAAATTTTATTTGTAATGAGAGTAGGAAATACTTTGTTTCTTATGGGATACAAAACCCAGAAGTCATAAGGGATGTCTGACTAGGAAAAAATTTAAAATATTGTATAATAAAAAAATTACTGTAAGTTAAGTGACAAATACAGAAGAAACACTTGCAACCTTTATGACAAAGAGTTAACTTTCTAAATTTCCAAAAAGTTTCTATAATACATTAAAAAAAGAGAGAAATGACCCCATGGGGAAATGGCAAGAAAATATGAACAGGGTCTTCATAGCATAAAAAAAATTAATTGTTAATGAAGTAAATACAAAGATATTTACCTTCATTCATGATCATATAATTTGCAAATAAAAACAGTTATCACAATTGCATAAACTGAGGGTACTCCCACTTTCAGATGGATAACCAGTTGTTCTAGTACCATTTGCTGAAAGGCCCTCTATTCCCTGCTGATTTGCAATGCTATAGCTGTTACACAGTAAATTCCTCCACATGAATTGGACTGTTTCTGAATTCTCAATTCCACTGGTCTATTTGCCTATTTCTGAACAAATGCCAGAATGTCTTAATTACTATCGCTTCTTAATATCTTGATATTGGATAAGCAAATTTCTTTCATAATAGTTGTCTTTAGAATTTCCTTAACTATTTAGGGGATTTTGTACTTACATCAAACTCCAGAAAATCAGAGTTTTTTCTCTTTAATAGAAGAAAACATGTAACAAGAATAAGAAATTATATGTGTATTTATGAAGAATAGACATCTTTTTAAAAATAAATATTTCCATTAATATGGTAAAGCAATTCATTTATCTAGGTTTTCTATAAATCCTTCAAAAATGTTTTACAGTGTTCTCCGTACCTTCCTAAAATACTCTTTGTTAGAACTATTCCAGTTACATCAGACTTTTATTAAGAACTGGATTATGGAAGGCAAGGAGGAGATTGCTCACCTGCCAGTCCTAACATGTGAAAATGACAGCCTTTTTTTAAATATCTGAGTATATCTAAGACCTGTAACTCATCCATCAACCTTACTTCCAAGAATTGCTTAGTGATCCACTGGAAAAGAGTTTATTTGTTTACCCACAAGTAAATAAACTTTAAAAGAGTAAGCTGGCAGTATCCACTTGAAAAGAGGTCAAATGTACATTTGAAAGAAAAAGGAATCAAGTAATTCAAAGATGATTATGGCATTAAAGGTCTATAAAAGAGTAATGATAACTGCTCAGAGGAGTAAAACAGTGAGACTTTTTTTTTGCTAGTTGAGTTTTTAACTTTTAGAATCATATAGTATAATCTGTTGACTAAATGAAATTATTTCCTCCTCAGTAGCAGTCACATATCATGAACGATTGTCCCAATTCATTTTTTTTTTTTTGTAAAAACATTCACATTTCAAATTTGCAAGTGATATCACAGTGAACAGTGAAAGGAGAGAGTCTAACTTTTTAAAAACAATGATTAAACAACACAGATTCTGTTTGACCCCTTAAATTCTACTGGCCATGACTGCTTTATTATATATCTCTCTCCTTTCTAGCCATCTCACTTTCTCTTACTATTCATACCAATTGAGAAATTTTATTAAATGCCTACTCAATAGCACTATGCTAAGGACATATGAGAATAATGTGTTATAATAAAACCACACAAAGGAACTTAAAATATTTTTGTGGAAGTAAGAGATATCAAGATAGAATAATTAATAGGAACATAAATATGCTAAATATAAATAAAATATGCATGATGTAATCAAATATAAATAAAATTTGCATAGTTGAATGTTCTAAAATACAAACACTTGTTGGCTGGAAAACAAAGCAAAACAAAATCAAACGCAAAAGAAAGAAAAACTTAGAGCTCCCAAAGATTTGTACAAAATATAAAATGAAAAGAAATAGAAAGGAGGAATATATTTCTATTTTAATAAAATCCTATTCTCTGGTCTATCCCAGTTTCTTTTAGGCCTAGAGCACCTGCTTTAGAGAGCTAAGGAATAAACGTGAAGGGTTTTTCAGTAGAACATCATTGTCTTTTATTACCTCTCCTTCAGTGAAAGGGAATGGCCTATTGTTTTTTCTAACATTTAGTTTGCAAGTATTCGATTATTTTGTCCAGCATTTAGTTTGCATTTGCAAGAAAGAACATGATGATTCTCCATTACTTATGTGTTTTTATATCATGCCTAAGCTTCGATGTTATTCATTGATTACATGTGTCCAAGTTAGGCAAAGATATTCCTCCAACTCAGTTAAATCAAATTCTCCAGAGGATACTCCAGCCATAAGAGAGTAAGTCTAGCATGGTAGAGGTCTTTGATTTGTTCATTGAATAATGTTTTGTGCATGGTTTGCAGTCAATAAATATTAATTTATTTAGACCTGTCATGGGAAATATTTAGCACATGATATTTGGAAAACGATATGAAAGGGAAGATACTAACAGTGAACAAATGGTTATGCTGCATGAGTCATGTTCCTTTAAGGCAAGGTCAATAGGTGATGCTTTTGTGTTGTATGTTTCTTTGGAGTTTTGACAAACTTTTCCCTGGTTTGTCAGTTTTTTAAACCAGAGTAGAACATTTTAAAAGAAGAGAGTCAAATAGATAAACATAGTAATTTCTCCATGTAATTATTCAATGTTTAGAGAAACTATTTTAAAGTAGAACAAACTTGGACATTTATAAGTAAATAGTACCATTTTACAGGGTGAAAATGAGCAGATTTGATAATATCGATATCATTTTACTTCTTTCTTTAAACAAGACAACTGATAACTTCCCCTGCCATGCTGTCCACATGCAATACGAAGCCGTTTGTGAGGAGGAGAGACAAGTAAAATTTCAACTTTATGGTTAATCTTTGTTCTTGTACTAACATACAGGGTCAGACTTGACCTTCAAATCTCTGATACAGAAGTTAGTTTCAACTTTTGTTCATATTTAATAATAACCATAATATTTAAATTCTAAAAGTTATTTTAGCATTAAATTGTTAGAATTTAGGGATGTCCATAAATTAAAGGAAAGAAGGGGGTTTCTGTGAAGTGGGACTTATCCTAAACACATCTCTGGCCCCTCCCTATTTTTTTAATCGCTCTGTCCCACAAAAAGAGTGACTCGCCTGATTGGTGAGCACAAACTGTGTATAAATGACCCTCTTAGCCCTTCCCCCGCTTTATAGCCTTTATCCTCAGCTCCTCCAGGGGCTATCTGCCAGAGAGCGTTGGGAGCGTATTAGTTTCCTGAGACTGCTATATCAAATCACCTGAAATTTCGTGGTTAAAAACAACAGAAATGTATACTCTCACAGTTCTGGAGTTCAGAAGTCCAAATTCAGTTTCACTGGGCCAAGTGCAAGATGCTAGCAGGACCACACTCCCTCAAGAAGCTATAAGGTAGAATCTGCTCCTTGCTTCACTCCAATCTCTCCCTTTCTGTTCATATTGTCTTCTCTTCTATCTGTCTTATCTCTCTCTGCCTCTTATAAGGATACTTCTAACAGCATGTAAGGCCCATTTTGATAGCCAGGAAAATCTCCTCATCTCAAGATCCTTAACTTAATCACATCTGCATAAAACTTTACCTGTTAACCTTCACAGGTGCCAGGAGTTAGGACCTAATATCGTTGATGGCCATTATTCAGCCCACTACAGGGGGGAAAGCCTGCCCTTTTCAGTATGAACCAAGACAGACTAAGAATCTTCCAAATTCTAGTCCATTTGGCCCACAACAGACTAAGCTATGTCCTTCAACTTAATTTCTGTTTATAATAAAGCTGATAGTTTGATCTCCCAAGCAGTCTGTCTTCTCAACAAATTTAGAACATGGACAGGGAATAAGGGTGCTATTTATTGCTTAGTAAGAGAAATGAAATTAAAATAATGGCATCGATCATCACAGGCTGACTGCTTGAGAAACCCACTTTTACTATGTGCCACTGTGAAGAGGTGGAGAAGCAAAAACAAAATAAGATAAAGAGGGAAGATGAGGCAAAGCACAGAGATCTAGGCCTAATTGAACCACTGCATGCACATTCGTTATGCACAGTGGAGTATCTACCTATGGCACCTGAAAAATATCACTGTATTAATAATTTAGATCATGATTATGGCTCTAATTTCCTACCATTTTCAACTAAATAGACAATGTAATGAAAAGCATATTTTATTTACAATTATAGTTTACAGACCCAAATGTAAACTGACAGTAATGAGAAGATGGTGTCACTAAATCCATTTTAATGTAAATTGCCACATTTAAAACATTGTGAAAGCAGGAAGGGCAGTTAATGAACCTAGTACTGATATCCTTGTCAGAAATGCCTGGCTTAAACCGTGATCTTCTATTTCAGACTGGATGATGATCACTTCCTCATCATTTAAGTGTTTATTGTTCTCCTCATGATACTCAAATTATAATAGTTTTTCTTCCCTCCCCCACTCCTAGCTATCAGTAAACCTGTTTCAAATTAAAAAGGAACAACTCTGTGGCTATTAACACAAATCTGTCTCCCAAGGCAAGAGCTTACTTGCTGTGCATATAAGCAGAGGAGGCGATGATGTAACAAGAGTAATTATAACTTGAGCTGGCTGGTGTCACTGCAGAGAAAGGCCTGTCAGCATTTCACTGCGAATAATAATCAGCCTCTGCTGATATGAAACACCAAGTGTTGGGTTCTCGGACAGTTTTCAGTCTACAAATGCAACTTTTAATTGAAGTCTCTGTTGCGAAATGCTATACTTGCCGCAACCCTGGTATTATAATGCACAGTCTTTTTTAACCTCTTGTGGTAGCCACTGTAGAACTGGGAGCTACTCATGGACTTAAGAAAAGAGCCATGAGAAGAATGATTCAAACCGAAGGCAAGAAAGTGAAAAAAAACAAGTTTATTCAATAATTCTTTTTCTTCTTTTTATTTCTACCCTCAAAAATGTGTTCTCTTGGTGGCATTTTTGCATGCGTTACCTAGAGACCTACAACAATCTAATGAAAAGTACATAGAAACTAAAGAAAATAATAAAGAGGTCACTGATTACATTTACATCCATATGGAAAAGGAATGATCTAGGGGAAATAGTTGCAATTCCTATCACATGTAAAGTCCTCATCTTCTGAATATATAAAGAACACTTAGAACTTGATTAAATAAATACCAACAACCCAATAGAAAAATGGGCAAAAATATGAACAAACATTTAGTTAATGCAAATAAACATAAATGTAAAGAAGCTCAACCTCATTCGTAGTAAGAGAAATGCTAATTAAAATTGCACTGAGGTGCTCTTTATTACCTTTCAGATTGGCAAAGATTTCAAAGTCTGGCAACACATTCTATTTGTGAAGATTTGAGAAAACAATCTCATCAGTTCCTGACGGGAGTGCAAAATGGTCCAAACCCTGTACAGGATGTATTAGTTTTCTGTTGCCACTGTAACAAATGACCACGATGTTTGAGGCTTAACACAAATTTATTTTTTATAGTTCTGTAGATCGGATGTCTCACACAGGTCTCGTGGAGCTAAAATCAGTTTGTCAGCAAGACTATGTTCCTTATTGGAGACTTCAGGGGAGAAAGTCACCATTTTCTGATTTATGTTGCTGGCAAAATACAGTTTCTTGTGACTGTCAGCTAAGGGCCAGCTTCTGTGGCTGTCTACATTCTTTGGCTCGTGACCTGAGTCTTCCATCTTCAAAGACAACAATGGCAAGTCAAATTGTCATCTTATATCTCTTTCACAAACCACTCTTTCAATTTTAAGAAAACGTGATTGTATTAGGTCAAGATAATTCAAGATAATTTCTCCATCTCAAGATCCTGAACTTAATCACATCTTCAAAGTGTCTTTTGATGTGTAAAAGATAACATACTAAAAGATAACCAAGGATTAGGATACAGATTTTTCTTCATTTTTTTTTCAGCTTTATTGAGATACAATTGACAAATACATTGTAAAATACCTGAAGTGTACAACGTGATGATTTGATATATGTATACATTGTGATGGAATTTTCCCAGGATATGGACATCTTTGAGGGGCCATTATTCTGCTTACCACAGAGGGCCATTTATCAGCATCTACTTTATTACAAATGTATTTACTCTTGACTCAGTAATCTGACTTCTGGAAATGTATTTTACATATAACACTGCACAACAAAATTGCCTCTGTACCAGCTTAGTCTTTGTAGTGTACTTTGTCATACCCACTAAAAAATTATGTATATATGAAACACACACACACACACACATACACACACATATATATATAGCTCCATCCCAAGTGTTTACCAGCAGCTATGAAAATAGAATGCATGAACTTATAGAAAGATCTCCAGAATATATTAGTAAGTGGAAAAAGCAAGTATATATATACACACATTTATATCTATTTTATAATATGTAATATATATATATAGTGCTACCTTCAGTATGCTATTCTTGTAAAAAATACCTACTTTAAACCTTCATAAGTATTTTTGTATATACTGTATATATTTATATATACTGTATTTATAGTTGCTTATCAATAACAAAAATATAGTGTATATACATATAGACTGCATTTGTTTTTGTTTATTAATAAACAAAAATCGTAAAAAGAAACTAATAGATGTGAAATTACCTATAGGGCATAAATGAGCAAATAAAACTAAGACCAGGATAAAGGTGGAAATATGATTTCTAATTGGCCATTTTTAATATCATTTGATATTCAAATCTTATGATTGAACTGCTTATACAAAAATATAACAAAGCAAAAAATTAATAAAAAACTAAGTTTCAAGAAAGCCACTGGAAATGGGGGAATAAAATGTTGCTCTGCAACAAAATACTTTATTTTTTTTAATTTGGGCTTTAAAATGCATGTCATATAAGTTAATGGTGCACAAGAACACCAGTTGACATGGAATTTTGTACAATATTAAAGTTAGAGAAAAATGGTCAAATGTAAAATAATTAGCAGTAGGAATTTTTGTAGTACTAAAAATCTTGTGAATTTAAAATCAAATATATTTGTACAGTAAATGTGTTTAAATGCCCATTGATAGATTTTCTTCCTTTCTAACATGCTTTTCTATAAATTACATTTTTTATAAGGAAGTAAATGTCATTAATTACAAATTAAACATTTCAGCCTGGCACGAGGTTTCCAGTCTCTTCAAAGCATAAGAGAAGCAGGTGAATCAAAGAACAGTGGTTCTGGACCCAGAGCCAGAACTGGGATCAGTATCCTAAACACCTTTACTTTTGTCAGTGCATACCCTCAAAAATGAACCAGAATAAAATACAAACTGCTAAAACATCCAACTTCAGTGTTGCAATCTAAAACTACTTGGGACGGGGGGCAGCGTTCTTTTATCACCTCGTTTTTCTACAAACATTCAAAGGACAAGGCCTAAAATAGATAGGGATTCTTAGTCATTTTTTGCCCTTCGATGTGGTAAAACTTCAAAATACATCGCAGTCTTAACACAATTGAGAGTATTGTCCCAGCG
The DNA here is from genome assembly GCF_902729225.1 of Pteropus medius. NCBI lineage: Eukaryota > Metazoa > Chordata > Mammalia > Chiroptera > Pteropodidae > Pteropus > Pteropus medius. The sequence goes on along the minus strand of NW_024352785.1, from coordinate 17,264,383 downwards.
TAGTGGGATTATGTGATTTCTATTTTCTTCTTTGCAGATATGTTTTCCAAACAAACGTGTTAATTTATTATCGGAAAGAAGAATATGTTATTTAAATGCCCATTGTAAATATCTCACTTTATATTTGTATGAATTTTTATACCCTATAATAGTAATTTAAAAACCTACCAATGTTTTATTCGACAATCATGCCTATTAAGTTTATGATATCCAGGTTCCCGACCTGATTCTGTCCCTTCTCATTCCCCTCATCAGCCTTCCACTTATGCTGCTTTGCTCTCCACACTCAATGTCTTTTAAAAATGAAGTCAAGAATGAAAGTGTGTGTGTGTGTGTGTGTGTGTGTGTGTGTGTATAAAAAAGTAAGGGAGAGAACAACTACTTTTCTGTGAGAAGCGCACCATACAAAACCAAAATGTCTCCCAGAGGTAAAAGAAGGAAAGAGAAAATCACATGATCAATTGTAGTTTGTTACTAGAATATGTCTTATGGTTTGCAACATATCATGTATGCTTATTTACTTCTTTATTGATTTATCACAAAACCAGCCCTCTGGGCATAAGAAACAAAAAGTTCCTGTCAAGGATTCTGCTTAGTTTCAACCTGGATGCTAGAGCTTCCCTTAAATTTAAGTAAGAAAAGCACTCCATACACATGGCATTTTCTTTCATTATATTAAAAAATATAATTAATGCAGGTTGTTTAAGGGCTTAGCATTAGAACACATTGCTAAAATTTAAAAAAATGCCCCCCAAAAGGAAGAGAAGCACCACTTCTTCCAGTCACCCTAAATTATGACTAACCATCGCCCTTAAACAGGCTCTTTGTCATACCTCACTTCTTTATACTGAGATTTGGAGACATCCCCTCTGCCCCAACCCCAGCAAGAGACCTGCAGACACAGCACAGTGCAGTATAAAAAACCAAGCTGGTAAATCAGACTTGGATGCAGATTTCACTCCTTCAATTACCTTTGTGGCTTCAGGTAGGTGACTTAGTACCTTGATCTTCAGCGTCTATATCAGTAAGAAGTCTTATTATTTCACAGAACTGTTTTGGGGACTTGCACAGACAACAAAATGTAAAGCACCTAATAGTGTTTGACATTCAAGAAAGATCCCTTGCTCTTGCTTGTAGCCTTGGGATTCTTACAATATTCACAGGGACTCAGCAGGAAATATGGAACCCATTTTTAAGAAGTACCTGCCACTACAGAAAAAAATTTACCACAGTTCACTTCAAAGCAAGAAATGAAACTAATGTATTCTCAGTGGAGAAATACATTATTTATCCCCATAACCTCAAACGCTCTGGAATTTAAATTTGTATTGGTAGCTAGGCAAAGCCTGCATATTGATATCCTAGGCAATCCTTGAATGGATCCCATTACTGCTGCTCCTGAGGAAGACTGCTGGGTGGCCATGCTTATACAAAGACAAGTAGCAATTCCTTGAGGAGCTTAAATAAGGCCTGTATGTAATTTACCAATCATTTAGAAGAAAAAAAGGACCTATATACACATTTACACACATCTATACATAGTTTTATAAGCCTGTGATGACCCGGTTCATAAATTACTAGTTTGCAAGTCTATCATTTTACTTAGACTCAAATTTATGGACCTTTTTGGATTCCAAGTTAGACATCAGACTGTAAAGATACTGTTCACAAACCAGTATCCTGTCATCCTTATATTAAAATAAATAAATAAAAAAAGGTCAGGATGGGCTCATACAGATCTTCTTGGAACTCATTACAGCAAAGGGAATTAGAAATTAGAATTGGGACGGATGATGGGAGACAAGCTATGTTTGTTGTGAACAGTCCGTTTTCACTCGATTATAAAAATAAACAGAAAAACATCATTAAGTCAATATGAGTTGAGTCAAAATGATTCACCATTCTAAGTAGCTCTGATTCCCTAGCCAAACAGATACCCTCCTGTTGTTTAAATAAAATATCAAATAACCCAAACTTGTCCAGATCATGGTGGTGATCCATGCTTTTCAAATTCGTGAGGTTGTCCCTGTTGTCCCAAGCGGGATTTAGATAGTGAAAACAGAATACTAGAGTATAATCCCTATCTGCTCAGAATGTCCATTGATTTATACACATGTGCACATATACATACACACATCGACACAAACACATTACCCACATTGAGATTACTTGAGATTGCTTTCCAAGTCAGTCAGATAATTATAGCTAAAGCTCAAAATGTCAGCGTTAAGTGGAGAAAGCCAAGCAGAAGGAAGTCTGTTGCGATTGTGGCAGTCAGGAAACCACAGAGAAATAACAGACTTTTCATTCAGTTTGTAAAAATGGGGAAGAGAAACTTATTTTTTACTAGAAACCCAAAAGTTACAAAACATGCAACCCCAGCTTAATTCTGAATCAATCATCTGACAACTCCACCTTTACGATCCTCTTTGAGGCAGATTTCACATTGTAAATCACACCAAACTGCACCACACTCTCTGACTTATCCAGCTGGAAATTAGAATAAAGACTGTCTTGTTACATCACTGAATCTACTTGAAATCAAACCCTGGTGAACTCAGGAAGGTCAGAAAGGAATAGGAAGTACAACAAAGGCAACAAAGGCAACAAAGGAAAACTTGAGTGAACTTTCCTGAACTTCAGAGATACTTCAGTTTGGTTTATAATCACCCTTGGGAAAGAAGACCAAGTAAATTTTTATTTTGCCACCCTATCAAGACTATAAATAGATCTTCACAGCACAAAGCAAACTACAAGTGTACATGATTGGAACACAATTTGCTTGTGCCTGGGACCAACTCCATGTCCAGACTGCAGCAGACACATGTAAAAGCATTGAATGGAGTGTAACGTTTATCCAAGTTACCCACAGTTCCGTCCATTTTTTGCCTTTCATTAGCTGCATAGAACTCGTTTCAATAACAAGTCTGAAAATCCAGAACATTATCTTGCTGTTGTTGCTTTCTTTTGTTCTGTTTTACAAAACAACAAAAGTTTGAGGACTAGTGCCAGGCATTTGGCTATATGTTGGAGATACAGAATATGTAAGACGAGTCCCAGACCTTAAGAAATGTACCAACTATCAGGGGAGATAATGAGGCTCTTTTTCAAGTACTGAATTAGAAGTTAAGCCAATCCTTGGAAAGCTTTGGTGGAACACCTTGCACAAATGTCACTTTCCAGGACACCCACTGATGGACCACTGAAAACCTGATTCACTAATTCTCTCTTGTATACAGCTTTAATTAACTAATTTTATGGCAAAATAGTAGAAAAGTCCTGAACACAGTATTTGGTGACTGTAAGAAATGAATATATTATACTACCACAAGGAAGGCACTGTGTAGGACTCACTGGATCTGTTTTTAACTTTTTTAAAATTCTGACATTCAAATCAATAGAAGAGTTACTTCTTTATTGGGGGAAAAAAAAAAACTAGTTGCAACTACAACTAAATATTTCTGATTTGTTGATTATATTTTTCCCTTAGGCAAATTTGCGATAGCTCACCATTACCCATTGTAAAATTACAATGTATTTAAATCACAGAGAAAACATTTATATTTGTTAGCAGAAGTGGCAAATTTTTACACAGATTGATGAATTAAATTTTATATAAATATTTGCAATTTTTGAATAAAACAAATAGTATTTCACATTTATTTTATATGATTCTTTAAGAATGCATCTCTTTATTTTGGGATATTTTTAAATTATTGAGATATCTCATTTTTCACTCCAAGGCCATTATTGCATTGGTTTTTTGTTGTTGTTTGGCTGTTGAATTATTTTAAATCACTATGAGCTGTTTGCTGAGGCATACAATAGGAATTGTACAATGTTACAAGAGAAACATTCCTGGGTGTGTGTGTGTGTGTGTGTGCGCGCGTGTGCGTGCTAACAAAGCTGGTTTTTTTTCATTAATACTTTCATATAGTAGATGCTAGAGATTGGCCTAGAATTTCAGAGTTCCATAGAATTCTGTTGTTACCAGTTTTTGTTTAAGCTTTCATGTGTCCTAAATCATGGAAAATAAGTGTCGATAGGTTTGTTATTAGATTTATTAAATGCCTTGCTCTTCCTGTATAAAACACCCATTAACTTCAAGGGAAGTGTTGCAAGCTTAAGGAGGAAACCCTGCAATGGGTGTGTTTGGCTCTCTTTTAACACTTTCTAGAAGTCAAATGTAAGTGTGCATCTGAGGTCTTAATCTTGAGAAGCAAAGTGATATTTTTCTCTGATATATAAGATTAATTTTTTACCACCTTTACTGTATGCTTGCTGACATAATTATAATAATTAAAATCTATTGCATGTTTATTATCTGCCAGGCCTGCAACCAAATTTATTATAGACATTTGTTTTTATTATAGGCATTCTTTTCATTTAATCTTTATAACTCAGCAAGGGAGGTACTATTACCAACCTCATTTTACAGATGAAGAAAGTGAAGTTTAAAGAGGTTAAATAACTTGCAATGAAACCACACAAACAATAAATGGCAGGGCATTTATTGGAACCCTGGGTCGGTTGATATGGAGCCTTTGTTCTTAAGCTTCCATAATATTCTGCTTAAGAAAATGATTCCTAACAAAGCAAATGAAAGGAAAAAGGTTATACCTGCCAAACCAGAAATAGTTAAATTCACGCTTTAAGTAAATTTTGGGAAGAAAAAGTAGCTACCATATTTTCTTGTATTCTTTACCAATATTCTATCTTTTGCCAGTAGTTTGATATGTGTCAAAAAATGGGAAGGGAAGCACTTGAGATGTTAGGGATAATTCTGAAATCTTGAATCTGTTTATTTCTACCCAAATTAAATCTTAAATTTTAGTATATTTTGAATTGTCACTAAATTTTGCCTATGAATTTTCAAATGCAGTGTACCTACTTGCATGTGTGTCAGCAAGTAATGCCTTAACTATTACATTTATATAGTCGAAGCTATTTGCACATATACATATACATAAAGATGCTAGGCAGGCATCTTTAAGATTTTTTATTGTGTAATATTTGAAATATACAAAGGAATACATATAACAAGTATTTACACTACAAAGGATAAAATTAAGATAAACAGTGATGCCACCAGCAAACCCAAAACCTATACCATTGCTAACATCTACAATGTCATGGGTAGCTGCCTCTCTGCCCTTCACCGTGCCCTTTCCAATTCGCTGCCCCCAAACAGGTACCTATCATTTTGAATTTGGTTTTATGATTTCTTCACCTTATTTTAATTGAGGTATAATTGACATATAACAATATATTGGTTTCGGGTATATAATGATTCGATATTTATATTGTAAAATGGTTCGATATTTATGTTGTAAAATGGTCACTATAATGATTCGATATTTATATTGTAAAATGGTCACTATAATAAGATGGAGTTAATATACGTCACCATACAAAATTACAAATTTTATTTTCTTGTCATAAGAACTTTTAGGATTTACACTTTGCAATATGCAGTATAGTATTATTAACTGTAGTCACCATGCTGTACATTATTTCCCACTGACTTATTTATTTTATAACTGGAAGCTTGTACCTTTTGACTTCTTTCACCCATCCCCATTTCCTGCCGCTGGCAACCAGTAATCTGTTCTCTATATCTATGAGCTTGTGAGGTTTTAGTCTGTTTTTAGATTCCACATATAAGTGAGATTATAGAGTATTTTCCTTCTTGGTCTGACTTATTTCATAGCATAATACCCTTCAAGTTCCATCTACGTTGTTGCGAATGGCTTAGCTATTATAAACAATGCTTCGGTGAACATAGAGGTACATATATCTTTTTGAGTTAATGTTTTTGTTTCCTTTAGATAAACATAGCAAGTCCTCAAATAATGTTTCATTCAACACTGCCTCATTATAACATTGAAGAGATGCTGTAGAAACTTGTCTTGTCTGTATCTTTGCCCTGTGGTAAAATTGGTTTCATTATATGTTATTTCACTGCAGTTCCAAGAACCTATCAATGGCGTTAAATGATGACTTACTGTACCCAGAAATAGAATTGCTGGATCATATGGTAATTCCTTTTTTTTTTTTTTGAGGAACCTCTATACTGTTTTCCATAGAAGCTGGACCAATTAACTTTCCCACCACTGGTACCCAAAGATTCCCTTTTCTCCACATCCTCAACTCTTGTTATTTCTTTGTCTTTGTGATAACAGCCATTCTAACAGAGGTGAGGTGAAATCTCATTGTGGTTTGATTTGCATTTCCCTAATGATTAGTGACGTTGAACATCGCTTCACGTTCCTTTTGGCTATCTGTGCGTCATCTTTGGGAAAATGTCTAGTCAGATCTTCTGCACACCTTTTAATCATATTGTTTGGGGTTCTTTTGCTATTGAGTTGTTTAAGTTCATTGTATATTTTGGATATTAACCCCTTATCAGATATGTAATTTACAAATATTTTCTCCCATTCAGTAGTTTACCTTTTCATTTTGTTGATGATTTCCTTTTCTGTGCAGAAGATTTTCAGTTTGATATAGTCCCAATTGTATATTTTTGCTTCTGTTGCCTTCATTTTTCTTCTTTTTAAAAAGAAAATCAACACATGTATCTTTCTAAACAATATATTTCTTAGTTTTGCTAATCTTTAAGCTTCTAGAAGTGATATTCCAATATGTACCTAGGTCATCTATGTGGACTTATTTATTCATTCACCCTTGTTTCATAGATTTATTCTTCTTGTTGAATGTAACTGTGTTTCATTTGTTTTCATAGCAATATAACATATCTTTTTATGAATATGACTATTGGTTCTCTTAGTAATAGACATTTGTTTCCTCTTTTTTGCTTTTACAAATAGTGTTTTTATGAACATAATTGTATGTCTCCAGTGTCTGCTTGGGCTGCTACAACAGAATACAATAGACTGAGTGACTTATAAACAACAGAGATTTATTTCTCACAGTTCTGGAAGTCCAAGATCAGGATGCCAGCATGATTAGGTTCTGGTGAGGGTCTTGTTTCACAGTGCAGGCCGCTAACTTCTTGCTGTGTCCTCACAAGGTGGAAAAAGCAAGGAAGCTCTCTGAGGTTTTGTTTTTTCGTAAGAACACTAATCCCATTGATGAGAGTTCTGCCCTCCTGAAGACCCCACCTTTAAATATCATCACACTGGGAATTAGGTTTCAACATATGAATTAGGGTGGGAAGGGCACAAACGTTTATTCCATTAGCATCTCCTACTCACAACTCTCTTTTTCTAGAGCAACTTTTAGAAGCTATTAATGAAAATTCAGTTCCCGAGCTAGCCTTATGAATGTTATTTTATTGTAGCCAAGTGCTTGAAAAGTTGCATTGTACAATGACAAATCATGTTCAAGTCAATAAGTGTACATTTTGTTTAGTGTATTTCATAGTCATAAATACTTGCCAAGAAATGCTTTAGATATAACACATATCTATAACATAGCTGAAATGCCAATATCATTTAAACTTTTGTAGCCTTTTGACCAAATAAAGAAGATAAAGCATTTCACTCATTTAAAAGGCTGTTACAAGTGTTAAACCCATGCTTGCTCAATAAGGAGTCTGTTGCCACACTCACTCTAGCAAAAGAAGTATAATTGACATTTTACATGTACATATGTATAGGTAATGGACATACCATCCATAACTGAAAAGATGATAGAAAAAAAAAAAAAGCAGCAATGCCAGTTGTATTGTTTGCAGCTATAGTCTAATCTCTTTCTTTATAGTTCATTGACAGTAGGATTAGTTTCTAGATTCAGCTGTCCTTGAGAGAAGAAAGAACCTTAGAGAGTACCAAGTTTAGTGCTTATAAGACCATGAAATTTCAATTGTGTATATTTTTAAATGAAACATTGATCTAAACGTATTATCATACATCAGAACACTTTTCATTGCACATAACAGGAAAGACTAGCTAAACCCAATTACACAAAAAGGCAAGTTATTGGGTCATGTTACTAAAAAGTCCTGAGTAAATGTAGCTTCATCTGTGGCTTGATTCAGTGTCTCAATGCCACAAGACCTGATCCTTCTCCTTATCTTGGCTCAACTCTTATCCCTGTTGGCTATCAGAGCTATACTATCTCAGTTTCAGATCTACAAGAAAAGGGGCACACATTTCTCTCAGTGATCCCTGCCAAATATCCTGAATTTCATTGGCTCTGGCTGGGTCACACACCCATCCCTGAGCCAGTCTCTGTGGCTTAAAGAATGCAAGATTCTGAGTGGCCAGGCCTTACTTACCTGCCCACTTCTGGTCAGGGAAGAAGTCAACCTTATCCAAAACATTGAGCTGAGCCTGAGGGAGAACCTGATTCTCCAGGGAAATAAGGGAGTGTGCATCCCTGAAGAGCACTGAAGAGATAGTGAATGGCGGATTTTCATTTCAATTTTTAAAATTAGTCTGGTTCTGTAGAATTTCATTTCAAATTCTATATCTCATTCCTAATTACCGTCCTCTTTCTCTTTGCTTTCAGTGCAGCTATTTCATGTTCTGAAAGTTAAGGGGGGTTAATTTGGGTACCAAGCACTAGCCTCCACAGTGTCATTACAGATAAGTATATTCCACGCACTTTCACTAGTGTAACCCACGACAGCAATCTACTGTTATAGAAAGGAATCTGATATTCCTGTAATCTCCCTCCGGCAAGTCTGAAGGGAATAGTTATGTCATTCAATAGGTTCAAAATGTCCCAAAGCAAGTTTTAAGCATTTGGCACTCAAGATTTCTCTTAAGTTAGTGTATAATTATCTCAGCTTTGATTTCATTTTCCTTTTATCCTCACAAAATTCTGTTATTTCATGCCAGAGGGGCTCTCTCCCCTTAGCACCCAAGCAGTTTAAAATTTGCCATTATACCGTGGCTAAAATGACTGCCTACAAAACAGTCCTCTCACACTGATGCTTCCACTGGCTCATTCCTGTGAAACACATATGAAACATATGCTCATTAGTTACAGGAACCAATTTAAATGATAATGTTTTCAAATGGCCAACATCAAATAAACTTAGGGAGTAAACATCATTGCAACATGGTAAACAAGCTCTGAAGTGCAGCTGAGTGTGAAGGTGATTATCAAGGGACAGAGCTACTGAGTACAGAGTAAGTAAACCAATCTACTGCCAGATAATAATGTAAATTTGTCATGCAGTGCACTCCATTACTTCTCCCTTAGTTCTGCTATCACACTCTCCCCGGCAGGTTAAAAAAAAAAAAAAATTCCTGAGTTCCTGCTGACAAGTTCAATGCTCATTAAAAGCATGGAGAAGTATTTCACATAGGGGAGGATGGACATGTAGACTATCTAGGTGGCTCTGTAAGATATAAATAGGGACATGAGTATCGTTATGCTATTGCTATGAAGTGTCTTCAAATTCAGAATGTCACAGATTCATTACACAAACCAAAGCTACTGTCATAAATTTCACCAATAGAAGTTCATAGAAAAAAACGAAAACCTCATCCTTTATCTCTTAGTATTAAGCATATTTTAAATAGTGTCATAATACTTAGAACACTACCAGGAAAAAATGGATGCCATGTAACATTTAGTAGGCATTGGTTAAACGCTGAATATACCAAGAACACAACAGACTTAGACTAATTGAGTTGATATGAAATGATAAGAGGAGAGTTTACCAGATTGACAAAGGGGGAGGAAAGCATTATGTGCCGAGAGATAAAAATATATGAATCATATAAAAAGTAGCAAGTTAAGGAGTTTGGGGGGACGGTGTAGGGCATATTTATATCTTGGTTATTTTATTTCTGTTTATTTTAAAAAAGTATGATAGAGCATCTTTTCATAATAGGTCTAGACACAGACTTTGAAGAAATTTTTATACTATGCTAATAAATTTAGACTTATCCTGGGACTGAATTTTTTTTGTCTTTAAAGTCTTGATAAATCTAGATGATAAAATGGAAAGGAAAATGACTATCATATTTTATTATTTTTGTCATTTTACTTTTATTATGTTTTTAACCTATATTCTTAATTACCATGTTGTTATTCTTGAGGCATATAGAATAAAAAATAATTTGATGGGAAGTTTGTCCTTCAAGCTTTAGTATCAACTTACCCAAGAAAGTTAAGAGGGATAAGAATGGAAGCTCTCACACATGGAGTACGAATGATGGGAAAGGCATTGCCATACATAGTTAGCCATATAAACTCTCTGAAATCAATATATTAATAATGATATCTCAAAAAATGTACTTCTTCCTATTAAATCAACATCATTACTTGAACTACAAAACATTGGGTCGGATTAATAAAAGAGGTTAACTTTCATGTCATTCATATGTTCAAATATTTACCACGCCCTGACTTTACAGCAACTATATGGGCTCTTACTTTGTCATTACTGTTTTGAGTGGTAATGGAAACCCAGAAAGAATAAACACTGTTTTCAAAGGGACACTAGAGTCTCCAGTGCAGGTTTCTGTGTAGGTGTGAGTTACTGGTACATGTATGACAGGACACACAACAGCCCATGGCCTTTGTATGTCACTGTGTAATCGTGCATGTGACTTCATTCTAACACCAAGTCTCAAGGGCAGATTGATCTTCAGCATTACTTGTGAAACACTGGGTATATTCTGTTAACCCTGCCTCACTGACCCCCACACCACCATGAAAACCTGTACTTTTGTTCAAAACAAACAAATCAAAAAACAAAAACAAAGGTGCCTCGTTTGCCACATGATATATGGCTTTACTAGAAACAAAACTGTATTCTCTGTAACAATGTTATTTAGCCAATTGTCCATATAGGATATGGACAGTTGGGAGTTTTCAGAGAAAAGATCAATCAGGAGCAGAAAAGGATTGTTTCTGCCAGAGACACCATTTCCTTTTATAAATCTCTGCTCTTGCAGACAGTCAGTAAGGTCTCAGGGAACACAAGCTTGCCTTCAGTTAATTCAAAGATTGCTCCTCTTTTGGGAATAAAAACCTCAAATTAAACTGGACTTTAGGGGACTACTTTTATACTATGTTGTTTAGTCAATCTCACAAAATTTGCTTTTTGTTCTGTTTTGTTTTTTCCATAATGAGCTACATGCAACATGTCTTGCATTCACACAGAAAAAAACAATGTATTGTACAACTTCGGTTCTGAGATTTCTTTTTATAAAGTTGTTGATGCAAAATCTAGCCGTGTTAAACGATAATAATGTTATTTTGTAGACTTAAACCTTTTCGTGAATTCATTATGGAGGCTAAAAAACCATACTTTCAGATTGCTAAGCAAGAATCTTCCTTTTCTTCTTTGCTTTTTCATTTCCTAGACTTGTAATCCAAAAGTCAGAGAAGCCAAAACAGCATCACTGTGAAGATGTTCATGTGCCTTGTTCTTTTTCTCTGGCTCTGGAAAATAAGTCTGTGCAATGCACACAACAGTGTAATTGACTGTCTGGTGCAGCTGCCATTGGGTCTTTCCTATAAGAAATCATATTAGCCTTCTTTTTAGATGTGTTCAGAGTAATAAGTCATCCTTGACATTCACCATTCATACAACAAAATGTCTGTGTTACAAAATCAGCCCCAAGCTTATCAAATAATTAATACCAGATTTGTAAGTGACACAGATGATGTCAGGTTTTTGTATTAAGTAGGACCTTGATCCTCAGCATTTACTGGTTGCAATCCTTTTGCTAACAGATAACATCTGCCAATGAGTAATACTTGGTTTCAGGGAAGAACAGCTTTTAGTGATTTTATTTCTACAAAGTTTACTAGGTTGACAATACTTGAAGCCAAATGCTTTTGTTTAACCACCATAAAGCAAGAAATGGCAGTGCAATCTCTTTCACAATTTTTTAAGCCTTGAGGGAATCACATTTAAGGATAAGAAGACTCCTGTTCAGTCTTTGGCATGGACTCACTTCGGAAATTGCCTATGAGCTCATTCATTGCCTTTATATTTTGGGGTAATGTCAATCTGTTGAGTAGGAAGTAAAAAAATGTTCTATAACCAGAGTCAGATAGGGAAGACTTTGAGTTACAAACTCTGTCATCTAGATCACAAAATACGTGGTGAAAATACTCTCTAATTATCCAAATTTCTCACTGTTAAAGTGGCAGGTTACAGATAAGCAAGGGAGGAATCTGCCATGATCCATGAGTATTAGATTTGGAGACCTGAGAATGAACCCATGTTAGCTGAATATAGACACAGATGGTTATATATAAGAATATTTACAGATATGTAAATGTACATGAGTTAGAATTTACACATACATGTCCTTGCTCTGTCAGCTGAGAGGACATAGAAGAAATGACATCCCAGTAGCAACCAGTGCCCAGATCTTGTTTCCTGAGTCTGTTCTCCAATAAAAAGAATGAGGTTCCTGGAAGAAATTGCTGATTCTAGGACTTGAATAAGAAATACACAAAATGACATCAGAGCATCTTGTAGTGCTAAAAAAAGTATATAGAAAAAAATGGGGTCAAGTCAAAGGGACATGAGACATGGAGGCCAACTGAAAAAGTTCCAGATGGCCAAAATTGTAACAATTTGAGCAACAGAATAATGTAGTATAGAATTATAACCCAAAATATAAAATAAACATTAATGAATCCTTATCAATATCATAATTGAATAAATAAATCTGTGAAGAATTCCGAATAACTCGGATAGATCTTCCACCCTCAGAAAAGATGGAATGTAACTCCTCACCCCTCAGCTGTGGGCTGCACATAGTAACATCTTTCCAAAGAATGTAGTACAGATGGGGCGGCGGGGAAGAGTAACTTGGAAAACTCTACTTCAGCCAGGTGGTCAAGGTTAACACCAACAGTGATAAGTAATGCTGATAGCTTATATCCTTGATGTAATGTGATAAGAATGGAACTTAACCTCTACGGTCTTTCAAAAACCTATAACCCTTACCTAATCATGAGAAAAACATTAGACAAGTCCCAATTCAGGGACATTCTACAAAACACTTGACTAATACTCCTCAAAATTGTCGAGGTCATCAAAAAATAAAGTCTAAGAAACTGTCACAGGCAAAAGGAGCCTAGGGCAACATTGCAACTAAATATTATAAGATAGAAGACAATCCTGGGTGGGAATAGTGGAACATAGAAAAGGACATTAGATTAAAACTAAAGAAATCTGAGTAAAGTGTGGGTTTTTATTAATAATAATGTATTAATAATTGGTTCATTCATTATAATAAATGCACCACAGTAACGTAAAATATTAATAATTGGAGAAACTGGGGCTGGGGCCTCTGAGAACTCTGTAGTATCTTCACATTTTTTTCCATTAAAATCTAATTTTATTGTAAAATTTAAAAGTTTATTAAAACTTTGAAAAAATACTCTTTAATTTACTCTTTTTATTATTCATATGGACTTTAATTATATGTCAATTTTTTTATGACATCCAAACTAAATTATTATTCTCTGTTTCCCCAAGATTTGTGAGTTGGTTCTTCTAATTGCTTTAATCAAAGCTTTAATTTTACCCTGAAAATGGTCTTTTAGTTGTTAGCAAAATATTTTCTCAGTTGTTCATGTGCCATCATTTTGGTTATTATATCATTTCTGATAAAAGACCACTATAGCTTGACTCATTTTATTAAAACTCTATTATGATTATACTTCTAAAAACACTCTAAACTCTGGTCAGCCTCACTCAGAGTGGTAATGAGGGTGGAATGTATCATTGCAAGCCTAATTCCACCCATTATATTCCTGCCTCTCCATTTATGCTAGTCTAAAAGTGTTATTTGAGCTAGGAGATCATTCTATAACCTTCAGATTACTGCTGGGTGGCTCCGGCAGAAAAGGAATTACCAATGCATTAAATTTGAATTAGCTCTGAGAAATCATGCAGATGTATGCACAGAACATTATAGTAATACTGTCTCCCAGGCACAGCAGAATTGCTTTTATGCAGTTTTAAAAAATCACTTGAGCAACCCTTAAATTGCACACATGATGAAGCTGAGCCAGCATCTTCTGTTTAAAAAAAAAAAAAAAAAAAAAAAAATCCTACGGCCCAAATCTAGCCTTTCCGGAAGTTGTCTTTCAGAGAAACCTGATCATACAGGGACTGCTGCTGAGTGGGCTATTTGAGTTTCAGCCCTGCCATTTCGGAGTGCCCTGGCAGAGTGACTGCAGAAGTGTCACTTAGACTAATGATTATGAATTATGCAGAGGGTCATATCCTCTTAGTTACAAGTCATTTACACGATCTCCCTCTAGACTGCCTAGGCTTGTTCAATTTTTTTCCTCCTACTAGGAAATAACTCATGGAATAGATGTTGAAAGTTGAATTTATTGACATTCTATTTTTCTTCCATAATGCCAAGCTTGCAAAACAACAGGGAAAAAAAGACACCTACCCTCAGTGAAATTATGGCAGTAACAGTCTTGCTTTATTTTTGTCTTTTAGTCTGCCAGGATGCTTCCCATTTTAAAGGTCTGACAGTTCTAATCTCTCTCCCTCTGTCTTTCCCGTCTACTTTCAGTTAAATTGAAAAGGTGGTATAAAGATGTGTGCAGGAGGAAAGAGGAAAAAACAGTCGATGCTGAATCCACACATCTAATAATCCACACATATATATATATATATATATATATATATATATATATATATATATATATATATAATGTTTTAGTGAATTTAGGAGGGAGGACACCAGGAAAACCAGAGAATCTCACCCTTGAAATTAAAAGGTCTGTCAGATTTAACTATATTTATATGAATCTGAGGCCCTGAGCCTACACTTAAGATAAAAGAGACAAGTCATAGACAATTTTGTACATTTTAACAGGCAGTTTATTATACATGGCTATGTAGCTTGGTGAGGAAGTCAGCTGAATTAGAGGAATCTGCTTTTGTGTTGCTTGCTGGCTTTCGATTTCAGTGGAAAATTTAATGAACACTACCCTCTCCCCCAAAAAAGATCATCCACGACCAACTTCAAAGTCTCAAGACTATTTTCCACAATAAAGCCAGCTTGGAACAGGGAGAGTTACCTTTTGCAGACTGCATGGGCAGACTTTGTCTCGATGATTGCTGAGCAGGGCAGAACCTCTCCAGATTTCATAACCAACTGTAGAGTGAACAGGCCTTGTTATTGTTTATATGTTGGGTGGTCATTCAGCCACACAAAGTGCTATTTAACACAGACCTTGTCCAGGGCAGCTGCCCTGACAGCCAGACTTTGAAAGGAGGCCGTTACCACCAGAAATGACAAAGGCCAAGTAAAGATAACAGAAGTATAGTGCTCTGGAGTGTTGTTCATACATCAAAAAAACTGGTTGTCATAGGTGATAGGATGATTCAGTGAAGACTTCAAGCAGCCACGTTTTGCTTTTCCTGAGAAACATATGGTGTCTATACAGGTTTCTTGGGAGCACAGATATTTCCCCCTATAGTAGAGCAAGAAGTTAACCATCAAATGGCACCAGCTGGATCTCATTCCCATTATCCCTGTGTGCCCCAGAAATATGCTCAGAAAAGCTCCAGCACAGTGGAGTTAAATGTCACCAAAAGGCCTTCTGTGGCAGGATGATTCATTGAGGTAACAGCTGAAGGGATCCTTTTAACACATAACTTCAATTATGCCACTCCTCAAACACACACACTTTTGCACACACACACACACACACACACACACACACAAGCAGCATACACACAAAACCCTCTTACCATCTCAAGAAAATCAAGGTGCTAGAATGACCTGTGGGCTGACAGCTCTGTCCCTCCCCAACTCTGTGACGTCCTCTCCTTTCACTGTCCCTTCACTCAATCTCATGGCCACATTACCTCCTTATCTTCTTCAAACAAGCTAAGCATGCTCCAACCTATGGCCTCTGCTTGCAAGCTCTTCCCTCAGGAATCCATCCATAGGCTCCGTTCCTCACTGCCTTCAGGTCTCAGCCCAGATGTCGTTGCTGACATATTCTGAGACCTCCCTATAACAAATAACAACCTCACTCAGACATAACCTATCCCTTCTCGCTGCGTTATTTTTCTAAATAACATTCATCCTCCACAAACACATGGTATATTTTACTTACTTATTTGTTCATTCTTATCTCCTGTTGACAACAATGTCAAGTGCATGAGGGGCAGGGACTTCCTAGAATCTAAAAAGTGCCTCTCCTATCGCAGTGCTTAGTAACATTTTTTGAATTAAAAGAATAAGTTGTAATGTGTGTTTTCTCTCTATATTTGTTCCCCCAGCCTAACATCCCTCCCTCACAACACACACACACACACGCGCGCACACACACACACACACGCACACTCATGCACATGCATATACACAGCTCAATTAGTGTTAAAAGTCTTGCTATTAATACAGGTCAGAAAAATGCTATTGTCAGACAGACCATGAACGCAGTATTCTCAGATGCAAAGGATGGAAGTACTTCCTCCTAGCAAAGATAAACAAAAAACACAAACTCTTGAGGCCTGAAGTAAGAAACAGATGTCCAATGTACTTGGCTTATGGCACATAAGTGTTGTGGAGCATATGCATACAAAGGACACTGTCCCACATGCATTTCTTTGGGTTCCATAACTACAGTCCCATACTGGGAGAGAACCAAAGGCTGACAGCAGAATTCATTTTATGTTCTTTATATTTTGTAATATAGATACATATGGTAAATAATAAAGAATTTAAATTATAGGGTATATATTCACTTGCTCCAAATATAATTTTATCATTTTTAAAAGATATTTCCAAAGTACAGAATATTCATGTTATAATATGCAGATGCTTGCGCCAGACTTCTCAGTGCCCAGAGTAAGTACAGTTGAGTGAACAGCTCCATTCAGAGTTCTGTCTGGATGTGCTATGTGCTATGTTGGCATGCACATTATTTTGATTGATAGACCCTTACACGTAAATTCAGCTACCTGGAAATTATAACCTAAACCAAGAATAGAAAGTTGATCTCATTTTGCATGCTAACTCTAATTCATCAGTGTGGCCATGTGGAGGGCTGTGTTTGAGAAGAGCTCAGGTACATTTGAGCTCATCAGAAAAGAAAGTGTCATGGTCTGTGTCTGTCATGGATTTAAAAAGGGCAGGGGGAATGACAAGTATATATGCCTTTATTTGTCATATCTGCTTTAGAATCCAGCAGAACTTCCGAGCTTGGGAATGTACTAGCTAAGGGACTGTTTCATAATCAGTGAGAGATGGGCATGTGTCTAGTCTGACAAGACATATTCAAAAATCACCATTGTACAGATATTGTTACTCATGCTATAGCATTTATTTTGAAATTTCAAATAACATCGAAAGAAAATGATAACTTTCGTGCTTGGTGGGAAAAGGAATGCATTTTTATATGTAGAGAAGTATTACTCTAATCTATAAATTCATATAAATTCTTCCATTTTGGCAACGCTTATAGTTTAGTCTAACGAGCATTAATGGAACGTCAATGTATAAGCCACTATGCTGGACACTGAGCAGTTCTCATAATCGAAGGGCTTATAATTGCTTATTTAATGCACATTTGTGGTTTTTTATCTTACAAAACTGAAGCTCTATACCTATCGAATAGCCCCTCTTTTCTCCTTCCTTCATCCCCTGACAACCACCGTTCTACTTTCTGTATCTAAGAGTTCAAATACTTTAGCTATTTCACATAAGTAGAATCATCTAGTATTTGTCTTTTTGTGACTAACATTTCACTTAGCATAATGTCTTCAAGGTTCATCCATTTTGTAACATATGACAGGATTTCTTGGATAATATTCCATTTTACTTATATACCACATTTTCTTTATTCGTCTGTTAATGCACCTTTAGGTTGCTTTCACCTCTTGGCTAATGCAGTAAACATATACAAATATCTCTTCAAGATCCTGTTTTCAATTCTTTTGAATATATACCCAGAAGTAAGATTGCTAGGTCATATGGTAATTCTAGTCTTAATTTTTTGAGGAAACTCAATACTGTTTTCCACAGTGGCAGTACAATGTACATTCCCACCAACAGTGCATGAGTGTTACAATTTCTCCACGTCCTCACCCACCAGCATTTGTTATTTTCTGGGTTTTTTGTTGTTGTTGTTATTGTTTTTATAGTGGCTATCTTAACAGGTATGAGGTGATACCTCCTTGTAGTTTTGATTTGCATTTCTTTGTTGATTAGTAATGTTAACCTTTTTTTTTTTTTTTTTTCATATACTTGTTGCCTATTTATATGTCTTCTTTGGAGAAATGTCTATTCAAGTCTTTGGCGAATTTTTTTAATCCAGTCATTAGGGTTTTCTTTTGTTGTTGTTTTGTTTTTGTTTTTGTTTGCTATTTATTGAGTCGTAGGAATTCCTTACATATTTTGGAGATTAACCCTATACCAGATATATGGTTTGCAAAGAATTTTCTCCCATTCTTATGTTTGCCTTTTCACTCTTCTGATTGTTTCCTTTATTGTACAAAAGACTTTTAGTTTGATGGTTTGTTTATTTTTGTTTTTGTTGCTGTGCTTTCAGTGTCAGATCCATGAGACCAATGTTATGAAGCCTTTCCCCAGTGACCCAACAACACTTGAAAAGCATCAATAGTTTATACTCTAAAATTCTTTGAAAGCCTTGCTCAAAATCCTCACCTTGTTTTTTCCTCCAACTCTCACCTACTGTGATCTTTACTCCATCCTAATCAAGTCTCCACAGTAAAAGAGCAGCCTTATACCAAACTTTCTATTCTCAATAACTTTTGTGTTTACTTTCCCTACTTCAGGCTGCCGTGAAAGCTTTGTGAGATGGTATCCTCCCATACCACAGTTAGCAATACTCAGCTTGTCTTTCCTCTTGGTGATATTGGTAGCCCTATTTCAACAATACCCACGTTTGTATAGAAACTTAATTTATATCAGAGCTGACATGGCTTATCAGTGAGGAAATAGATTATTGATTTTTAATACACAGTGCTAAAATAATTGACTTTATCTTCATAGAAAACTACAAAATTGGACCACTTTATACTATACACAACAATTTCAAGAGATATTAGAGACTTACATCATAAAGCAAAACTATAAAAATGTTAGAAAATATAGGAGAATATGATCTCAGGATAAGGAAGGTTTTGTAAACAAGATGTAATAAACCCAAA
The DNA here is from genome assembly GCF_902729225.1 of Pteropus medius. Classification (NCBI taxonomy): domain Eukaryota; kingdom Metazoa; phylum Chordata; class Mammalia; order Chiroptera; family Pteropodidae; genus Pteropus; species Pteropus medius. The sequence continues at coordinate 17,245,284 of NW_024352785.1, read as the reverse complement.
ATACAAAAGACAAGATTAATTTAACTTCATTAAAATTAAGGATTCTAGTTTGTCAACATTTGCCATAAAGACAGTGAAAAGAAAAACCACAAATTTAAAGAAAGAAGCTAGCAATACACATAACATATAAATAATTAGGATCAAGAGTGTAGAAAGAATTCCTACTCAATAATAAGAAAAAAAAATTAAAAAAAACAGGCACATAATAAGAGAGGAAAATAAACATATGAAAAGATGCTTAATCTCATTTATAATCAGAAAAATGCAAGTTAATACTATATCAGGAAACCATTTTACACACAACAGATTTGCAAAAGTTTAAAAGTCATATATAATTGAATGCTGGCAAGTATGTAGAACAGGAATTTTATACTATACAATTGGGCTTGCAAATACGTAGAACTACTCTAAAAGATAATGTGGCATTATCTGACATATAAACATCTATTAACAATTTTTAGAGTATTTTTCTTATTCCTTTTTCCAACATTTCAGTTATTTGTTCTTTAAGATTGTTTCTGAAAAGCAGAAGAGCCAAACAGAAATAAATAAATAAATACATACATACGTGTGTATGTCTAGGTGTGTGTGTGTGTGTGTGTGTGTGTGTGTTTAGAAAGTCTTCTAAGACTTCAAATGGTCAATTCTTTATTTTAGCATCTGTTCTCCTACCAGCCAGCAATTCTTCGTCAAGAGGCTGGGATGTCAAGAAGGAAAAGGAGCAGGAAAGGGAAATTGCTGTTTTCCATGCAAGGCTGTGAATCCTAATCTGAAAGTTTCTGGAGATTTTATTTCTTCTTCAGATCTTGCAGTCCTAAACTGAGTACCAACTGGGGAAGTAAAACATTGAAAGGAGGGAAGCAGTAATTCATCAGTGCCTTGGTTTGCAATAATTCCAGTAACTACACAATCTGTCTCTTTGACACTATTTGGGGAGGTGGATACAGGCATACTATACTGTCAACAGTTAAGGTCTCCTTTCAGTCAGTGGAAGAAAAATCCAAGAGAGGCTTTTCCCCCTTCCTACTTGCATGGGAAGGTTTCATTCTGGCTAATGAAGGCCCACTAACAGGTTGCTAGTTCTCCATTATTCTGCCTCTGCTCTGAATTCCCATGGCTCTTTGTACCACTAAGAAAACACTTATTGGAGAGAGGAGGATCCCGCAGATTTCTATTCTACTAAACTGTAAACTTTTCAGGGCATCTTCGCACAATGTCTTGCAGGTAGTTTGCACCAAATTGATGCTCTTTGACTCAGCAAATATTCATTCAGCAAATATTATAGCTCCAAGTGGCATACGTAAATTACAGTGCCCGATTTCTGCCTTCTTGCTAGTGAAAAACAAGTTAATAGCAAGAGTTTTTGAGTCATGTCGTGTATCTCCTAATGCAAAGACTGTAAGGTGGAGAATGAGGCCTAAGAACCTGAATCAATCCCTATGAGAATTTGAACTCCCAGTTTTCCCAGCTAGCCATATATCTCCCATCTGATAGATGATGTGTGAGAGGAGATTAAATGCCTATTGTAAATAACAGCATGATGATATTTTAAAGAGAAAAAACACCTGGGGAAAAAAATTTATCAGCGTATCTTAAGGAGATTTTATAATTATTGATATTCTTTCTTCTGAATAGCACTTCTGCATTTTAAGCTAAAGCAATGAGCTTCAAAAAAAAATAGAGTACATGGCTGTCACTTTGGAATCAAATTAAGTAAATGGTGCCCTAACGGCCTAAAAGAATTAAAGTACCTTCAACATGTGAGCCATTTCCTTCAGGGAAATAAGGTCCTTATTAATCTGGACAAAAGATTCGTGAAAAGAAAGGCAGGTATCAGGAATGTGATCCCCATTTTGGGAATGGAGCAAGCAAGACAGAGGAAATTGAAGTGACTGACCTTTGTCATAAAGGGAGATGTGTGTCAGAGCTAATTACATAGACAGTTTTGGCTTCCTCTTTTAAATTTGTCACACTTCAGCAATTAGAAATCACTTATGCTCTCAGTGCTTTTTAATTTGTGTTTATATTCAGAGACTCAGAGACTGTCATGGATAGAAACAGCCTCAGAGGCCATCCTCTTTGTTTTTCAGATAAGGAAATTGATACCCAGGGATGTGATAAAACCTGTCCAAAGTTATACACACACCCAAAAATCAAAGTCTGACACTAAGTCCAAAACTGTTTCCTTTGGCAATGCTGTATTTTGGATAAAAGATACTCATTTTAATTTCCTTTTAAATTATTTTCAGTAATAAACTTGTGTGATATACCTGTGAATTTTTAAATTGTATAGTTCTAAAATGTGTTCACCTCACGTATCATCACTTTCAAGACTCTTTTTCTGAAATTAACATGTATACCCAAATACAGACATGAATAGACACTCTGTCACTGAAGGATACCCTCCTCTTAGAGTACCTGTAATACCCAGCACATGCTTGATCATTGCATTAAGCACGTTATAGACATTTATTTACATACCTGTTATTCCTACTATACTGTTAGTTCATCAAGGATAGAGACTGGGTCTTACTCAGCTTTGTACTCCAAAATCTTAACACAAAGTAAATGTTATTGAAACATTAAATGACTTATAGTTTATCCATTGCATGACAACGTTCTATAAATGATCCATCACTATATATGAAAGTAATTAGTATTTTAGATGATTTAATAAACAACATACCTTGGCTCTACTGGAAAAAAAAATCTCAAAGGTGTTTAGCAGTATCTCCTCCATCTGTCTCAAAGAAAAGAGCATCCTATGGCTTATCAAATCCAACTCCTCCATCTAGGTATAGAATCTTAACACATCCTCTGGATATTACTTCATTAGTCACTCCTGGATCCTCAGTCTCTCCACTCTTGTATTCCCCTCGGACTATCTACAAATTTAAAATCTTTGCCTTTACACTGTATCTCCTTCAAACTAATATATTTTCTCTTTCACCCTTAATCCTATAGCAATCTATTCTTCCTATCTCTATTGAGTATTTTTCCTTTGCCCATTATATATTTAACACATAAAATGATTGAATTAATAGAATAAATAAGAGAACTTCAAAGCCTAAGCTCATCCCCTTGACCAACCTGTCTCAGTCCTTTTCCCCGACACTTTCAGGTCACCACGGTTCTTCTTAATTCGCATTAGTCTGTAGCTTGTTTTGTTTCCCAGAAGTGGAGAGACTGGTGCTCAGTTGTTGGCTTTGATTCTGCTTTTGGGTCATATTTGATTGGGGGGATACGGGGAATGGGAGCAGTTTAACTCACTCTGGTAAGAACTTTATATAACCCATCTTCCGAGTACCTAAACCAAAACACAGGTCTTCCTTACAGGCTTCTTTGAAAAGTTGGTCCCAGCATCACCACAAGTGATATCAGAAATAAAACCTTGTCAGGTAAAAGAAGAAAAAAGAAGTTAAGGGAGAAAATTCAAGAAATCGGTTCTTTAATAGAAAATACCAGCATGTCATCTGTCTAGAAAGCTCTCCGTGTCCTCTCTACTCCAGGTCAAGCTGAAAGTTTCTAGAGCTGTTCTGTGTTACCCAGACGCTTTAGGAGAATAGATGTTCTTGATGATGGCGACTGGTCCCACAACCCTCCTGTCAGCTTCTCTTGGGTCTTTATCCCCTCCTTTTAACCTATAGTCCAGAGCACCCTCTGCTCTGGCCACACCAGCCCTTCTAAGATTTCAGGTCAGAGGGCCATCATTTTTATCTTGTGAGATGCTTTCCAGGGTCTTATGAATTCCAGCTAAGGCACTAGGATGGCCACCTCAGTGACCTTGGTTTAGAAATACCAATAGTAGCTGTTGCCTGTATACCAAGAAGAGTATAGTATTCTTAAATCCCAACTAAGGCACCTAATCTTCAGTATGAACTTGGTCAAGCAGAAAACTAGATATAATAATACCTACCTTGAGTAAGTAGGGAAATTTTTATTACAGTGCCAGCAAATGATACATGCTAAATAGTTATTTTAGTTTATATGTTGTCCAGTGTTATTAATATTATTATAGCAGTGGTTTATCACAGCAGAAATGTGCATACCTTCTCTGATCTCTGTCATGGTATCTGACTATAGTGATTAAAGATGCCTTACATGTACATAAATCTTGTGAAGCCATGCATCAAATTTTCTCCCTATTATCAATGTCAATCATTATATAAACTTAGCTCTATGTAAGATTCATTCATTAAAGAAATAATTATTATGTACCTATTATGTGCAAGGTGTTATGCTAGCCTCAGAAGTAGAGTTGTAAATAACATAAGCAGTATCGCTGTCTTCATGGAGTTTAGAAGCCTGTGGAGGGGTTAATGAGGATAGCGTGAGAATTATAGCCAAAGCAAACTGTATATGAAAAGATTTGTGTGTCAGAGGATTCTCATCTGCTTAGTGACCCTGGTTCCCTTAACAGCACAGGAAGTCAAATATCCACGTGGTGACAGAAAGAAATCTAACTATGAGCGGTGAACATACAATGCAATGTATATATGCCTTACTGTTGAATTGTACACCTGAAACTTACTGAATTTCATTAACCATTGTCACCATAATAAAAACTAATTAATTTTAAAAATTAAAATTAAAAATAAAATAGCAGAGGATGCACAGCTGTAGTCTTGCCTATTGAGTGACTAGATATGGCAAAAGTGCTGAGTCGCCTTTAAAATCCAAGAAAGTGACACAGGACTCTTAGATACTAGCAATTCTGATGCTGGCTGTATTTTTATACGATGGTGGCCATTTATAGAGGGACCGAGACTGTCCAGTTCTTAAAAGACTTGATTAGAAAAGCCATGCTACATATCCTCATGCTTATTTGAATTTCCTGGCTCCCTCCCTCTAACAGGCAGAGAATCTTGTCCTACTAAGAATGCCATAAAATTCATAATTTTTGCTTCTTCTTCCTGTATGTAATTAACCCCAAATGATTTTCATGGAGTTAATTCTGCATCAGCCCCTTTTCATATCACAGAGGTGAAGGAACAATAATATTGTGTGGAGCAGTTCAAGGATTTGGGCTTCAGGCATGAAAGCAAGCATGAGTGCTCAGCCTTACCTTCCAACTCTCTGTCCTGCTCTGAGAGGATAGAGAGGCACGATGCGTTTGAAGAAGGAGGAAGCCAGTATGGATGACAAAAAAAAGAAAGGAAAAGGAAAGGGAAGGGAAGGGAAAAGGAAAAGGAAAAGGGTGGAAGTCGCAGGATATAAAACTAATGAGATAGGTGGGAGTCAGGTTATATAAGACATATGGCCGTGTTAAAAAAATATTGAGTGTTACAGAAAAGGTGATGGGAAATGTACTGCCTTTTTAAAAGTTTAGAAAAATAAACAAATTCAAATTGTAAAAGAACTCTCAGAATGACCTAAAAAAACCCCTGAAAAACACATCTCAAAAATGGTAATTTGATTGCTATGGTTTCTCTTTGATCAGTAACTGAAGGAGACAAGGAAAACATTGAGTTCTCCTATTTATGCCCTTCACTTGGGTCCCATAGAGACAGATTTGGAATAGGCTTCGGAAGATCATATGGCTTTGCTCCCAGAACAGGCAAGCAAATCAAGCAGTCAGGACAGAGAGGAAGGGATGGCTTTAAGTGCCACAGAAAATATGTGTCTGCATGAAAAAAAAGATTTATATACATGCATATATATATACATATGTGCATACAAACACACATGTATGTATTTATATGCATATATGTACACACATATATGTGTGTGTGTATATAAATATATGTAACAGTCTCTTACTGTCTTCTCAGCAGTTCTATCTCAGTGACCATAAGGGTTCAGGAGGCATGTAGGGGAGGGTCAGTGGAAGGAGACTCAATGACTGGCTGCCAAAAAGAAAAACGAAATATGTTCATTCAATAAAGTTGTACTGCATGACTTCTGTTTTCCAGGTTTATTTTAAATAATGAAAGACACAAGGAAATAGAACAGACAAAATTTTCACTCTCATGGAGCTATCTAAAGGAGGAAGGCAGATGATAAACCTAAAATCAAGGAAATATATAGGATAAGTACAATGAAGGGAAATTAAGTAAGAAAGAGAGAGAGCTAGTGTGCTGTGGTCAAAAGGCCTCATAGATAAGATGGAGTTTGAACAAAGACCCAAGGGCAAGAGGGAGCCCACCATGCAAACATCTGGGGAAGAGACAGCAGTAGGAGCCGTGAGGGCAGTTGCTCTAAAGCAGAACGTGCTGGTGTGGAGGGCACAGGAGGTCACAAAGGGAGCAGAAACTCCTCTTCAATAAGGAGTTTTATTAATGTGTTTGCTATGTGTTGGTCAATATATGATCCCCATTTCCTCATACAGTCCTCAGTAAAATCCTCACAACTTGCTCTTGCTGGTGGAGAGAATGCAATAAATTGCTGAGTCCTGTCTTACTATTGCTTCTAGGCTATAACTTTAGAATGTGCAGGAAAAGCCCCAAACACCTGCACTGAAGTAAGACTACGATTAAAGGAGGACCTATATTGAGAACAGGTTATATGTTAAAAATAGTTTCAAGTTCCAAGAGCAGAAATTTGGCTCGAGAGGGTTAACCTGTGGACCACACAGAGACCTCCACTGATGGCAAGAGAATTCTCCTTACCAGCTATCATATCTGCATGACCTTTTAACAGAACACCATCCTGGAAGGTGCATTCTCTTATATTTTCAGATGTGGTAGATATGTAGAGTACATCCATTCTCATAGATTTGCTTTAAGAAACCCCCACCAAGTCTCAGCTCTGTGGTTTGGTTGAAGATGAGCCCCTCCCCTTCCCCAGAGTCAGGGCCAAACCCCAAGTGACTCGAGCTAATCCATTTTTTGGTGCCGTTGGTCACAGTGCTCAGGAGTGACACATGACCTAGGGAAGTCAAATCAAAATGACCCTCAGAACATTTGCTAGGAATCCTGGGTACATTTGTATGCTAGGGCTGCCTTGATAAAGTATCACAGACTGAGTGGCTTAAACCACTGAAATTATTTATTTTCTCACAATTCTAGAGACTAAAAGTCTAAGATCAAGGTGTTGGCAGGGTTGGTTTCTCTTGAAGCCACTCTCCTGGGTTTGTAGATGGCCATCTTCTCTTCTCTGTGTCTCCACATGATCTTCCTTCTGTGTTGTTCTATTTGCTAATCTGTCTTTCTTATAAGGGACACCAGTCTTACTGAATCAGAGCTCTCCCTAATGATCTTATTTTAACTTCATCACCTCTTCAAACATTCTATTTCCAAATACAGTCACATATCAAGTTTCTGGGTGTTAAGACTTCAACATATGAATTTAGAGAGGACACAATTCAGCCCATAACAATGAGACAAAGACTAATTTTCCTGGCAGCCATCCTAATAGGTTTTCTCTCTTCTTCAGAAATAGTGGTGTAAGGATGTGAGATCTTCAAAGAAAGCAACAATTATGTGACCTAGAGGAACAATGGAAGGTCCTTTGTGAAAACTTTTGAACTGCTATATCAAACCCCACCTACTGAGATAAATGAGGCTTTTTAGTTACATGGACCAACAAATTCCTTTTGCAGTTGCACCCACTTTTGGTCTGGTTTTCCATCATTTGCAATTAAATTATTCCTTACATATAAAGCCTAGAGTGTAGAATGAGTTCATTGATTTAAAAGATTAATAATATATGGGATTTATATTCAAAGTTCAAATCACATTTTTCCTGCACCATCAACTGAAATAAGTCTCTCTCTCTCTCTCTCTCTCTCTCTCTCTTTTCTCTCTTCTCTCTCTCTCTCTCCCCCCTTTATCTTTTCTCTCTCTCTCTCTCTCTCTCTGTATCCCTCTCTTCTTTTCTCTCCTCCTCTCTCTCCCTTCCTCCCTCCCTCTCTGAATCTCAAACAAGTCAAGATCTCCAGATAGCAATAGTACACAGGAATAAAATGTAAATGTAGTACAAATTAAAATACATTTTTTCAACTAAAGAAAACAAAATATTCTAGACTACAGCACTGAGAAGACAGTTGATAATAAGAGTTTCTAAATTCCACTATGTTTATAGTGATAGTTTTTATTTGTATTTGAATAAAGATAAGCTTTGTGTAGCACATAGGCCTGGTGTCAGTATCCCCTCCTTCAAAATAAACACGAGCACGTTCTCTGATGTACACACAATTTTTCTGCCCCAGTAACGTGATTCCTAGAGAGAGATGCATATCAAAATGTGAGTCCATCATAACTATGTATAACAGATCTTTTCAGCAAAACAACTCAAATTAAGAAGTAGCAGCCATTTCTCTTTTATGATAAAGGGCAACTCCAGAGATTCATGTCATGCTATTTAAGCAGTCATTATTTCATGTTTTGTTTTTACTAGTAGTTTCTCTCAGCCTTTTGTGCTAAATGCTTAAGTTACCTAGGAAACTCAAAAGAACAAGATTTTCTGAATGATTCCCAATGTTTCTTCCTCCTTGGAAAAATATGGAAAAATAATTTTTTTTTAAAATGCTAAAATATTTTTTTCTTGATATCTATGCCAAGAAAACAGTATTAAGGAATTTTCATCAAGGAAATAGTTACTATGCTGCCAAAATAGCTAAGCTGAAGAGTCAAAGTTCAGAGCTACTATGTCATGTTGTCCCAAAACATTTTCTATTTTCCTATACAAAACAAGAGAAAAATTATAGATGGGAGAAGCTTATAAATAAAGATATATTGTTAACATTACATCATTAGAAACTACTGTCAAATATGAAAACAACTTTAGATGACAAGGGACTTTGAAGGAGGATGAAACTCACACATTACAATAAAACAAGTATCTTAGTCACCTGACAGGAGGCTATAAGGTAGTACTCCTGGGTCTCATGTTGCAGAGGATCAAATGGTAATAAACTGGAGTTTTCTTGTCCTCAGTGGTAAAAAATAAAATTGCTTCCTCCCAGGATATGCCGATATTTTATTTATTCACTTCTTGTCCCAACAAGCCTCTCTCTGTTCTTTCTTGTCAGGTCAGGAAACTTTGCCCTTAGCCCTTGCCTTTTTCCTGTTTTAGCTTTAGCCAATGGCCCTGAAATTGACTCGTCTCTGTCTTACCCAGTCAAAAGTAAGCATCCTTTTTTCAAAAGTGTCTTTCAAGAAGAAATTATATACCACCCCAATATTCCAACACAATGGGTTTAAAATACTTTTAAGCAAACATAGGACAGAGAGGGAGATGCATATTTTCTCTACAGTCTCCAATATGGGGATTAGTCATCATTCTTCAGAAAAAGAGTCAGCTTTAGAGAATAATTGCAGATTACATCAGCCTCTCAGTACAATTCAATTACACTGTTCGGTTACAGATCTATCTGGCCATTTACCACAAACTCAGATTAATGCTTAGGCTTTCTTGGTCTCCTTATTTGTTGAAATGTCTCTTCCAAAGCCAGCTGTGGAAAAATTTCCTCTAAAAGTTAATTCAAAAGCAAAACAACTTGTAAATGCTTGTCAACTTTAAAGAATAAATCCCCTTAAAGCCCTCTAGTAGACAAAGAAAGTCCACTTACTAAGAATATTATAAATGTTGAAAAATAGTATCTATGGTTATATTAGTGAGAAGCTTGCAATAAAAAACTAATACTGAAGAAGTAAGACATTACAAGATATATATCATGGTCTCCCTTGATAATGAAATTTGCCAATTTTTTTCTGTCTTTTCTAATTAAAAGAGAAATCAGCATTATCTAATAGAAATATGTCATGTGTCATTTTTAATTTTTTGCCATTTTTAAAAAATGGAAATAAATGGTTGATTTTAATAATATGAGACATTATATATAATCTATATGTATATCCATTATATCTGAGTATTATGTCCAACTATTATATATTATATATAAATATATTTCAACATATAATCATACAAAAATGTTAGATACTTTGTGTTCTTTTCTCTTACTAAGTCATTGAATCTAAGATATATTTCACACTACATTACATATCAATTCAGACTAAGCACATGTTAAATTCTCAATAGCCCCAATATGTCTAATGACTGCCATATTGGACAGTGACAGCATAGAAATATGTTTTGTATACTGACTTACATAGATATCGTTATATGTCACCATTTATGTAAATCTTTGACCTTGATATGCTTGTAAGAAAAAGTACTTCTCTTGAGACAAAGAAGGAGAAAGAGGTTATTATTTTTATATTTCTAAATAGATTACAACTGACCATTCTAAATAATCAAATTTACAAGTTCACGCTTAAAAAAAAAAGAACATCATTAGGGTTGTCAATTGTCACTCCCCAAATATCAGCAAAATAATCTTTTGAGAGGATAAAGATGAGTTGCTCACCACAATAATGAACATCACCTTACCTTTGGTAGCATCTTAGAAAGGAGAAGGTGAAGTCAGAATTTAATGAAAATGGAAAGTTTGGTGTAAAGTGGATCTTTCAATGCAGGAACTTGATTAGGTCTGGGTAAGGATCATGATATAGCAGTTAAGGATTGGTGGAAACAGCCAGTAAGGATTTTTGAGGCAAGGTTTCAAAGAATCTTTGGACACAAACTATTTATTGATGCTTTACAGGGCTTTCAATACCAACACCTTAGTCTCTAAAGTCCAAAATAACTGCTAGTGCTCCAGCTATTACAGCCTTTTCCCAGCCATGAATTAATGTTGCCTACTGAATTGCCATATCACTTTCACCTACATTCTGTTGACTAGATCTAGAAAATGGTCATGCCTAGCTGCAAGGCCAGCTGAGAAATGAAATCTTTATTTCAGAAATCCATGTGCCCTGGTAAAAACTAGGATTCCTTTTTTTCATATAAACTAGGATTCCTTTTATTCATATAAAAACAGACTTAAAGGACTATTGTCAGCTCTGCTATATACTCTCAATTCTTCTTTTGACCTAAAAAATTCATTTGTTTATTCATTCATTCAATATTCACTCAAAAATTTCACTGAGGGTCTATTTATGCCAGACTGTGTACTAGTGACTGAGGAGTGGAAAATAGTTAAGAGTTGGACCTGAGGAGAAAATATAGAGGGAGGGAGAAAGGCCACAGATAATTCCAGTATATTACAAGTACTAGAATAAACTGTCTAACAGATAAGATCATGAATAACCAACTGCGGGTATTGATAAAGCTACACAGAGAAGATGAGGTGACATATACACTTGATTTTATAAGGAGAGAGTAACAAAGAAAGGGATTGTATTTTCAAATTATATCTTGTACTGTGAAGTATGATTTTGAAGTAATATATTGTGGGATTTCTACAGCTCTGTTATAGTTATTAGTCAGACTTGATAAATGAAACATGGCTCAGCTGATCGTTTGGTTAAAGCATTTAGTGATTTAGGGACAATACGTCCTCACACAATTGTTTTAGTTGCAGCCATCAGAGCTGATGGTAAAGAGATACCGATATGAATGGACTGGCTATGTTACAGCCTGTTTTGCCAACAGACATAACCTAAAAGGCAAAGAGATATACTGGCTGACAGAAGAGTCAAACATGCTTTTATGTTCTATTTCTCTAGCCCCACACCCATCCAACTGAAAAATCCCCCATCAGCTCTCAGCCTGTCTCCTAGGCCAATCATATTGTGTCGGAGAACCTGTAAACCAGCAGCTTCTCAAACAGTCCTGGGATTACAGGAGGACATCTTGCCCTGTAACACCCCCACCTAACTTTGGGAAATGATTCCCTTATGCAGTAATGCCTTGCTCATCTCTTCCAAGAAAAATTAAAAAAAAAAAAATAGAGGGAGATGTTTGGGGAAAATGTTGAGCTTTGGAGAACTAACAAAAGGATTCCTCCGTTTGGAAAATGTGGATATATTCAGACTTTTCAGAGTTCAGATTCAGTCTCTGAAGCCACAGTAATACTCTCACTACGAAGATGGTTATACTGTCACAGTGGCGACCCTCCTATACAGCTATTTTCTTCTGAAACGAAAAAAGAGCTCTATGATAAATCACATCTGCAAGATGTGTTTCATATGTCAAGCACACATTGCTTCTAAATCAAATGCTGATACATGACTTATTCCGTCAAAAGTAAGCAGAATGCTGTAATTTATAATCATCTTGAAGCACACTGCAGAGAAAATGAAAGCAGACCATTAAATTTTAATGCCTTTTCGGCTCTCTGAAAAGAGTGTTTCTGGTCACGTTTGAAGCAGGGTAGTGTTTCTAACACCCATTGTGCATGCCCCCCCAAAACAGTTTGTGTTTGCCAACATTTGTGGAAACTAATTAAAAAAATGATTTAGCTGTCAAAAGCTGCCATCAGTCAGGAAGTTCTCCTGAGCACAGAGGTGACAGCAGAGGAGTGGGTCCTGCCTGTCCAATGCCCCCCACCCACTCCCCATTCGCTTTTTAACAATTGTCTGTTGCTGTGCAAGCCAGCTCCCTGCAGCAGGGCTGAGAGCAAATATTCATTGGGGTGTCATCTCTGCTTAGGCTCTCGTCCTGCACACCTATTCATCTGTGTTAAGTGAACAGCAGCATCAGCTCAAATTAAGCTGGCTTGAAAACAGCCACTGTTAATAATTTCTGCTGTGATTCAACTTAGCTTTGGCTAACAGGTGAAGATGTTTCAAAACGGAGGCAATTACAGCTCTGAGAGCACTTTCCCGCTGCCTGTTTAATCAGAGGAATGGAACACTAGCTTCTTTTGCTCGGGGAAGGGCCAGCACAGCCACCACCGGCTGCATTCGTTATCTGCTAGATTGAACAAGCTGCCTGCCGGGGACAGATGCTTAGTGCAGTGATTAGAATACAAAGCAATTGCAAAGGCTGAGGGGATTGGAGTCAGTCTCCTTTATCTCAACTTACTACAGGCTGCTTTTCTGGTCAGATAACAAGTCTTCCAAAACGGTCTTTATAGTTGAGAAATCATATGTATATCAATAAATGAAGACTCATGCATATTCACTTATCTGTGCCCTGTGTGAATTTTTCATTTAGACTGGGAACTATTTTTTAAAAAAATAAGGAGGAGGATTTTTCAATTTTCTACAAGTTTAGTTCTTTTTATAAGTGAATTTTTGGAGGACAAGGAATATGGAGAAAGATTAAGTGTTAAACCAATACAAAAAATATGCTCGCCAAATTTTCTTTATGATTTTATGCAACTGAAAAGTCCAATGGTTTTACTAATTTTAAAAAAGCTTTCATATTTAAGTTTTGAAAAAAGAAAGGTAAGTAAAAACTTCAAAATATAAAACCCTAGGTTTTCACTTATAAGGAAATAAAATTGAAATTGCGTGTTTTGTTACTTTTTACATTAAGAGATAGCATATTTACATCTAGAGGGAAATCTATTCTAGCGCAGAGTAATTTTTCATGTCAACCCTGCATAAGTTTATAGCAAAAAACATAGCTGTATATTTCCTAATTGTGGGGATTTTCAAATAGCTCATTTCCAGCAAAACATTTTTCCTCTCCTGCTAAAAGAAAATCAAGCAGCCTAAATTGAATTTTTATTCATTACAATTTCCTGAAATGTAGTTCTTAATGGTTTCTGATGTGCCTAAAGGCATGAATCTTAAACTACATTTTCCCCCCAACCAAAGAACAAGAGAAATGACAAAGCCCCTCTTTGTTACTGGTATTAAACATTTCCATTGTATACATTAATCTGCTTTCAGAGTTTGTTCCTTCCATATATTTTTCAACGAGGGGCTATGATAAAGTCCTTAGAAGGTTATTTTTAATGAGCAATTGATTACAGAGTTGCGGATCCCCAAACTGAGCATGTTTTCTATCAATAGTACAACAGCAAAAAGGGATGGGGGTGGGGGAGCAGTGGGAAAGAAGTTAGCCGTAGGCTTATCTTTATTTTAAAAATCTTTTGAGAGCTTAGGAATGGTTCCGATTTCATAACACCAAGGTTATACTAAAAGCAATCTATTTTCATCTAGGTTTTTTAATGGAGATTGTAGTCTTCATCAATTATTTAGTAGGCTTTGAGGCTGTGTGCGTGTGTGTGTGTGTGTGTGTGTGTGTGTGTATGTGCATAAGTTTGGGGAATATGGGTATAAACAGGAAAAAGTAGAATGATAGAGTTTGTATTGCTAAGTATCTGATACAAAGCTATGATTAAAATACCTGCTTAAATAGCAAGTTGTCTTTTTTTAGAACCATCCAGCTAGCCTCATCTTAGAATATTCTTGGTGAAAATCCACTGCCCACTGAGTTTTCCCCTGACAATTACTATTGCTCCTTACCCTTGAAGCTCTGAAAGCCTGTGTAACATTAGCCTATCTAGCCCAGTGAAAATGTCTTTACAGATTAGTGTGATGTTAATACTGCTGGCTCCCTGCTTTTGACCTGAAGTGGAATATATTGCACTGCTGGAGCAGATGGAATCAGTGTTTCATTGAGCTACAGAGATTGGTTGGCTGCCTGCCAAAAATTCAGCGCTAGTGGCAGTGGAGGCTCCGGCTCAGAAAAGCAGGCTTGAATCTATTCTCTGCTCTTGGAGAGAGAAAACAAAAGTGTCACATAAGTTTGTGTGGAATCAAAATACATTTGTTAAGATCGTTCATCTGCAGATGTTTACCCAGCGTTCAAAATGTAATTGAATCTTTTGGTGTAAAACGGAGACATCTTTATTCAGTTTTGCTGAAAGACATGAGACAAAAGCCAGAGCAAAGGATAAAAAAAGAAATTATCTGAACTCCATTTAACCTTCCAGTTGAATGCTGATCTCACCATAAGAATACAAATGTGTACATGTGGAGTGTTTAAAGTCTGTCTCCTTTTTTTATGAGTGCAAATAGATCTTAGTCTGAAATAATAAACCAAATTTATAAATGAAAACCAAAAAGAGCTGAGTTTGATAAAGTGAAACAATTATCCAGATAGTTCCAAACCAGGATCTAAATCTCTGGGGGAAGTGGGGTGGGGAGAGGGGAAGATCTGTATCCTAAATGATCTATACTGGTCTGTTGTTGACTGCATCGTTCAGATAAATGTTCAAGGTTCTTGCTGGCTTTGTGTGCATAGAAAGAGTCCGGAATCATATTCTTCCAAAATAGATATGCCTGTTGACGGCTTCCTTTCACCTGGAGCACAAGGAACATTGGTTAAAACTTTTAATAACAGTAGTTAAAAACTGTGGTTGTCAGATTTAGAAAATCAAAATATAGGATACCCATTTAAATTCGAATTTCAAATAAACAACTCATGATATTTTATCCCAATATTCTATCCCAAATATTGCATGAGCCATGGAACATGCAATATTTGGGACATGCTTATACTAAAAAAGTTATTATTTATCTAAAATTTGATTTAATTGGGCATTCTGCATTTTATCTGGCAACCACAAGATGTACTATTTATTGTTTTACTTTTCGAATGTGGTCAGTTCAACCACTACATACATACATACATACACCTAACTTCCAATTAGCACACATTTTTGTATTTATCCATCAGATTATTTCTAAGTTTATTTTAATCATATTTTCCTCTCAAGTACTGCCTTTCCACAGAAGTAAAACATATGCTGTTTGCTGTCTAAGTAGATGGGTAATGTAAGCTGTGATGTGGAAAGGATTCTTCTCTTATCCGTTCTCTCTGAGGGTGTAGTTACAGAAACATATATATGTGCTTTTATCTGTGATAAGAGCTACCATCTGCTAACTGCAATGTGCACAGCTTACTGTCTGAAATGCTTATACATATTATGAAAACACACAGCTTTTGTGTATGTTAAGAACACATATAGACAGTGTTCTAATAAACCAGAATATTAGCTATTTGAATATGTCAGATATATGCAAAATATAAATGAAAGTATGGACAAGAGTAATTAGAGCCGACCCGTTGTCGTGTGTGTATTTATGCCAGTAGCATTTTTGTGACCTTTTAATATTGCTTTGTTTGCAACCTCTTCCCACAACATAGTTATTTTAAATAACTGGAGCCTTATCAATGAGAACAGGCCTTTGCTTTATTCAAGGAGTAGAAGGTTCATGCCAGGGATATCCTACCCCTGAGATGCATGGTGCATAGGTGTGAGCAATGGGAGAGACTCGAGGTAATGCGACAGAACATATAAATTTGAGTTACTTTGACCTTTAATCCAGGAGAGCACGAAGCGGGATGCACTAGGAAGGCTGGTTTGTAGCTGTCTGGAGACTGATAAGCTGTAATAAAGGTGCACTCAGTTGCAATTCATCTGAAGCTTCCATTGCTATCATCCTCCTTTTTCGATTTTTGTTACCTGGAGTACTTATCTAAATCCCTTTCGATGCCAGCCTGAATGCACTCCGCGTTCCCTCCGACTGTGACTAGGGCTGTCTGTGTGCGTCAGTGTGCTGCAGCACACGCTCTTTCCCTTGTTTGACAAGAACCAATGCCAACACCTAATTAAGGATAAGCCACAGAGCTCTCGGCTTTATCTTTGTCAACTGCTCCATTCCTAGCTTTCTGCCTAGTTGAGTTTTTAATGACATGAGCAACAGTTCGGTTCAGCATTCCTCAGGCCCACCCGTTTCCCATCTCAGTGACTAACTTTGGCAAACAGCAACAGCAGAAAGATGGTGACCATTTGTGCCCCATGTTGTGTGAACAGCACAGGGAAGCATGGCCATACTGTTTGTGTCACCTGCCCACTCCATGCACACAGTGGGGACGTGCGGATGTATTGGAGAGAAAATTTAGAAGGTGTCCCTCCAAGAAGTATTCAAAATTTTGCAGGCACCTAATTTATAAAGAGAAGGCCCATCTGGTTCAATCCCATATTACATTGTATTAAATATTCTAACTCAATCTTGCAAATGTAACAGTTGATAATTCCCTAAAACCCCGGCAAAATGTGTTTTCTTTAAAATTACTCAATATCGTTTGTTCTGGCTGCAAAATCATCTCTTTTTTAAATTCACTTGGGTGTTTTGACTCCATTTAAACTTTTGTTTTTAACTGGTAATTCTGTATAACAGAAAAAAAAAAAAACCAGCATTTTGTTTGCAGACAAGAAGGGGTTAAAATATTCTTTAGGAAAAGAAGACAACAATAGTAAATGAGACTATTCGATAATTTTATTTTCAGACATTTCTAAATTGGTCCCTATGTGCTCCATGATATGCAGAATAGATAAGATACATGATAATCCCTAAATGACAGGACTTTAGAGTCCAGTTAAAGAAATAAGATATTCTATATTTAACATCTCTCTACATGACCTTTGGAAATAGTAAATCTCTGCAAATATCTTCAGAAGAATCTCAAATAGTATACACTTGTTCTCCTCCTTTCTGAGTTGATCAACTAAGCCCTATCAACAAAAACAAAATGAGAAATTGGGTCTCTTATCCACTTAATTTAAACCAAACTTTTGTTTTTGCCCAAATTTTCTGAATAATTTAGATAAAACTTTTGCTCACCCATGTTATTAAAGCCTCAGTACTTTCTGACTGCCAGCTGAGAAAGCTTCTCTTCTGAATATAGCACCCTAGCATGTCAGCAGCAGCAACGTTGTCTGCTCTTGTCGCCTCTCCTCCAGGATATCAAGCCGATACTTTTGATGTCTTCCCTGATTAACATTGCTTTTCTGATGGTGGTGATGGGTTTGTACTGGACCATCTGTACTCTGTTATAAGGCACCCTGAGAGACCAAAGGCGCTCTTGGCAAGATGACTATGGAGAGATTTGTGTGCATCCCATGACCACAGAGCTGAGTATTTCTCTTCCCTGTGTTGATCAGACCACATTGAAATCAGCAAAATGGGCTTTATCTCTGACTGGTTGGTCCAGCTCCTCAAAGTTATTATTCTGAATTATTGCCTTGCTCAAAAGGTGGCAGATTTCTCAACAGGCTGGTGCACGTGAGAGTCCGATGGAGTAGAGTTGGTCGGGCCTCATCTTCTATAGCAGGCCCAGTCTAAAACAGGTGATTTTGTGGCTGCGTAGATTAAATCAGAAATGTCATGTAATCAAGATCTCCTAGTTCTATGAGAAATTTCTTGGTTGTTGGATGGATTCCACTGAGGACCCATCCTATCTAAACTCTACAATCATAACAGTTCTGCCCAGAAAGATAGGAATCCCACCCCTTTAAGGGTATTATGTTGACCCTATAATTATTGCACTTCATGAGATGGTGAAAAAGCAGCCTTCTTTCATAATTCACTTTTCATCGTTGGTGAAATAAACCCACTTCTGACACAAGTACAATGGGTCTAAACGTAAGTTAACCAAAAGTGAACAAAACAAAAAATGTTTGAACTCCACAAATTAAATAATTTTTTCTATAGTAGATAGTATATCAGCTACTGATAGTAGCTGATAATGTTTTCCTGTCTAACTTTCAAATTATTAAAATCATTTATTTTTTTAAACAAAATCTGAGGGCCTATTGTATCAGTGGTTGATAGAGAATAAATAGCCTTCTGTTCTAGATATGAAGAGTGCCATTTAAAATATTCTTATGGTTTACTGTGGTCATATTAATTTCCTTTAAGAGATAAAGTAGGCATATTATCAAAAATGCAAAATATGCCTATTTGGGAATTACTTTGAACAAATTACTTGTAGATTCTTATTAATCATATGCAAATTGAACAATATATTTTTTATTTCCTAATTTCAGTGTGCATACATGGCTGTCTATAGTTAAGTCAAGCTCCCCTGCAAGTGAACTGATGGCTTATCACATTAACACATTTCTCTGTATAGTCAGGCTTGGTGTTAAGTAAAAGAGAATGCTTATTCCGCATCAGCTTTATTTACACACATGTTCCCTTGAATTTCTTACCAAAAATTATCAGTTATACCTCAGTGTAGAGTGCGTAAAACATTTCTGTTTTCTAAGGCTATACATACTGTTATTGCTAAAGGGCTGTCTGTAAATAACATAAACTAAGGAATTCAAATTTTATTAAAAATAGATTCGCTTTTTAATAGTCCACATTCGATGTGATTAAACACATGCAAGAGTAATCCATCTATTTATAAGATCTGTCCAGAAACCATTGTTTTAATAGAAAAGGTGACCTGTATTTGTTTCGCTAGACAAAAGTAAATGTGTCATGGGTCGATAATTAACCTCTTCAATATATACTTTCCCTAAGTCAGTACCTTAAGCTGCTTATACTCAAAAGTAAATGAACTGCATAGTGAAATAAATTGCTGTGACTAAAACGTAGCCTCATTGTTGCTCATCCATAGTTTGGAAGAATCAGTGCAAATCTTTTGTAAGAGAAACACCAACATGGAGATGTAGGTTAGTTTCACCTCCAGCTGAATCTGATGTCAGTGTGGTAATTACCAGGCCCAGTCAATAAAACCTCTCCTCAGTATAATTGCAAATCCAGTACAACCATGACCAGAACTAAATTGCTTTGGAACAATCAATAGGAATTTTCTGATTGTGTTCCCGGGTGTATGCATCAAATATAAAGAGGAAAACTGTCCATTCAAGCAAAAGGTCAATTTTATAAATAAAAAATACTGTATAAAAGTCATGTTATGTTTTATGTTTTTTCCTAGTAGAAGAGACTAAATATATTGGTTAGTCATCCATGGAAAGAAAGTGGGTAGCAAGGAATTCATCAGCAGACAAATAGCAATGCAAGAAAAGCAAGAATATTTCTGAGCAAGAAATATATCCATGACTGAGGCTAACCTAGCCAATTCAGCAAACGCCTTCCTTCTATTTTAAAATACGCTTTGAACTTAAGATCCTTGTACTCTTTGATAAGCTTCTGTCATTAAAGGAGCTAGTTAACTAATAAGTCCTATAAGCTGTAAGTTTCATTAGAAAATAAGATTAGAGCTATTAATTTCCAATCAGAGGCATGTAATAGTATAGGTTACTTAAAAGGGTCAGTGTCCCATCTGTTGAGATCAGTGCTCCTTAAACTAGGGACAAGAATTATCGGGTGATGAGAAGGTTAGAATCAGAGAGCCATAGAGTTAAACTAAAAAATAAAAATAGTTGTTTGGTCATGATGAACTGGGGCTAAGTCATGTTGTTTCACATCCAGACGAATAAGAGCATCTTCGAGTCTAAGAAAATTGGAATTGGGTTCCAAAAAGGTTGATGATAATAATGCCACTATTAGGCTAAGTAAAGGCGAGAGGGCAATGGCCGGCAGAAAAGTGAAGAGACAGAAAATAAATGACATGGAGCTACTTATGTGATTATGGCATAGAAAAGAAATTTAACCAAAGAGTTAGAGGTTGTTTTTTAAGGTATTATTTGGTCTTGATAAGAAGTAGGGGAATAATTGCTAATTTGCATTTGCCCAGCTCTTCTGATCTCTCATTCCATCTTTCATATTTCTGGAGTTGGAGATTTGAGTTGGTTAGAATAATATGCCGTGATACACTGCGTTCCCATGTCCTCAATGACTTTCCATTAGCTGGTGAAAAGTTTTAAACCTCTCATCTTCTTATTCTAGGCCTTCCATAATCTAGCCTTCATCTGCCTTCCCAGTACTGCCTTTAACTCTTTTCTCCAGCACACCACTCCATCCGCCTTGTGTCTTAGGCTCCCAAGAACTCCCGACAACTCTCCACAATGTCCTACACATGCACATTGCTTTTTCACTATTACTTTGCTCTAGCTGTGATTAGAATTTTCTTCTCTCATCCCTACCCACTGACATCCTACTCATTTCTTCAGTCCCAAGACAATGCCACAAACCTTCCCTGGCCCTTCTGACATAAACAATCTCTCCTTCAGTGCTCCTAATTCACTCAGACTCTACATAGCCATGTGTTGAATTGAATCATAATAGAATGAGAGAGATATCAGCAAAGACTAATCATCACCTAGAATCATGATAGTAATAATATACTGCTAATAAAAAAAATTAATATAAAAGTTACCTAAAATATTGGCTGCATAATGATGTCTAATTATATGCAATTTAGAATTAACCATACCTAGAGCTGACCCTACCCTCTGATGGGGCCATTAGGAAAATAGGAGGAAAAGAAAACTGTGACTCCTAATTTTGAAGTCGTCGAAATGGAGAAAATGATTTTTTTATATAAAATCACTACTTTATATCTCTTCTTAAAATGTTTCTGACATACCATATGTAATAAAACAGAATAAACCAAGAGTGTAAAAATGCTCATTAGCCTGCACTGACAACTATTTACTTTCCATGTAAAATACATTGGAGCTGAGGTCTTTTTTGCATGACCAACTATTTTCAGCAGATGCTAAATGAAAGAAAGAGAGAGAAATTAATTTAAATTCTGTAGCAATTTCCACAGTCAAAAGTAACTCCTGTCTTCTGAAAGTACGCCTTACATACATCACGTTGTCTAAGCTACTTTTTATCACCCACCCCCACCCCCATCCCCACCAGGAAACAGCATTCTACAGTTGACATTTTTGCATTAAGGTATAAATGAAAATGTTGCAGTCAAAACAACTGAAAAGGCTGTTAAATAGCTGATAATTTCATCAAGCCAAAAATTAATGTAGCTGTATTAGAAGCATAATGCTATAAACATTTTCAATTACCTCGCTAACCCTTCTTAGGAGCTAAAATGTTCTCAGTGAGGCCCTGCAGGAAGGAGCACAATAGTGGCATCCCAGCCCCCTTAGTCACTCTGCCTGGGCGTCCCTGTAAGGGGACTGTGTGGACTGTTGCCCACATTGGTTTTAAATTGCTCAAGCGATTGTTTCCTGTAGATTAATTTGTAATTCTAAATTTCCAGGCGAATGAAATGTGAGCCTGTCCCTCCCTCAGGCCATTTGCAGAGCTATAGCTTTCCTGTAATCTGAGGCTGAGTGCTAACATGTGAAAACAGAGAGGGCTCAGCCAGGGAGGCGGGAGAAGGAGAGAATGGGGGCGGGAGACAGTAAACAAAGCACAAGAGAAAGAGCGAATGGAGAGAATGGATGAGATAGGGAGGAGAGAGTGAGGAAGGCGTAAACCAATAATGGGATCTTTATCCCTACCTTCCTCAATCTCAACAGTACTTCTTGCATCCTTACACAACTGGCGATTTTACACAGCACCATTGTCCTTGCATTTTTATGCCTCATCTCACAAAACATAAATAAACAAACAAATAATTTTGAAGCAAGGTTTTGCAGTACTGGGAGACATGTCTTACAATATTCACAATAGAGTGAGCTGTATTCACTGGTTTTAATAAACTAGTTAGTCCTCTCCCCTCTTTTTAGCCTTTACACATGTCTGCCGCTTCGCTTTGAAGCCAAATTACCTGTCACATTATGGAACAGTTTGGGTCCCGGAGAGGAAATGAATTCTTCTAAGTGCAAAGCATTAAGTAATTATTCCCAGGCAGTGGTTTCGCTCAGTCAGTCATCATTTGTCGAACAGCCACTTCTCATAGAAAACTATGTGAGACCTTGTATTTTCTTTTTTTTTTTTTTAACAAAATACTTCCCCAAAATCCATAATTTAATACAGTGGTGCGTAACCTTTTTAGGGACCTGGACCCCTCTGAAAATCTGGTTTTTAAAAAATAAGAATCTTCTTCCAAAATGCACATTAAGACTAGCTACCAAATCGTGCATTAATACTGACTTTCCTTCACCGAGTCAAAATAAAAAATAATCATTAAAAAAATTTGTAATTTGCCCAGCTCACTTTACTTTATATGTAATTTATGACTGCTTCCTAAATTTAATTCAAATCAATCCAAATGTGTAAAATCCTGTCCATTTGAATTTTTGTTTAAAAGTCAGTTTCAGTAAGAAGTCAGACAAAGTTTAAGTGGACATTGAAAATGTAAAATGGTCTTTGACTTGGTCATGTGCTTGTCATTTTTGAGCCCTTGACTTCAGCTCTTTTGTTTTAAAAGCAAGAGGTCTTAAAAACTCTGACTCACAATGATATGTAGATGCCGAGAATCAGAAGCAGAGCTCCCTTAGCACTATTTGCCAGACAAAGGGAGACTTTCATCAAAGAATTCTAGTATGCTCCATCCATGTCGTATTATTTCCCTCATCTGCTTAGTTAATAAAACCATTTTTGGCAAGCTCTGAATCACCATTACCGTCAATGTTAACGACATCATTGTTATTATGTGTGAAAACAGAATAAAAGATCTGTGAGATTAGAGAGTGTATCTGAATCATTTTCAACTGAACCTCTGACCATGTCAGTACAGGAGGTAGTGTGTCACAAGGACTTGGGGAAATTCCTTCTTTACCAAAGGATTAACACCTCATATGCAGACAAGTAACGAGGTGCTCATTCTGTGTGCAGATACCTGTACTTTTCTCCCAGTGGACGTGTCACTTGACAAGGCATCAAGCACAGTTCCTAGAACACAGGAGGCATTCAATTGATATTTGTTGAACATTTTTGTAAAAAGCGGAACAAGAGTCCAGTTGTTAGACTATATCCACTTGTTGTTTAGTTTCTGATTTTAAACGATTTCTTGGGTGTTAAGCTACCAGTGAGGTAAAAATAGGTGCCTCACTTTGGTAGAGAAATTATAAAAAATTTTGGATATTCTGTGCACTCAACTGCAGTTGACTGAGCAATTGAGAAATGGAAAAGTTTGTGGAACATGAGAGGCTATTTAAAAATACCTTCAGAGTTTTCAAAGCTCACAGGCTCTACAGAATTTCTATTTGGCCTGAAAAATGGGAGTTGACCCTATACGCGTACATATTTCCCAGGTCTCTCCCTGCCGCCTTGTCCCCCTCACCACCACCCCCACACACAAATATCTTCTTTGTCGGCCTTTTTACATTATAAATTATTAAAGCTTTCTCAGCTCAGAACACCGCTTTTATTTCTTTTTGTAATACAGAGACACTAGTGAGAATGGAAATAACATTTTCCCCAAACAAGTGAACCATATTTCCTCAAAGACATGGGTGGTTCCTGAATGTGACCAGTAGAGCCAGCCAGACCCAGGAATGACAACCTCGAATGGACTGTTTGCAATTGTATGTGCCAGGCTGAAGTGATGACAACCCTAGACTCTTAGTCTAAGAAAGCCTTTTAGAGATATTTTAGTTATGCCAGGAAATATCTGATAAAATATGTAAATATAACCATAAATTCCAAACTGGGACTAGAAGTCCTAGCAAAATATAAGTCCTATTGGAAGACGACCACTTCACTGGGTATAGCCTCCGCTTGGTCTTCTTTAGTTTCCAAAATTCTGTTAGGGAACATGTGCCTGGCTTAGTCAGCCATCTTTCCCTAGAAAATACCCCTGTTAAGCAGTGTCCTTGTGCCATGCCTAAGCACAGATGTCATGTGTCCTTAAGAGAGGTGCCAATCTCTTGTCCAATAAACTAAGGCCAAGTAGGACAAAGCAAACCAGACTATAGTAGGGAACCACCTGTCACTTGCTCAAGGAGGGGAGTGTTATCTTTCTGAGACCTCTCAAAGTGAGACTTTACATGAATTGCCCAGGATGTTAACTATTATAGCCTTAGTTTCATTTAAAATATCAAAAATATTTTAAAATTTATTTTCCAATGATAGTTGAGGTACAATATTATATTAGTTACAGGTGTACGACATAGCGATTAGACATTTATATACCAAATATTTCCTTTTTCTAATGAGAGAGTATGGCAGGTAATTTTTAACAAGTCTCCAATACATAATAGGATAAAATGATACCATTGAGAAACTTGTAGAAGGATATGGAGATAGCTTTCCATTCTATCCTGATATTTCTTTTGTAACCAATTCTGTACGTGTAAGTGATTTGCATGTAACAGCCTCCTGGCACAAATTAAATGAAACAAGATCCCATTGCAGCTAATAAACTCACTGTAACAAGTCCCTCAACTTTGCCTGGTCACAATGCTCAGCAGGATTGCCATATGTGGAACTAGATTCCAAGATAAAAATAACATTATTTGTGCTTTCAAACCCATACCACTCTATATTGTCTCTTTGGAAATAAATTTTGTTTAACGGCCAGTGATTATCTTCTATCTGGCTTGCTATAATACCAGTTTGGGGTTGTTTGGGGGAGAGGGTTGTTTGGGGGAGAGGGTTGTTTTTTTGTTTAATCACTAGTGTTATCTGTACTTTGGAAGAAGAGCTACAATTAAACATATTTTGAACAGAAGAGGAAAAGGCAGCAGGGCCCTTTTGGCATCAGTTCACACAGCCTATCATTCCAAAACATTTCTGGTTTTACATTGGTATCAT
Organism: Pteropus medius; assembly: GCF_902729225.1. NCBI lineage: Eukaryota > Metazoa > Chordata > Mammalia > Chiroptera > Pteropodidae > Pteropus > Pteropus medius. Next base: position 17,220,175 of record NW_024352785.1, on the reverse strand, counting down.
CAACCAATGTCAGCACAGCTGAGGTGACTGAGCTAATTAACTGTCCTGCCGAACCAGCTGAGAAAGCTTGTATAAACTCCATGGGAATATGAGCTGTTAAAAAGAAATTCTATCCAATGGAGCTAGGGATCAAATCCAGACATAGAACCAAAACACAGAACAGTTGCCCTTAACTATCAGATGATATCATCATCAGCCACAAGATGTTGCAGTTAGCAGAGTTGAATATAAGGCTGGCGTAACAGAATAAAAATTAACAACGCGTAAAGAGTTCAAGGCCACCTTCCTTCTCCCGTTTGTAAGAAAGTATTTGGAAATAAGATGGCATAGCATCTCCAAAGACAGAAAGCACTCCTGCTCCAAGGATCCATTCTCAGGAGGAAACCAAACCAACAGAAAGGCCACAGTCTCCAAGGTGCCTCTGGTGGTGTGTGTATGACTGGGTGGGAGTGGGGACTGTTGTCCGGGAAGATGATGAAATGTGAGATGTCATGTGGTCTAGGCAGTGATGGTCAAAGACCCAAAAGGTTTTGTGTAACATGGCACATGGATAAGAAAGATTTTCTGTTTGTTCAGGAGAACAAGAGGCTTCAAGTAGCTTCAAGGCGTGAAGGAGAGGAGATAGAGTTTTCATAAAAGTTGCTGTGGACTATGTACCCCTACCACCACCACTAAAAAAAAAAAAGATATAAAGAATGGGATTCTTCTTTGGGCTGTGCTTCTCTAACTGCAACACTAAGACAGTCGGGCTCCAGAATTGTAGATCAGTGGACCTGTGTCAAGATTGTGAAGGATCTAGGATTTTACCCCACTTGCAAATGAACAAGTTAACCTGGCAGAAGGCATGAGACTCCTGGGGCAAAGACAAAGGACTTTATTACTACTAGCACAGCAATCAGTATGACTTCATGTTCACATCAGTCCCCCTTGCCACCCCACATCCCATGGGTGACTCAGAGTGGCTCAGGTGGATGCTGAGTACACTGTTGGTTTGCATTAGCGCTGAGGTACCTCAAGCATAGGGAGCCTCAGCCATTATCTTTATTATTCTAGACAGTAAACAAAGCAGACCTCTGCTCCATAAGAAGATACTATCTCTATTTTCCAAGGCTGTTTACCATGTAAACTTCCTTGAAAAGACAATACATCTACTCATAAGATGTACAGAAACATCAGAGACCAATGGAGATTTGTCTTCTGACAGCCTTGCGCTAACAGAGGCTGCTGATGGTGTGAGTCATTCTCTTCACTGCTCATTCTCCACCACTACTTGGGGTAATCCCAGGTGGCAGCCAGTAAGCATAATGGGGATGTAAATTCTTCCTTGCTCTTGAGATCATGCAAATCAGAGAGGATCTTCCTGGCCCTAGAGCTATATGCTGATGTTAGAGAAATCATTCATTTGGCTTCAAGTCACATAAAAGGAGAACCAGGTCCATAAATGAGTCATTATATGAATTGCCTTCATATGAGGAAAATAAATAAAAATATCACCAGTTCTCCTTTTCCTGCCTTTTTATTTCTTCTCATTCTTGGAATTTCTCCATGAGGCAATAATTGCTCACATTCTCAGGCTCGTGAAGAGAGAAGGGTTACATATTCTTCTAAATAGCTCAAAAAGTCTGCTAGCTCTACTAATCAAACCCTTTGGGCTACAGAGCTAAAGAACAACTTGGAGCATCTAGTTCCCTTCTTAAATGATGATTTATGAGGCGAGACTACATCCAGATTCTCCTTAAAAAACAGGAAGTCAGAAGTAACTTCTCTATTTGAATTCCCACGTCATGAGTGCTCTGGTGAAACAGAGCATGGGCATGGAATCAGAGACTCAAATACAGTATATTAACAGATCTAACCTAGGTCTCAATTCACTCATCTGCAAAATGGTGATAAGAATATCCATATCTTGGTGTTGTTATGAGGATTAAATGAGAAAATATTTATGACACACTTTGCACAGAGTGCCTGGCTCTATAAATAATTGTTGTTATTATTAGCTTATTCTGTCCCTCTCAGGAAGCCATAAAATACAATGTGGTGAGTGCAGGATTTACTTAATTTACTGCCCGTCCTGAGATCCACTCTTACATTTGCTAGTAAATCAAGAGTCAGCTCCTACTTTGCACTCTCACCATCATGGAGATATGTGCTGCTGTGTGGCACTCAATTTGATTTTGCTTCTTTGGCGATGGACATCGCCTTTGTTCACCTAAATAATGGAGTTCAAAGAAGAATGCCAATAGGCATTGATGAGCTGTGAGGAAATCAGGTCTCTACAGAGCTTAATCACCTAAGAATACCTTATCTAGATCCTAGTACAGGAATCTTTTTTTTAAATCTTAAAAAAAAAAAATACTTTTCTTTTTAAATTTCATATAACATGTAGTATGATTGTGTTTTAAATTAAGACCTCTTCTAAGCACTTGAGTTTTGAAAAGCTGCAGCTTATGTAGACTAGAACTTGAGTTATTCACACTCAAGTCTGTAATATCCCCATATTCTTTACCCCTAATCTTTTATATCAATAAAGCAGTTAAAATGGTAAACCTCTTAAAGATGAAGAAACTGGACTCTGAAAAGGTATTAAGTTGTCCAGCTCCTTTTATATTCAGTAAATTTTCCCACCTCCATAGCTGAGTCATTAACTCACTAGGCAGATATTTATTGAGATTCCACTATGAACAAATTACTATCCTGGGCTCTAGTGATACCTATGTGATTAAGGCCTGGGAACCACAGTCAGGGAGCTTACCGCTTAAAAGAAGAGAGAACACTGCATAATTTTGTATTTTATCTGCCAAAGTCCATGCACTGTTCCTAAATACCATGTAAGGCAGGAATTTTTTTTGCTTTCATATAAAAAAAAAGTCAATTCACTTTGTTTAAAATTTAGAGTAAAAGACATCATGATCAGCAGTTTGATAATTGCATCAAGAAACCATATTCTTTAGGTAGTTAATACAGAAAAAGTGCTTTTAAAATATCTGGTATCTAGTAAACATTCATTAAATTTCATGTTATTAATACCTAGCACACTTGTCCTCAGACACTTAAAGAGCTCTAGTGGAGTTAAATATACAGTAATCATGAGCAGAGTGAATTTCGCCCCAGAATGAGGGACAGATTTTTCAGAGAAAGTTACATTTAAACTGGTTCTTAAGCTTAAGAAGAAGATTGCTAAATAGGCAAGGAAAGTCTTTTAAGGCGGAGGAAGCAACATGTGCAAGGGGAGAGAGCTTGACGAGAAGAGTGACTGGTTAAATAAGTTGTGGTTCATCTATAATGGGATAATAAGGAGCTGTTAAAAGTAATAAGATAAAACCTATGTATTGACATATTTATGAATGGGGTATTAGAGTTACACAATAGCAGGCTCTCATTCAATTTTTAGATAACTGCTTTACTTCAGTATCTTATAAGAACATTATCAATTTTTGAAAGATAGATGAGAATTTAATCAGGGAATAGCAAATTGTTTATTTTTACAGAAATATTGGAATCACAACATGAGATCAGATTGTATGCTATCTATACTAAGGAGTTTAGTCCTTATGCTCTAGACTTGATCAGTAGTTGGCAAGCTATAGCCCACAGGCCAAACGTGGCCTGCCACTTGTTTTTGTAAATAAAGTTTTATTGGACACAGCTACTCACATCCATTTACATATGTTCTATGGCTGCATTTGCACTGCAGCAGCAGAGATGGATAGTTGTGAGAGAGACAACTCTCTCATAACTCTTTTGTATGACCCACAAAACCTGAAATATTTACTACCTAAACCTTTACAGAAGTTTGCTGACCCCAGCTCTAGATAATAAAAAGACATCAAAGTAGCTAGTGGCATCATCAGATCTGTTCATTGGCAAGATAACAACAACAGAGCTTGAGAAATAGATATAAAAATGTTAACTGTAGTAATTCTGATAGGCTCTTTACTCTGCCTTATAGAAATTTCTCAATAATTCCCACACCATCCTAGGAATAAATACAAGTATGTTTATATCTCTTTTTATAAAAGAGAAAAATGAAGAACAGATTAAGTGGTATCTCCTCTAATATAAGCTCCAGGAGAGGAGAAACTTTATCTTGTTCACTGTTCTATCTCCAATACCAAGGACAATGTCTGGCACATGATCAAGCATTTATCTAAATAAATATTTAAGCAACAAATACAAAAAGGAATCAATGAATAAATCAATAGAAAAATCATATGGGAGAGGAGGCAACTTCTCAAAGTCATAGTGCAGGATCGGCCATCCCAACTCTATCATCCCTCCTGTGCTTCAAGGAGTGACTTGCTCAAGATTTTCATCATCTTAGGAGGTGGCACTAGGACAAACCAACCCAGAATCTACAGATTCTTTTAGCCCAAGGCGATCTCACTTCTCTGTATTCTACCTAAAGAGAGTTAGCACTTCATTTATCTACCAATTTGTTTTTGCTCTATAGAATGCCCTATTTTCTTCCAGTTCCCCACATCTGGTTAATGTCTGCTCTTTAAATCCAAACAGTTCGGGGGATCCTTCTCATTGATAGAGGGATTCCTTCCAGCAAGTTACCCTCCATCACTTGTTCAGTAGACAAGTTTGGTTGTTGTCAAACATTGCTGTTATACAGTTTCTATCTAGTTCTTGAGCTGGTCTTTCAGCTGCACCAACCCTTGAAAACTGACAGGATGAATGGCTTGGTTTCCAGGCCTTAATGTTTATCTCCCTTTAGATCTCACCATCTACTGTGATTTGGCAGCTCAGGTAAATGCATTTTTTCTACTTCTTTCAGTTGCTCAGCCTCCTGCAGGTATTGCCATGTTTCTGTCCTCCTTCTCTTCAAACATCAACTCCTTGGAATTGATGGGGTTTATATTGAAATAGATGGATTTGCCTGGTGCTTTTCTCCTTCCATGCTGTCTGTCATTCTTTGTATTGCACAGATTCAATCTGTCCACTGAGGCCTTTGCGTAAAGGAGGCCAAACCATCTGTAAAATTAGAATCAGCTGTGTCCTTTCTTCATTCCACTTCTTGTCTGCTTTCTCACAATACTATTTTCTTTAGTTTCTAAGCCAGAGGTAGCAAATGGTGGCCAGACCTCTTTGGTTTATCCTGAAAGTGACTCAGAACCTGGAAATTTGATTAAAGAAATGGAAACCAAGCACCCTGGGCTTGTATTTTTCTTCGTCAAAAACAAGCAGTAGTAGATTCTCAGCTATAATCTTCTGATGCTGTTCATACTCAGGTTTTCTCTAGTCTCACCATTCCTCCAATCTACCTTTACATCTAATCAGCATAAAGTATTTATAGTTGCTCTATATGCCTGGATTCTATAATTTTTGAGCTTTTTCAAACTCTGGTGTAAAATCAAGTTTCCAAAATCTTTTTATAGAATGGTTGTAAACTTTTTCTCTAAAGCGCAAGAGAGTAAATATTTTAGGCTTTGCAGGCCATATGGTCTCTATCTCAAGTACTCAACACTGCCATTGTAGAGTGAAGGCGGCCATAGAGAAAATTAAACAAATGAGTGTGGCTGTCTTTCAACAAAACTTTATGTGAAAACACAGGCAGCAATACAGGGTTGACCCACGGGCCATAGTTTTCTGACTCCTGTTTTGGAGCATCATGTCTGATTTTGAAACTTCTTTAGTATATCCACTCTGTATTACCCATTCATTAAGGAATAGTCAAAATACACTGAATGATTACATAGACTGATATTACATCTACTTCTATAGTAGATTAAATGAGTTTGCATACATGAATGTGTATTAACATGTAGTCTTAGCTTTACTTAAATGATTTTAGAGGAGACTGAAATTATTTTTTAGATTTTAAATGTTTATGGGCTTTATGAACACTAATAAAATATTATATATGCACTAATATATCCTTTAAACATTGTTTACAAGAGTAAATAATAGAGCCTAATGAGACCAGTGCCTAAGTTATTCCCTGGCTCTAACACAGTTCCCTTGGGAGCTATATTATCTGCTCCAAGCCACCATGGAGCCATTTAGCATACTGTAACAGAAGACAGAGTCACTTAGTACTCTCCCAGCAACCATGTCTCCTGAGACTGTCATAGCACTGGGGGAAATCTGTCTCACATTTGTTTAGCATTCTACATTAGTTACAACAATCAATAAAGTCAAAACACAACTAAATCTTCCTAGAGATATTTCTTGATGAACTACTAAGTGCCAGTATCAGATTTTCTGAGATTAGAAAAAAAAATATATATATATAGATATATAATATATAATATCATATTATAATTCTCATATATAATTATTATATATAAATCTCTAATTCTCAGAAAACCTAACTTTACAAATAAGCAAACTAAGACTTAGATGTTAAGGAGCTGTTAAGAGACATAACTTCAATGTCTCTGCCGCTAAAGTGCATTCTTAATCACTATATAATTAATAGTTTCTCTTAATATATTTTCTATGTTTATTCTCTCCCCACCCTACCCCCCTCACACATACCAAAAAGAATTATTTGGCTTAGTAATTGATGCAAGCTTGATGATCAATAAATGTTCTTTGAATGATGAAAAATTTTTTTCTCTCCAAAATTTGCCCCTCTATTCAGGAATCCTGTCTTAGTTAAAAGCATCATCATTTGCTCAGCTATCCAAGCTAAAAGCCACAGAGCCGTCAAATCCTTTATTGTCCTCACCTTTGATTCTCCATCCAGTTGGCTGCTACGGTGGTAAATTTTATGTACCAGCTCTGCTGGGCCAGAGTACCTAGATATTTGGTCAAACGTTCTGGTTGTTTCTGTTCCAGGGGTTTTGTTTTTTGTTTTTTGTTTTTAAATGAAGTTTTGTAAACTTCGAGTAAAGCACATACCCTCCATAATGTGGATGTATCTCATCTAACTAGTTAAATCCCTTAGAACAAAAACTGACCTCTGCCCGTGGTCCCCCACCCTTCAGCAAAAAGAAAATCTACCAGCCATGGCCTTTGGACTTGAACAGTAACATCGGCTCTTCTATGAGCCTTCTCTTGGTTGTTTCTCTGGAGAACCATTACTGATACGGTAACTAAGTTCTACGAATTCTTTCTCTGAAATATTCTTCATTATCCTCAATGCCCTGCATTGGCTCAGGTCCCAATCTTTTAACTTATAATTAGTCTTTCTGCTTCTGTTATCTCTAATTCCCAATCTGGAATTAGGTTAGTGGCTCCCATACGCCTGCAGAATGAATCAGGCTCCTTGGCATGACATTCAGCATCCTTCCCAGTCTGAGGCCAGCTCTTCTGACCAGCCCTGTCACCCACTCCCACCCACTGCGTCTCACCACACGAACCAGCATGCATGAACTTGTCCTGCTTTCACATCTCTGGGCCTTAAAAAGGTTTTGACTCACTTTTCATGTTGAGAAATGTTCTTCTAGACCTCTGAGCAAGAGTTCCAATTACCAGGTATACTATCAAATAGAAGGAGAAGATTTTGATTCCACGCTCTTAGGTGGCCTAATCAGTTACTTCAGATCATGAGCTAAAAGCAAGAAGAGAGTTCAGCCTTCCGTAAGAATCCTTTCCTTAGCTCTGTGGATCATATAAATCCATATAGGCCTTTTAGACTCTGTTGGCACAATGAACAAACAAACAGCTGAAGGTGAAACAATAAATTATCTCCTTGCTCTGTCAGCACATCACCAAGCCACTTATTTTGACTACTTTTTCATTTACTTGATGTTTTTCACTTAACTGACACAATATTCCAGTTACATTATAATTGGGTATCCATACCTTCAGTAAAGAGATAATGTGAGACAGGGACCCATGGAATTTCCAGGATAATTTTAAAGTCTTTTGTCTCAGGTCGCATTGAATTTCATCAGGCTGATTTCTGACTACCTATCATGTATGTTTCTTTTGTTCATTAAAATGTAAGATTAGGGTTGCTTTAAAATTCCCTTTGGTGAATTGTTAAAAGCTGTGAAATGTTATCAAAAGATCAATGAAATACATGTACCAGTAGCTTTCAAAGTTAATAGCGTGGCCAATTCTATATCTGGAAAGTGGCCCAGTCCAGAATCCAAATATAATACTGCCAATATTCACTCATTCAGCAAAGGTGATTGAGTCTCTCTACTCTGCTAAGTCTAGGAATATAAAGATGGATATAACATACTTTCTACCCTTAAGGAGCTTATAGTCAAAGGGAAAAGACAACCAGATTAACAAACCACAGCCCTTTGTATTATAAATAATGCTTATAAACCTAAAAAAAAGTGTACGTAAACATTGGGGGCGGTCAAGTAAAGCCTACCAAAAAACTGGGGGAAAAAAGGTGATTTTGAGCTGAGTTAAAGGGTTTTACTTAGCTAAAAATCTGGCTTGCTTTAAAGAACTGATTTGGAAAGTGGTCCCTGGACCAACATCATCAGGATCACCTGGGACCTTGTGAGAAATGAAAACTCAGGCCCCAGTTCAGACCTCCTGAATCAGATACTCTCAGAGGGAGTCCAAGCAATCCATGTTTTAGCGTGCCCTCTAGGTGATTCTGATTCACACAGATTTAAAGAAGGGTGTACAGACTCCCCACAACTGGTATCTAAGGAGTGGGCATGGGGGAGGGGGCTGAGGAGGGCTACAGAGAATGAGGACAATAGACTGAGAGCAGATTGTAAAGAATCCTAAATAACTTGCTAGAAAATTAAGACTTTATGCTCTAGGTCATGGGGAGACAGAGTGTTCTAGGAAACTAGGATGATTAGATTTGTGATTTTAGATTCTTTAAAAAACTGAAGTAGCAGTTCAGAAAATGAATTCAAGATATGTAGGCAGTGGGGTAAATAGAGACAACTGTAAAAGGCCAAGCCAGTGAGTGGTGTTTTGAGCCTGAATTAAAAGGCCGGTGGCTTTGAGAATGGAGAAGAAAAGATGAATTTGAGAGTCTTTCAGGACATGAAATTGCCAGTACTGTTTTTTTGGCTAAATAGATACTAGAAGAGAGGAAAGAGATTCATCTTCTTAATTATTGGGTCCATTTTGTCCTTCATAAACTGAACGCTCAAACCACTTTTAAATGGAATGAGAAAGAGAAGAAACCGCAGTTCATAGGTGAGGCGAGTGATGGGAGAGCACTTGAGAGAGAAGTAAGTTTTGAGACTTGGGTGTAGGTGTCTTAGAGTGTCTGTTAAAGTATCTATAGCAAAGGTCAAGTGGAATATTTATGCTAGTATTTCTGTTATGTATTTTTTAATCCTGTTTTCTTGCCGTTTCCTATTTGACTTTTGGAGTACCCTAATAAAAAAGAGATTATATACTTTAATTCACAATAAAAACTCCAGATGAGAATTTGGCTGTCTGCATTACCATATTCACTTGATGGATCTCTTTTGGAATAACTAGAGTAAATGGCAGCCCTGCTCTCCAAACTTTGTATTATAATTTTGCTCAGCTGGGAATTATGCAGACAGAAATATGACTAGTATAACTACTTGAAACTTCCTTAAATATTTTTATGTGGTCTTTGATTTTGAAGACTTTTTAAAATAATTCTGGGTAGATTACTAAAATATCCAATTATAGTCAAATAGGGAGAACATTTTTTAGTATTAGTGCTATTAATCTTTCAGGGAAAAAACATTTTTTGTCCACATTTATGTTCTCCGGATGAGCACTGCTCAGCAAGTGGGAGATAAAGGGAAAGCCAATCATTTCGGCCATCTTAATGGTCCTTCTGACAGCCCATGTTGGCACACTGACTGAGCCACCTCCATACCTGTTTCACTCATGGACGAAAGTTTTCTCTCTTCCCTATCCACCTCCAAAATTTATCCACTGAGAGAGGGTGCCAAAACTAATTCCCTAAAATCTGAGTTTCTGCTCTCACAGTCAGCGGAATATAAAGGAACCCTAAAGATTCATATTCCCTCAAAGCAGAACCGCTTACATTTCAAATGTGGTGACACTCTCATGACTACACAGAAAAGAGGGGTCTGTGCCTTTTCTAATTTTTAACTACAGCGCTGGAGTGGCAATTAAGGTTTACCAAGTGGGCTCAGAGTTAGCTGTGTTAGCTGTTATCTGCATGACCTTGGGTGAGTTTCTTAGCCTTGTTTTCAATGGGGAGAAAGTTTCTCCACTGATCTGGGGGAATAAAGGAAGCTAGAGTAGGTAAAGCATTTTGTATTATGCCCTCATATTGTTATTCTTAGCGTAATCATTATTCTTGTCCTAATTATATTCGATACTTGGAGGCTCCAGAATCCTGGTCTTATGGGCTGGACAGGGACCCAGAGCCTGAGTTTAGAATGTATTCCAAAAGATTTTTCTTGAAAGGGTCATAGAGAACTATACCAACCTGTATATGTTAGCACTGACCTTGTTTATCTGTTCTATCATGATATTCATCATTTACTTGATTATTGAGATCTAACATCTTCTTGCAATACTTGAGTTTATAATTCACCTCATTTTAACGACAAATTTGAAGAATGTCTATATAATGGTATAGAAAATTATAAACAAATTGTTTTAAATGCTTATTATTCATTAAAAGTACATATATTGAGCATTTGCCCATGCCTGACAGTGATTAATTTTTTCTAATATTTGTATAGGTATTTGCAGTATTCTCTCATCAAATATATCATTTGACTCTCACAGCACTCTGGTAGGAAAAGCTTACTCAGAACTTTCTTTTCCTTTTACAGAAGACTGAAAAAAATCTCTATTACTTTTAGACTTTCAGTCAGTTGTGTTCTCCTCAAGGCCACAAACTGTCCCAGTCATTTAAAGTTTTAACCCATACAGCAAAAGGTTGCCCAATTCATTGTCATTGGCAACTGAATGAGTCAACCTAATAGTCTCAGAATATGAATGTCTAAAGGATGTCTGTGTTTCATTTGAATATGATGCTTTTGTTAATTATTGTTCTCTCATTGTGTTATCAAATGTGCCATTATCTGGATAATAACTATAGAATTTCCTTGAGCTGGGCCTACTGAACATTTGCCCAGAATTTCTGTGGGATAAGAGTATAGGGATCCATGTTTTTAAAATTCAAAATTATTCAGCTCTAGAGATGATTGCATCGACCCCGAGCATAACCAGTAAGTAAGTAGTTCTCTGTATTCTGTGTCTTAATAAAGCCGGTTCCTTTCTCTGAGACTGTAGCCCAACTATTTTGGCTTTTCCTTCTTGTAGTTGGCCTACTTCTTTTAATATGGCTGTTAGAAAAGAACCCGCAAGCATATACCCTGATGACATAGTAAGCTCTAAATTGCTTTTTCCAGTTTCTTAAATATGAATATCATTAAACCAAAAGCTTTAAAACAATATTTTAAACCATGTCCTCCTACCATACTTTTTTTTTTTTTTGGTCTTATTTTTCTGTTGGAATTTTAGACCTCTGATATTATTTTTATGGGAGAAATTCTTAAATGGAACTTTGTTACCACTTAAAGATAGATGTATTTTTCTGTTCTCATCTGATCCATTCAAACTCACCATCAAAGTGAACTATGGACTCATTTTGGAAAGAGAATATATCCATTCGACCATAATTCCCCAAGACCTTTATTTATTTGATTTCTGCTCCTTGGGATCATGGCCTCATGACATGCAATTCTCAGTTCTGTGAGCCTCCCAGGAAATCGCATTCATAAAAATCGTTTCACAGCAGACTTCAATGCCAACTCAACAATAAAATATTCCTGCACATTCTCACACTGAAGGCAGCCATGGACAGCCACTGCTCCTTTCTTTTTACAATAAAAAGACATCTTTTGGTAAAGACATCAAAGATATTTGCAGCATGGACTATACATAGACCTCTTTTTAATAGAGGTGTCTTTGGGTGTCAACCTCCAATATAATCTAATTGGAACTTTAGTAATTCCAGCTACTAGAGACTTAAGGACACTGCCAATACACAACTCCCTACAATTCCCTTTTTTTTTTTTCAAAAAAAAAATTAATTTTGAATATAAAATGTAAAACTGGAGGGAATTCCCATCCAGAAAATGTAAGTGGCTCTTCAAAACACCTGGGTTCTTCACTTTCTCTCTCTCAAAACCAATCATGAAATCATTCTTCTTGTTCTAAGGGGAAGAAAAATCTTCCACTTTACTTGCTCTCTGCTGAATATTTTTTCTACCATGGATTCTCTATACCTTAAAGCCCTCTTATTCCTTCCTCTTCCACAATCCCACCTCTTATTCACCTTAATGTTGAGTGTGGTATATTTAGTTATCCATTGGGTGCCATTAAATTCGACTTTATTTGGGACAGGGAAAGAAAGCTGTTCTGATTCAGGGAAGAGCCTCTGTGAGACATTCAGAGTTTTGCAGACAAACTTCTTGGCATATTCCTGTGCTCTACAATATAAATCACACACACACACAAAATAAACAAAAACCAATGTCCCTTCCTTTTATTTCATAAGTGCCCTCTGATTGTGTATGTGTGTGTGTGTGTGTGTGTGTGTGTGTGTGTGTGTGTGTAAGAGGCAAGAGGCTGGGTATGTAGAACATATTTATCCAACTGTTTGCACATATAACCCGAACTTACCGCATAACTTTCAGTTAATTGCTCAACTTCTTATTCATTCTGTCTTTATCAACACAGTGATAGTCGCAAGTAGAGAGAAAACTATTAAACATTTTTCTGAGTTTGAAGGAATTGGTAGAAAAGGTAATCTTACAAATTAAAGTAAATATGGGCTTTATCAAATATGTAACTTTGAGCTATACAAAGCAGCCACAGCACAGTGGAAAGACACTTGTACTGTGCATTCTTGTTCCTGGTCTTTGACACTAACTGTCTGACAAATTTGGACACAGAACAAAGCCTTTTTAGGCAGTGGTTTCCTTATCCATAAAATGAGCAGGTTTGAATAATAGTCTCCATGGTGCTTACAGATCCAGAATTCTGATATGAAACTCAAAAAATTAATTTGTCGTTATGATTTCTTTTAATATTTCCTTTTAACTCTAAAGCCAATCATTTTCGTCTTTCCTCTCTAGTTCATGTATGACCCAAATCTTAAAATACTAATAAATCAAATTTAAACTAGTTCCAAAAGTTTGATATCATCCATTCCTGCCTAGAATCCGGTGATCAATTTTTATGATCTTTCATCTCGTCAAGCATTTTTGCAAAAGACTAAGTAAATTAGATATACATTCATTCAATCATTTAAGAACATTTATTGAATCCTAGTATCTTTTATTTCTACTTTTTTTCCCTAAAACAATTAAAAGCGAGTTACAGTTGAAGCAAGCAGAATATGTGACTCCAAAATATGCCAAATGTGGATTATTTTGAACTGAAAGTTATTGAGACCCAGCAGACTCAGGAAAAACTTTTACCTTCTCCCTTAACTATCTCATAATTTAGATGGAGTCCTGCCTTAGAGAGAAAGAGAGCTATTACCAGAATAACTTATCTGAATGACCTACCTGTATGTCAGGACAAACATCTAATTACCAAACATCTGTTCTCCTTATTGACCTGTGAATTACCCTCCTCTCTTTTGAAGTCCCAGGTCCCCATCCCATTCCTTAGCTCAGAATGTCTTATAAGCTTCAACCACTGGACTTGCCCTTGGGTCTTATATTTTTACGAAGCTCTCACACATACATAATTAAATTTGTTTTTCTCTTGTTAATTTGTCTTACATCAAATATTAGGTTAGCCAAAAAAAGCTAGGAGGATAGAGGAAAAATTTTCCTCCCCAACAGTCATCATGATGCTTCACTTCAGAATATTTGAGCAGTCATTGCCTAAAAATAACATCTTCCAATATAAACACAACACCATCATCACAGCTAAAAAGAAAACACAATAACTCAAAAGTGTCTTGTAATATACAACCTGCATTTACATTTCTCCTGTTATTCCTAAAATTACTTTTATAGTTGGTTTGTTTTTGAATCTAGAATCCAATCAAGGTTTGCAAATTGCATTTAGTTGTTATGTTTCTTCATTTTCCTTTAAATCTAGAACAGCAGTCAACAAATTATGGCTCACGGGACAGTCCCACAGGATTTGTTCTTACATCTCAATCTAACAAAAGTTTTACATTTTTTAAAAAGTTGTAAAACCAAACATCAAACAACAACAATAGCAACAACAAAAAAAAGAGTACCAGACAGAAAGCTTGTGTGACCACAAAGCATGAAACATCTGTTATCTGCCTTTTAAAGGAAATGCTTGCTGATACCTTCCTGATCTAGAACATTGGCTTCACTTTCTCTGATTTTCAGAACAGTTTTGAAGATTTCAGGCCAGTGATCTTATGTCACATTGTGGATTCATTTGATGTATTCCTCAAGTTGAAGGTTTTAGTTAGGAACATTATAAAGGTTGGTTGTATATTAAGAGAAACATCACATCGTAATACACGAATGTCACAATGTCCCCTGTTGATAGTGTAAAGTTGGAGCATTTTGTTAACCTACAGAATGCCAGATGTCTCTGAGAGGGTTATAATTTTCTTTTTATAAATAATAAGTAATCTGAGGAAGGATACTTTAAGATTGCATGAATATCTTCTTTCCCAATAGTACTATTTCTTTCACTCAGTAGTATTATCTCTTGATCAACTTTGCCTGAATCACTATTACACTGGAGACATGAAAAATAATAGTAGTCTAATTATATTGTTCAGTCTAGATTTATTATCTGGCATTCCTCTAAATAGAAAATATTACACCTTTTTTTCCTCTCCCCTTTCCCCCTCACTTGACTCTTTCACTGTGATTTCTTTTTGTTTTTCTATGTTTTTAATCCATTGCTGTTAATAATATTATTATTTGGATGCAAATTGTCCATAATTTGTCTGGTGAGAGCCTTTCAAGCTAAGTGCTTTGTCTTGTTGACATAATTCCATCTGGATTCGAGTACTTCCTTGATTTCTGGCACATGATGTCCAAGGCTTCTCCTGTACAGGCCCTATCCCTGGAAGAAATCGGCCATTTCTCCAAGAAACTTGGTTCATTTTCAGTGGAGAATGCTACAGAAACCAAGTTCTGAGTTTTAGAGGTGCACATTGCACCTGAGGTGAAACTGATTCCAGGTGTTTTGGTAAACAAAACTGGCATGGGGTGTGAGGTTAAGGGGGATATATCCCTAAATTTCCAAATAAACAAAACCAAAGAAGCAAATGTCATAAAACTTTAAAAGCACTATAAAATGTTTTAATCATGAATTTATATGGATTCATACTACCTCCAATTGAAATCTGCCACCACAGATTTTTATTCACCTTCCACATTCCATATTTATTTCTCTCTGTTTCCGTAATGGAAACTCTGGTTTTTGTTTCCAACAACATCAGTCTATTTACATTGCACCGTTGTAACACCATTATCATTAATAAAAACAATACTAAGTAAAGCAAGTGATTTGATTGCATTGTTCTTGTCTTTAGACTATATTCCACTAAGAATGTACATAATTTTTTGAAGAAAAATTACTTAAATATATTCTTTTCTCTGTGACGTTGTATAAAAACTTGATATGCAGTTAAGTCCATTTGTTACGGATTTTAATCAATTAAAAGATTTGATTTTTTCACCCCTTTTCATCAAATTTAATTTTTGAATATTTAAAACACTAATGTAATTCAAAAGGCAGACCATATAAAAATGTATTCTCAAAGAAATTTCAGTTGGTATCATTATTCTCTCAATGTACCCGTAGACAAATATTTTCATTAGTTTCAGATTTATCTCAATGTATTTCTTTTTGCAAAAAATAAAGCAATCATACTATATGCTTTTTTGCACCTTGCTCTTTTAATTCAACAATTTTTCTGATAAATCAATTAGCATCATAAAGACCTTTTTTGGTTTTGTTTGTTTGTTTAATGACTACATAGTACTATGTTGTATGGATACAATATAAATTATTCATCAGTCTCATAGAGATGTGCATATGTTATTTTGTGTTTCTGTAGCTGAGTCATCAAACTCATAGTGGAGGTTTTTCAGGGTCAAAGGTTAAGTGTGTATGTCATTGTGTGGCGTTTTGCCAGACTCTACCCCATAGCAGTTGTAGCATTTTGCATTCTATTCTGCAGTATCTGAGAGTGTCCCACCGCCTCATTGAGCATGTCATTTAGAGTTTGAATTCTAGCAATTTAAGATATAAGAAATGATATCTCAGCGTGGTCATACTTTGTGTTTCTCTTATTATGTTTGGAGTTCTTTAAAGGGCACTTGCGTATACTTCTATATTTAGGGTTTTTATTTTAAAACTTTATATTTTTAGAGCAGTTTTAGGTTCTTAGCAATATTGAACAGAAAGTGCAGAGAGTTCCTATATAGCCACTGTTCCCACACATGCACAACCTCTCCTACTATCACCATTCCTACCAGAGTGAAGCATTTATTACAATTGATGAACCTATATTGGCACATCATTATCACCCAAAAGTCTATAGTTTACATTAAGATTCACACTTGATGTTGTATACTCTATGGCGTTTGACAAATGCATAATGACATGTTTCCACCACTATAGTATTGTATCAAACAATTTCACTGTCTTAAAAATCCTCCATTCTGCCTATTCATCCTTCCTTGCCCTCAATCCCTAGTAACCACTAATCTTTATTACTGTTTCCATAGTTTTACCCTTTCAGAATGTCATAGTTAATCATACAGTATGTAGTCTTTCCAGATGCGATTCTTTCACTTACTAACATGCTTTTAAGTTTTCTCCATGTCATTTGATGGCTTAATAGCTCGTTTCTTTTAAGTGCTATGTAATATTCCATTATGTGAATGCACTACAATTTATTTACCCATCAACCTACTGAAGGACATCCTAGTTGCTTTCAGATTTGGGCATTTATGAATAAAGTGGCAATAAACATCCTTGTGCAGGTTTTTGTGTGACATGAAAGTTTTCAATTCATTTGGGTAAATACCAAGGAGTGCAATTGCTGAATCGTATGGGAAGAGTATGTTTGATTTTGCAAGAAACCGACAGAACTGTCTTCCAAATGGCTGCACCAGTTTGCATTCCCACCAGGAATAAATGAGAGTTTCTATTGCTCTATATCCTTGCTACCACTTGGTGTTGTCCCTTGTTTTTAGATTGTGGTCATTCAAGTAATTATGTAATAGTATTGTGTTGCTATTCAAGTAATTATGTAATAGTATTGTGTTGCTATTTTACTTTGCAATTTCCTGATTACATATGACAATGGATATCTTTTTGTATGCTTGTTCATGGCTGTATATCTTTGGTGAGATGTCTGTTCAGGTATTTTGGATATTTTAAATATAGTCATTTGTTTTCTTATTGAAGTTTAAGGGTTTATAGTTTCATGTTTTACATTTATGTCTCTGATTCGTTTTGAGTTAAATTTTGTCAAAAGATCTGTGTCAGGATTCATTATTTCTTTTTTGCATGTAGATGTCCAGTTATTCCAACACCATTTGTTGAAAAGATTATCTTTGTTCTCACCTTTGCCCCTTTGACAAAGATAAGTTGATTAAACTGATATGGGTCTATTTCAGAGCTCTAAATTCTGTTCCATTGTCTTATTGTCTACTGTCTTGCCAGTTCCATGCTGTTGATTACTGTAGCATTATACTAAGTTTTGAAGTCAAGTAGTGTCATTCCTCCAACTTTCTTCATCTCGTTCAATATTGAGTTGGTTATTCTCGGTCTTTTGCTTCTCCATATAAACTTTAGTTTATCAAGATCCACAAAATAATTAGCTGAAATTTTGATTGAGATTGCATTCAATCTATAGATCCAGTTGTGAAAAACTGATATCATGACAGCATTGAGTCTTTCTATTCGTGAACATGGAATGTTTCTCCATTTACTTACTTGGATATCTTGCCTCAGAGCTTTGCAGTTTTTCTCAGATAGATCTTAAACATATTTTGTTAAATTCCTACCTATGTATTTTATTGGGGTTGCTAATGTAAATAATATTGTTTTTAATTTTAAATTCTACTTTTCCATTGCTGGCATATAGATAAGCAGTTGACTTTTATATATTAACCTTGAATCTTAAAACTTGTTGTAGAGGTATTTTGTCGGTTCTTTCAGATATTTTTGCAAAGATGATTATATCACCTGCAAAGATAGTTTTATGTCTTCCATATCAATATGCATAATGTTTTTTCTTGTCTTATTGCATTTGCTAGGATTTCCAGTACAACATAGAGAAGTAGTGATGGGATAGACATTCTTGCCCTGTTCTTCACCTTAACAGGAAAGCTTCGAGTTTCTCATCATTAAATATGGAGGGTTTTGTAGATGTATTTGATCAAAGTGAGGAAGTTCTCCTCTATTTCAAATTTGCCAAGAGTTTTCAACATGAGTGACTGTTGTCAAAAATGCATTTGTCAAACGCATTTTCTGCACCTATTGAGATAATCATGTGTTTGTTTTTTTAGCCTGCTGATGTGATGGATTATATTAATTTATTTTTGAATCAGTTGAATATTGAACTATCATTGAATATCTGGGATAAATTCTACTTGGTCATGGTGTATAATTCTTTTTGCATATTGTTGGATTTGATTTACTAATATTTTTTGAAGATTTTTACATCCGTGTTCATAAGAGATGTTCATCTCTAGTTTTCTTTTGTAATGTCTTTGATTTTGTTATTAGGGTAATTCTGGTCTCCTAAAATGAGTTAGGAAGTATTCCCTTTGCTTCTATTTTCTGGAAGAGATTTTCAGGAATTGCTATAATTTCTTTCTTAAATGTTTGGTAGAATTTACCAGTGAACCCATCTACAATTGGTACTTTCTATTTTTGAAAGTTATCAATTTAATTTCATCAATAAATATCAACCTATTCAAATTATATGTTTCTTTTTGTGTGAGTTTTGGCAGATTATATCTTTCAAGGTAGTGGTCCATTTCACCTAGATTATCAAATTTGCGAACATAAATTTGTTCATATAATATTTGTTATTTTAAAATTTATAGTAGTATTCCCTCTTTCATTTCTGATAATAATATTTTGTGTTTTCTTTCCGGCTCTTTATTTTTTTTCTTAGCCTTGTTAAAAGTTCATTGATTTTATTGACAATTTCAAAGAACCAGTTTTGGATTTCGTTGATTTTTCTCTATGATGTCCTATTTTCAATTTATTGATTTCTGCTCTAATTTTCATTATTTTTTTCTTCTGCTTACTTTGGATTTAATTTACTCCTCTTTTTCTAGTTTCCTGAACTAGAAACATAGATTATAGACTTTAGATCTTTCTCCTTTTCTAATACACATATTCAATGCTACAAATTTTCCTCTAAGCATTGCTTTCTCTGCATCTCACAAATTTTGATAAGTTGTGTTTTCATTTTAATTGATTTCAAATATTTTTAATTTCTATAGAAATTTTTTCTTAGACCCATTTGTTACTTAGAAGTGCGTTGTTTAATCTCCAAGTATGGGAATTTTTTAAGCTATATTTTTAAAGTTTTTGATTTCTAGTTTAATGTTATTGTGGTCCGAGAGTAGACATTGCATGATTTCTATTCTGTTAAATTTTTTAAGGTGTATTCTATGGCCCAGAATGTGGTCAGTCTATCTTGGTTACTGTATACTGTGAGCTTGGGAAGAATATGTAATCTCCTGTTGAAGAATAAAGTCGTGTATAGATGTCAATTATATTTAGTTGTTTGAAAATGCTAGTGAGTTCAACTGTGTCCTTACTGATTTTCTGCCTGCTAGATCTATCCATTTTTGATAGAAGGATATTAAAGTCTCTAACTATAATAGTGGATGTATCTATTTCTCTTTGCAACTCTATCAGTTTTTGCTCCATATATTTTAATGCTCAGCTGCCTCCTGGGTTTTACTGGACAACCAACTTGAATTGAAACAAGTGCCTGCAGAAAGAGACGTAGCACTGACCAATGGTGATGTGTGGCAGAGGAGAGAAATAAATGCCATCGAAGCTTGTCTTTGCCAGCCTTGTAATCACCTGGAGCTAACCCTGTCACTACCATTTCTTGTGTCCCTTGTTCCGCTAATCCGATCTTCGATGCTCCTGTGACACCTTTTCTCAGACCTAAAATGCTATAATTATATGAGAGCAGAGCCTCCATACCTATTGCTACACCAAATCCATTGCTAGATAGAAAATGATTTTCTTTCCTCACCTCTCTCAACTCATTATTCAAGAGGGAAGAAATAGAGAGAATTTCCCCTATTTCATTCTTCTGCCACACACCTGACTGTCATAGGGCAAACCTCGAGATTAGCCCTTTCATAGCACACGTTCCCTTGTTTGGACAACATCTCTATAAGGCGATGCATCAGTTGTTAGGAAGTAGAAAATGTGTCTCTATAGTTACACTTCTACCTAAAGCCAGGTTTTTATTTGGTATATGCTCTATATGTTGACTTCATCTGTGTTTTTCAAAAATAAGGGGTAAACAACTGAAGTCGAGAGTTTAAGAGGAGGGATATCTGACTGTTCTTCTCGATTTAATTTAGATTCAGTTTTATGAATTCAAATGGCTGAGCCAAATGATACCCTGGCAAAAGAAAGATCCAGTATACACTGAACCCCAGCCAAGATGAATGATTTACAGATTCCAAGATCAGCCACCTCCCTGCCTTTGTCTATTTTTTTCTTGTACCTGAGATATCTTTCCTCTGTCTTCTTCAAGCACAAGTGAAGATGTCAAGCCTCTCAACCCCCACAACTTTTCCCAGGGAGGGAAAACTTACACATCATTTTTTCTTATACCACTTTCATGACTTATTTTATTTCTGTTACACAAGTACAATTCTTATTTTCACCATTAGATTACTGAAACCTTGAGAGCAGAACTCACGGTGCTTAGCTCCGAAAACATCATAGTCCCTAACCCTAAAATCTCCTTGTTGACAATAAATATTCTATTAAATACTAAATATGTATGCAAAAACACATGTGCACATAACCACTATCTATATTACAATTCTTTCCATAGGTTCATCGGTAATTTGCAAGAACGTTTATACTTAAAACTTTTAGGAAACAAACCAAAAGTGTAAATCAAATAATCAAGAGTAGGAAAAAGGATGAATGCATGGTATTGATTTTATGTATTATTGGGGCAGTAAAACAGAAGTTTAACTACGTAACAAAATAAACAACTATCCCACATATTTGTATTTATTTTGCAATATCAAACTCATTCACTTTTTTTATTCACATATCTATCAGAACTCCTATATTTGTGGACACTTTAGTAAGCATGCAAAAGAAATAATAAAGTGTGTGTGACTTGAGGCAATGTGAACAGATTTTTTTGTGTTTAAACTGACAAAACAAATCTAGTATAGAAAGTGTCTAAAGAATTTTAGACCAACGGTAATCCCAAATTCATTGGAAATTTTGAAATTCTCTGCATCCCTGTGCATATTTAGATAAATCTCTCTTATCATCAAGGACCTGTAAAAGGGGAAATAGTGTCCTAAAGGAAAAACCAATAATTAGTTATTATTCAGTAAACATGATATGAACACCTACCACTCGTCCTTAGTGGTACTAAGGATGGTGGTTATAAAATCATAAAACATAATCTCAGCCCTGGAAAATTCACAGTATGGTGGGCTGTAAAGGCATGTTCTCCCCCAAATGATGATATGCTTTGTTAAGAGGAGATCTGATCGATGCATTTGGAGAACACAGTGGAAAGAATACTTAGTTCTGAAAGAAGAAGTCACGGGCTGTTTTCAAAGAGGAGAAGACATTTGAAGTATAAGCAGAAGGTGTTTGCTCATCAGAGAACAAAGAGAAATTCGAGGCAAAGATTGCAGCCCAGGCAAAGTCAAGAAGGTACATGAATGCCTGGCACATTCTATAAACTTCTAGAAGTTCAGTGTAGTAAGGACCCAGGCTTCCCAGGTAGGGAAAATGGGATTAAAAGGAAGCTCTTGATTTGATTATAATTGCTCATGATTTTCTTAGTAAGGAGTTTGGACTTGTTTCTGAAATAATGAAGAGGCATTAAAGATTTATTCTCGTGAACACTTTAGGAGTGTTCATACAAAGTAGCTCTTTGAGACACTGGTTCTGAAACCAATCCAGCACGGAGTCTAAATGGTACAAAGACCACATTAACAGCCTCTTAAAGAGGCTGTTAGAGTCTATAGTCTTTAGGTGAATCTCATGAAAACTGTGCAGGGCAGTAGAGCTCCCTCCCTCCCCTACACCCAGCTGGTCCTCCTCCAGTCTTTCCTTTAGTCCTCCACTCTCAGTTGCTCTCTTCTAGAATATCTCCCCTAATGAACTTGATTCAACTGGTATCCCTTGATTATCCATCTGGCAGTCGCTTACTGACTCTGTTTCCTTCATCTTTGTTCCTTTGTCATTTTCATGTGTTTATGTTCTGTCTTCCAACTGGATCATAAGTGTGTCTGTATCTTACCTTAACCATTCCTGTTCATGCAATAAACATTCAATAAATTCTCTCCATTGTCCATTTAATGGGCTGACTGTCTTATCAGATAGACCTAAGAAATAGAGGAGTCTAGGGATTTCAGAGAAGTGTATCATAATAAAGGAAGCCCCATTAGTTGAGTTGGAAAAATTGAGCCTGCTAGCTCAAAAATATTATGAGAATAGAAGGAAGATAGAAAAGAAAACAAAATATTAGAGAATAGCCTGAGAAAAAAAAGGGAAGAGATGAATTAATAAAGGCTCACTCTCTGAGAGATTGATCACGCTGTGGCTATAAGGCTAAGAATCTAATTATTTGCTTTTGGGAATCTTGGCCCACAATTTTCAAAACAATTTCCTTGGAAGACGTGTTTTATTACAGAGTAATTTTTTTTTATTTTTAAAATATTGTAAAAGTGTTTAAAATGCCTTATAAATATTACCAGAATATTTTTAATAAAATGTCATTTTGCCAAGTCACAAAGTCCTTTCAGCCCTGTTTCCTCAGCACAGCCTTGATTCAGGGAAGCCCCACCAAGATTTTGGTGACAGATGTTTATCACTACAAAACAGAGGACCAGCTCAGAAATGAGGTGAATACCAGTTCATTGTGAGAGAAAACATGGAAGCCAAAACGTGATGAGCTTGGCCCACATTCTGGACTCTGGTTGCCTGGTGAGCATACACAGCCTGGCACACATCTGCATGAGAGGATAAGGAAAATTACAGCGAGTGTTCTAAAAATATCCAGCGATAAGAGAAAATTGTCTAGAGTCCAAACAGCACTGAGATTTTTTTTTAGCTGCTGTTTATTTATTTACCTGCTGTTATATATTGAAAACCTTTGACGATAATGTTTGTTTATAAGCATAACAGTATGTTTATAACCAAGAATAAATGATACCAATAGAAAAATGGAAAATAGGCATAAATGGAAAAATAAGGACTGCCTTGTCCTAATGTGTTGCATGTCTGCTCAGAGAAATTGGACTAAGTTTTTGCCTTGGCAACGTGAGAGGTACGGGGGAAGCCTTCTCTCCCGAGACTCCCCTCCTTCTCCCTAACCAATTGTCTTCCAGCAGGGATCTTCCCTTTCTCTTGAGTATTTACCTTTGGGGAGAGGTTTGAGTAAGATCAATAACTTAATTTCCATGTATAGCAAGAGAAATAAGAGGAAGCAGAAGATGAATGAGGAAGGATCCTCAGAGTAAGAAAGGAGGGGCTGGGACAATTGAAGTCATCTACTTCGTTATTTGGTCTCAGAGGATGCCCATGATACAGAAAGAGGGAAAAGAAAGCCAATCTAGAGAAAGGTAGATGAAAGAGCTGACAGGCAGACCAGAGAGAGCCTGGCAGCAGAGCTCTCATTGAGGAGAGAGTTTTTTTTTTTTTTTTTCCTTTAAGGAGAATTATGGACAAAGGTATGTCTTTTATAAACACATAAACACTTATTCTTTTTCACAGTATTCTATTTATTTCCTTCATAAAACTTAAGTGGCAAGTAAATTATCCATTCTCTGGTTTACTTCTTTACTTCCTGTTTCTTATATGAATTGTCACTGAGGAGAGGGACCTTATCATTTGCCCAATCTCTAGAGTTCATAAAATGATATTGTTGAATGATTGAATAAATAAGTGACTAAGTAAGTATTAAAGTGCCACAGAGAGGTTGATAAGAATGAGCTTGGAAGATGTAATTCTATGAGGGGGTGGTATTTAGGCAGAGACATTTTATAAGGAAAGCAATTCAGTACAGTTGTATAGGGCCTAAGGTTGCAAGGGCCTGAGAGAGCTCTTAAACTGGTTCTCAAAGCTAACTTTGGATCACACACACCGTGGAGTCTTTTTTTAACCTGTGTTGAGCCCACACAAGTTCAGTGCAAAATTCCAGGTGAGCATCATTCATCATCCTCCACATTGGATCCCCACTCACACTACTAAGTCAGAAACTCTTAAGAGTGAATCCTGTGTTATCTAGCTCTGTTATAGTGAACATTTACCATTTAGTCCACTGAGAACAACTGCCCTTCTTCAGGAAGTAGTTCTTTAAAGCCGTGCTTCTAGTGATGGGGTGAGTGAAAAAAAAAAAAATGTGCAGTGCTGTCCTAGCCATTCTGACCATGACTGCAGAACATAATTCGTGATGGGCCAATCACAGGACTCCTCCCCCTCCTCACCCCTCCTCTACCCAAGGTGATAGCGGCTGCTTTAAGCACAGTCATATGACTCACGCTAGAAAAATCAGAGTCCATTCTCAGAATTTTTCAAACCATTTCTGGAGAAAAAGAGTGCTTTCCTCTCTGGTTATATTTTGATAAGGATGTGATCCAGAGGCCCTGGCCCCCACTGAATAGATACAATGAGCTAAGAAAATAAAGCTAATGTGCAAAAAGAAGCAGAAACATGAGAAGATTCCCAGGGGCAGTTGGGGCCCCTGGCTTAGGTCAATACTTGTGGAGTTGTCCCCTTGAGTCTCTGTGCTACTCCAATATTCTTCCCCAAATCCTGCATTTCGTTTACATTAGTTCGAAGTGAATTTCTGTCACTTATACCTAAGAGAACTCTAATACAAATGGTTACACTTCATTTAAATTTCAAAATAATACTAGAGAGTATCTTAGGTACTTTCTCCAGCCTTGAATTAGCAGCTAAAAAAATTTAATGGACAATGCAGAAGCTACACTAAGAATAAAAGTGTTACTACCCTACATTAGCTTTTTCCACTTTTATTCTAACTCAGAACAAACAGAGGAACAAACTCTCACAAAGAATCATGGCTGAAGACACTTTGGTATTTATTCATTTAGTAACTGGCCAGATTCCACAGCAGAATTATAGTCTACTGACTGTAACCCTTTACCCACTGAGCTCCAGAGTTTCAATCTGAGAAAATAATTTACCAATTTTTATTTTGTTAATTTTTACCAATTTTTATTTTGTTAATTTACCACTAGTAGGCCAATTTTTATTTTATTAATTTTTATTTTGTCAGATTATTTTTTTCTGATATAATAAATGTTAAAAGGTAAACTAATACAGGAGTGTATTAGTTATACAGGAGAAGAGACTTTGCAATTGAAAATACATTACAATTTATTCTTTATCCTTTTCCCTCCCTCTTTCTAATTTTCCTCCCACTTCGAGGTCTTTGCTGTTTTTTCTTCTGCATGTGTAGAATGGTGTATTTTATGGTGTCCATTGTACTTTAGGAGAAATTTATGTAATAAAATGTGCTATTTTAAACTACAAGGAATAATGTATAAACAAGAGAACATTTTAGCTGACTTCTCAGGTCTAAATACAATAGTAGTGACCTTTGTGGATATGTCTTAAACCTTGAACAGATTTGTTAAGTGTGACAAACAGCTATCCCTTCCTCGGCCCCATCATTTAGTCTCGTTATTCCTTGCTTACAGAACTCTGACTTTGGTCAAGTGTAGTGTGCAGAGGCCCAGTATAATCATGGTTGGCCTAGGCCTTTTTGCTTAGCTCTTGCCTTTCTGCCATAATCAGTGTAAGGGTAGTCTTGTGGCCCGGCTAGACGAGACATAAGGGCAAGACTGCCTCGGGCTTTCAAGAAAGATTACCCTGGTAAAAGGTGAGCCACACATTATGGAGAGGCTTTTGTTTCCTGTCCCTTCTCTTCCTACTTAGACACTGTAGTGCGAGAGTCTGCTACTTGAAAGTGTGAATATAATGCAGATAACACAGACTACCCAAGGATGGAAAGACAAAAGGATAAAGGAAGCCTGAATCCTTTGGAATTTGTATTGGGTAAACAACTGTATTTATAGTGGTTTGTGCCACTGTTAATGCAGTTATCAGTTATCTGCAGCCAAATGCATCTTAGCCGATACATTATGGAATAGAACTAAATGCACACTTACATTCCTCAATTCTCATGGTAATAGCAAGAGATGGGTAATAATTAACAAATATTTAAACATGAAAAAGCTAAGTTTTTTTCAGCAGAATATCCTAAACTCTTTGTAGAGAAATTCTGTTGTGAGTCAATACTGTACAACTATCAGACAGTAGCACGTATGGGTAGAGCAAAGTAAGAATTTAACTTTACATATGCTAAGATACACTTGGTCTGGTTTCACTTTATGCACCATTTGTCTCATGTGCAACTTTAGCATTTACAGATATGATTAAAAACAGATTAACTGAACAGAATGTGTAATGGTCCTCAGCTGAGTATCAGAAAATTAAAACAGATTTGAAAAGTCTTCTGCCACACTCAGGATTTAAATACACTGAATATGTCAGCAATTTTGTACTCTCACAGCAAGAGATGAAAGAAGCAAAGATAAAGGGATGCACAAAATAAGAAAGTCTTTGGGGATATTAAGGCAATTAAGAGCAATATGGAAGTAATCAAAACTTGGTCGACAGACCAAATAAGACCTTATGAAATAAAAAATATGGGCCAACATTTGCAAAACATCGCATGCCTTCAGATTACATATGTCTACACAAGAAATCAAGGGTTAGATTCGATGAGCAGATATGAAACATTAGCAATGGATGAAATGCAAAAAGATTTTCTAGGCTTGAACATAGGCAGGCATGCTAAAGTTTAAATTCTTATCTAGACACAAGCCAAGTTTTAAGGATTGAAGCAGTGTTTCTCCATCTTTTATCATGAGACAAAGCAATGTATAAGTATAAAGCATGCAAAAGTCAAACAAACAGCTTGTTTTATTTATTGCGAGCAGTTCTGTTTCAAATCTGAGATATTCAGGAAGTAGACTTAAATTTTTATTTTGTCAGATTATTTTTTCTGATATAATAAATGTTAATAGGTAAACACAATGAATGCACCTAAAATCCTAGCATGAAGCACAGAATTACCTGAATGTGCACACCAACTGGGGATTAATAAAACCAAGACACCCACATCATGGGATACAGTGCTTCTCTGGAGACTTCCAGGGAAGAGAAATAAGAACCACAGACAGAGATAAACATGGGGTTTAGGCTATCAGTCAGTGCAGATCTCATGAAGATGAGAATGCAACCAACAGATGTGACCCAAACTGCACCAGACAGAGGGAAATCATAACGAGGCAGACGAAATGCTATGCCTCTGTCTGGATTATATGTGATGGGTTGGAAACTGACATATTACAATCCTGATTTCAGTGCAGCAGCTGTCATCCTGCTGATCCACTTCTGTGTTTCTCTCAGCTCATTCAGCCTCCTTTTGTAGTTCTTCAAATGTGGCAGTATCCTAAAAAGATTATTTTAATCATATCGAAGACATTTGAACTTTAATAATATCACAAAGGAAAGGCAGAGCTGGTGCTTCTGCTGCTAATTTATTTCATTGCTCCTTAGATTTGCTGCTTTCCTACATTCAGGCATACTGTCTTAGCAGCTTCGATTGTTAAGGGACATCTAAACGTGTTTATTCCTCCACACACCCACCCGCCCAGCATATCGAAAATCCCACCTTTTAATTTTTCTTTAGCTAGAAATTTTGGAGCCAGATACAGACTATGATTCCCAGGAAAAAAAAAAAAAAAAAAAAAACAGATTCATGTTAGTTTACTTAGAGAGGTGTTTCCTTACAGTCTCCCGAACAATTGTGAAAATTCCATTTGGAGCCTGACATTTTACACAGCAAGTGCAGCCACCACGTAGAGGATCTGCTAATTAGAATCTGCCCATAAGTTGGCAGCTAAAACATCTAGAACTTTCAGGATCATCTGAATAAGTCGTCTTTCCCATTAGTGTTCACAAATGGCAGAAAAAGTCTTCAAGTAAAGCAACGTTTCAAGCCCAAGGAACATTCCACAACCACAAAACATTATTCCAGAAAAAAAATAAATACAAGAGCAGTAAAGACCTCTTTGGCTTTAAAAGATTTCAGAACACACTGGAAATGAAATCGGAAAGCATCCTATGAGATAACAATCCTCCTGGAAAACAGAAGAGGGGGGAGATTTGGATGAAATAGAAAAGAATGTTGTGAATGGCAGATATAGAAGGTACAGTTTTTGATGGGAACTCTTCTTGTCCAGTCACTGCCTAGTCACAAAGTAAGAGTTAAGTACATGACAAAAGGAGTCAAGGGACTGCTCCTATCCCAGCCTTGGCATTCAATAGCCATTCTCTAGGACAGGTCACTCGAGCGCTTCATCTCTAAAATGAACATTTGGGCTAAATGACCTTTAAAGCCCTGTTCTCTGTCAAGAGTACAGGTACCCAGCATCTATCTTTGAAAAGGAGGCAAATGGATGCTGAGAACAGAAAGGAACTTCCTCTCCATAATAGTCTCCCTTTGGTTAAGGGCTTTTCATCTTCACTTTTCCACATCTAAATCTCAAAAGCTCAGGATGCACACTTCAAGGATGAGGATTAGGAATAGGAGACTCTTTTGTTAGGGAAGGCTCCTGAATGAAGTAAACAGATGAGACAGGTTAAACTATAGAGTAATGTGATGAAGTAGAATCCATTGCCTTTAGAGAAATAGGGATTTAAACTGTAATATATTTAGGAATAATTAATATTTTCTTTAAAACCTAAGAGTGGGCCTCTTCTAGTCCATAAACCCAAACTCCAGGGAATGACCACTGTGAGCCACAGGGTCCTTGTTAAAGGGAATGGGAGCAACTGGGCTCCCGGGCCAGCCCTGAGAATCAGAATTCCTAAAAGGGTTGGATACAGTGCAGACTGGCAACTGAAAAATAACCAATATTTAGCAAATATTTACATGGCAATTACTATGTGCTAGGAATGAATATATCTACTTGACATATGTTAACTCATTTAATCCTCTAAATCTTATAAAGGAGAGGCTATTATTGTCATCTTACACATATGGACACTGCCCAAGGTCATACAGCTTACAGTGGTTACCGAATGGAGCATAACAAATCCCCCAAAACTTAGTGGCTGAAAAGAATAATAATTTACATATGCCACAGTTTCTATGGATTAAGTGTTCAAGAGCAGTTTGACTAGGTGGTCCTGAGTCAGGGTCCCTCTTAAGAAGTCAGATGTCACCTGGAGTTTAGGTCATCTGAAAGCCTGACGGGGACCGGAGAATCCTCTTTCAAGGTAGCTCACTCTCATGGCTGGGAAGTTAGTGCTGGCTCTTAGCAGGAGGTTTCAGTTCTTCCACACTTGGGCTTTTCCACAGGGCGCAGGAGTATTCTCATGTCATCCCACTGGCTTCCACCAGAGGAAATGACTCAAGAGGGCAAGGCAAAGTTTGCAAGGCCCTGATCTAGCCTCAGATGTCATATACTATCACTTTTGCCATGTTCCATTGGTCATTCAAATCAGCCCTCCCTCATTTTGAAAAGAGACCACACGAGGGCATGAATACCAGCAGGTGAGGATCATTAGGTGCCATCCTTAGGGCTGCCTACTGCACAGCTCATAAATGATGGATTCCAGTCCAGGCGTGTGGTTCCACAGAACATGTTCCTCACCACTATGCTAGGCTGCCTCTTGGTTGGAGAGCCTGCCCTCTCACTGAGAATAGTGAGAAGAAAAGGAGTCACAAGGGAGTTAAGACTGGAAACTCAGGTCAACCCTGAATGAAAAGTTTAAATTTTTATTTCTCCCCCTCGGACACTGAAAAAAAGTTCTACTCGAGACCCACTTTTAGGTATAACTCCCTCTAATGTCCCTCCATGAAACCACTTTTGCAGTAGCAACCTCATCCTGCTGGGAGAACTCAGGGTGTTCTGAGTGCTGAAGGGTCCTGAAGCAGGAGAGATGCCAGGTGGAGCCGCTAGGCAGGTGAGGCTAGGAGCTATGTGGCAGGGAGGAGCAGGAGAAGGGAGTGGGCTGGCTTGTTTTCCTAAGAACTGTAAGGAATAAAAGGAGGCAGAGAGGAGAGATCTTGCTTATATTTGTATAAAGGTCACTCAATGGCAGACATAGGTTACAATTAGGAGAGCTCATGATTACCAAGTACCATCTCCTACTGAAAATGAATTAGAATCTAGGCACAAAAGAATTCTTCAGATTTGAAGGTGAATATGCCAAACTGGCCCCTGAAAAGGCAAATCCAAGAAAAAGTGGTGATTCTGATACGTATCCTTGGATTTTAACAGACAATTAATTTCGATATTGAGACATTACCAAGTAAAACTAAAAGTTAATCATATTAGCATCCAATCTTCTCACAATTTGAGTGTGGTAGTCTCAGGGATTTTCTATAAAAATCTGAACAAGAGTTTTCCCCCAGTGAGACACTGATAATTTCCAAATAAAAGAGTATTCATATAAGAAAAAACACAAGTCGCTAATAAAAATGTGGAAATGTAGCTCAAACTTGATAGTAATCAAAAAAATACAAATTAAAGCAAAATATTTCATTTTCCACATATTACATTTCCAAAATTTTTAAATATTAATAATATACAGTACTGGCAAAGATCTAGAGAGTAGGCACACTCATACACCATTAGTAGTCATGTAAATTAGGGCAGGATCTGGAAAGAAAATTTGACTGTATTTCTCAAAATTCTATTTCAAAATGGTAGTCTAGAGAAATATGTCCACTTTTTCCTAAAGAGGTACACATAGGGAGGCATTACAAAACAGTGTATATTAGTGAAAAATTAGAAATCCAATTTTTCATCTGTACAGCCTTGCTTAAAAATAATTGTGCTCTGTCCATGGTATAGAATATTACCCAGTAGCTTAAAGGATCATGGAAGGTCTATATATATTGACATGAAAAGCTTTCCAGGCCATACTATTAATTGAAAAAAGCAAGTAACGAATAATAAATACAGTATAATCCTATTTATGAAAAAATAATAACAAAAACTACATGTTATATGGGTGTATATTTGTAAATAAACAAATCCATAGACAAAGACTCAGAAAGATGCATATCTCTCTAATAACCATGGTTACCACTGGAGAATGGAGTAAGATTGGTTGGGGACAGCATAGAGAATACAAAGGCAGAGAGAGGAGGCTATGAAAAGGAAAACTATAGATTTTTTTCATCAAGAATTTATTCATGTATTACTTGTATAAAAAAAACAGAGAATGCTTTAACTATTAAAGCATTCTACTCTAAGTACTCAGTACACAAAAACATTCCATACGTATATACAATATCATCCTGTTGCAAACATATTCTCTAAAAATCGATTCTTGTTTGCCTAAAACTCTAAGCCATTGTGGACCAGGTGTCTGAAAGAATGTGGAGAAATAAACCTATCTACCTCTGTTGTCCTTTGTTAGTATTTAACACAACCTTCTTTTGGTTTCTGTCCTGGTATCTTTATGATCATTGCTTCCCCAGCTCATAAAATGTCTAAACCATAAACCATCAGTTGAACTGGAAATTGAATATGAAAAGATGGCTTCATAAAAAGCCAAGTTTTGCTGTTGAGGTGCACTTATTTTTCCAGTTAAATATTGTAAATAAAAATAGGTCAATAATTCTTAGGTTTTTCCAGCATGAGAAATAGATATTATGCCACCCAAATATTAATGGGCACTCTTACCTTCTCTCCAGATTTGTCTATATAACTACAATATAAGCTACCTATTATTTATAAATGGTAACAATAGTTTTACTGTTCCTCACACCTTGTCCCTTGTAGCAAGATGCTTTCATAACCACAAATTCAGTGGCTTAAAACAACAGAAATTTATAAGTCTTATACCTAATTTTATTTATCAGGACTTCAGTCATGGCAGCAAACAGCTCGAGGGTTAGTGTGTCTCATCCTCCTTTGTATCTACCACGGTACACTGTCTAGCTCAGAGATCAGTCAACAGACGGTTCTTAAAAATGGCTGCTCATTGAATATTCAACTGATATTTAAATGCTGTATTAAATAAAGCATCTATAGAAGGGATTTCTGTTCTTGTGCATTACTACAAGTATGAAAAAAAAAATGCAAAATACCAAGATGCAATTCCAAATATGACACTTTGGAACAGAATTTGGAAGAACCATGGAATAGAGTCTGAGGGGTATAGTGGAAACATTTGGGCACCGTAGCTCTTCAAGGCCAGGGGCTGTGTCTTCTATCTCTCTGTTTCCTATACCAACATAGTCCCTGGTGACCTCATGGGTGCTCACTAGGTATTGCTGAATACTGATTCAAGCACTAAGCAGGTCTGGGCTTTAGAGACAGATAACCCTATATTTGAATCCTGGCATGATAAATTTTACCCATGCGACCTTAAATATTCTGTTTCTTTAGATCCTCATTTGTAAAATCAAAATTAAAAATTCCATAATCAGCCTGTGGCCATGAAAGTTAAGTAAGTAAACTACGGCAGTGAATAGTTTTTGAGAGTGTTTACCCGATTTCTGTCAACTGTTAAGATAGAAACTAAGTTTCACAATGCTGGCAGTCTAGAGAAAAAGAAGAAAAAAAAAAAAGATGTTAGAATCAATCAAAGAATTTTCACTGGCCTGTTTGAACCTTGGCACAAGCCTTTCTCTGTCATCTTAAGTGATAGTAATATGAAGTTGATAAAATAAAAGTTGTGAGTTTCAAAGTCTTTGTCTCTGTACCTCTTCCTGATGCTCCACTAGCTAACTGGAAGCTTCCTTTCTTCCCTTGGCCTCACCCCTGCCTTCTAAGAGAGAATCCGAATCTGGTCCTGCAGCTTGGTGATAGAGACTCTGGAAAGAAAGCAAAAAGTAGGAGCAGAGACACGATCTTCGAAGGAAGGAGTCAGGGTTTGTTCCTGGATGGGAAGGAAAACCATAGGTAAAAGCAAAGAGTAGAGGGAGGAAATGTAAAAGTCTTCTAGTTTACGTTGGTGGAGAGGTTTTAGTAGAGATCTGATGGGGTGTTGGATAGAAAGAGTGCACTTCTGGGCATCTAAGTGTGAGAGATCAGGAGTTAGAGGAAAGAAGAGGGGAAGGGATTTTGTAAACTGTTGCAGTTGGGTCATGAAGCTGATATCTTTAAATGTTTTTCAGCAGACTTAAGATTGTAGTTGTTTAGACACTTTGAGATGCTGGTCTACGCTTCTTTATGCATAATACCATACAAAAATTAGGTCTCCTATTGCTTCAGGCTTTTTTCAAATTATATAAGGAGTTCCTGGAAGATCACATTAGAATTGCCCTTACTACAAAAATGCCTAATGAAAGAGACTGCAAGTGACATACAAAGTTACATGTGGTCAATTGTGTGAAGAATAAGTAGTCTGAGAGACTAGGGCAATGTAGTTCCATACAGAGGGCAGCATCCAGGATGGCCCATCCCAGCAGGTCTGAGTGGGCAGGACTGGATCCTTCATCCCAAAAAGACAGAGAATGGGTATGCATGTGCGCAAGTAGAAGCTCACAACTTTACCTGTTGTAAGCAGGTTAAATACCTAAAAGAGATCAAGCTAAAATGCTCTTTATATCACTGTCAACAATTTGTTAAATGTAGGTTATTCTTTTAATGCAAACTTCATTAAATATAGCAAATACACCAAAAAAGTATATGCATTTTCTAGGGATATTTTAACAAATTATCACAAATGTTGGCCTACAACAACAGAAATGTATTCTTTTATAATGCTGGAGGCTAAAAGTTCTAAATCCTGGTGTTGGCATGCCTGCACTCCCTCAAAAGGCTCATGGGGAGAATTCATTGCATGCCTCTCTACTAGCTTCTTGTGGTTCCAGGCATTACTTGGCTTATGGCCACATCACCCCAATCTCTGCCTCCATCTTTACATTGCCTCCTACTCCTATGGCTGTGTGTCTTCTTCTTTGTGTTTCTTATAAAGACATTTGTCATTGTATTTAAGGCCCACTCAGATAACCCAGAGTGATTTATACATCTCAAGATCTTTAACTTAATTATTTCTACAAAGGCCCTTTTTTCAAATAAGTTAACACTTGCAGGTTCTGGGATTTGATGCAGATACATGTTTTAGGAGGCCAACATTTAATCTACTATGGTGTATGTATCATAAGTGCACAGCTTAATGAATTTCCTATAGTGAAATAACCATTCCCCAAGTATAGAAATTTGCAGCACCCAGAAGCCCCCTCATGCCCCTTATCATCATTACCACCAGCCCCCAAGGATAACTGTTAGTTTTGACAGTTTCAGAATGTTGTATAAAGGAAATCATCAGTTTGTAGACTCTTTTGCCCAACACTGTGACATTACCTCGTGAGATATTCGTTATTGTGAGGTTCACACAGTTGTAAATCATTCATTGTCATTGCTATGTGGTGTCTCATTGTATAACAATACCATAATTTACTTATCCATCTACTTTTATGGATATATGTCTTGTTTCTACTTTTTTGCTATTAAGAATAATGTTGCTTTAAATATTCTACTATATGTCTTTTGGTGAATACATATATGCATGTCTGTTGGATCTATATCTAAGAGTGAACTTGCTGGGTCATAGAATCTGTATACGGCTTGCTTTAATAGATACTTCCAACCAATTTTCTACAGTGGTTGTACTAGGGCAGCTTTTGAACTTAAATTTTCACAGTGATTAACTAATCTCTACTGAAATCCTACAGGGAGATTCTACAAACTCCCTTGGAAACTCCTCTGAGGCTGAACCAATTTCAGTATTTCTAGTGTTTTCATCAGAATTAGTGGAACTCACTTTTGTAGAAATGGTTTGTTAAGTAAATAAATAATCTACACCGATTATGGAGAGAATGTCTCACCCACTTTAAAAATTAATTGGAAACATTTCAAAGTCATTTATGTACATATTCTGCCTGAAAGGGAGCGGCACCCCTTGGAGAGCCAGCACTATTTACAGTCTTCTTGACTCCAAGGTCTGTGCACATCCAGTGAGCTCACTCACAAGATTTGCTGCAAATTCCATAGCTCTCCTTCCTAGGCTCTTCTTCGTCCAGTGGATGCTTTTGCTCTAATGGACTGGATTAAACTAGAGAAGAAACAGCCTCCTTGGGTTTCAAAATCAATCTAATCTCACCAGCCATTTCATGAGTTTTAATCAATTTTGCTAAAGATTAGTGAGGACACAAAAAGGAGGACATTTTAGTGGACATAGTTTTCCATTACCCAAGTCTCACTCTCACCCTGATGAATCCCAAAATCCAAATACTGATTCCTCTTTTATGCAAAGAAATTTAGAGCTCCCTAGCTTGTACCCACAACGCTACATTTCCAAACCTATAATGTATCCAGCAGAATTGGGCCTTCTGTATACCTAGATCAAGACTCCACAGGAGACAATTGGGTTATGAATATGGAAACTAGGTGAAAGGACACTGGCCTCAGAAAAAATGCAGATGCAACATATATCAGTGCGAGTTCTTTGGCCCCACGAAATCTTTTATGGGGTATGTGCATCTGCCAGTGGCGTTGGCTGTACTAAGTAGGGTAGTGAGAGATGTGAGAACCTTTTGCAAATGGGGCCAGCATTACCACTCATAAGGCTTTTATACATTCTCTGCATTGAATGCTTCTATTTAAAGGAATGTTTACAAACATTGGGTGTTCCTGACTCTTGAAACTGATTCAGCAATAGAATGGTTATTTCATAGCATCATTTTCTATAGGAAAAAAAACAAGCAGAGTCAGTGCCCAGAAGTATCTGAGCAGCATCTCTGCCTCCAGCGTGCTCAGTCTAGAAAACCTATTACCTCACAGGCAGATTATTGTGTCATTACAAGTTAAGTTCAAAATTCACTCAGTTCATTTCAGTTGAAGAGTGGTTCAAAAAGAAATGTGCAAAGAGGAGGAAACCCATTCTCTAGAACCAATTTTCTTTGCTTCTGCTTTTGAACCTTTAAATTAATTTCTAGAGCACTATATGAAAAACTTGAATTAAAGATTTAAAAAAGTGTAAGAATCTTCTAGATTCTTGGTAGATATTGGCCTTCTCCAGCAAAGTTTTCCTCTCCACTTTTTCCAGCAATAACTCTGATTTCCCAGCCACATCGTTCAAATGAGTTTAATTTAGTTTTGTGCTAGTAAATATTTAATAGCAAGGTCAACAAGGTGAGAAAAAAAGCCCAGATTTCTAGTGTTTTACCTATTTGCATTCAGCCCACTGTGGAGGGAGAACCAGAATGATGTGCCCAGCAATCAGAAGGTAGGGGGCCCCAAAGCTCTGCTGCTACCTCCCCAAGGCTGAACTCCAGGACAGAGGGTTTGATAAAGAACTCAGAGAAGTCTGGAGAGGCCACCAGAAGACAGACTTGTATCTTGCTTCTTGGGGGAGGCTTGAGATGATGGTGACCCTCACACAAAAGCCCTCATTTCAACATCATGCTGCCCTTAATAGAGTAGAAATGGTGGGAACCTTGTTAAGCATTCCTTGTAGATGTTTCCAACAACACAAAAATATGGGAGCAATAGAGCAGACACCATATATAGATAGATACAGATACAGATACAGGGATAGACATAGAGATTTCAGACATCAGAAAGGTATAAACAGAGGGGCACTATGATAGCCACTCAAGCTGAGTCATTCACCTGCCTCGTGGGTGTGCGTCTTTTCCCCTGACCCCCAATGAGACAAGGAAGTAGCCAAGTAATTGGTGGACTTAGGAACCAGAAAAAAACTTATAATTAGGACAAGGAGGACAGAAAAGAAATTGTGCGACTAAAGAAGGATGGTGGCCAGGGACAGATCAGCTGTAGATGCAACACAGAGAAATGCTAATTATCGAAGAGCAAAGGAATATTTATTTATATGTCACTGAGAACCATTGGGATTGGAAGAGACTGGAACCACATGCCTCTTCCACAGTGTAATATAACCATCTTGGAACTAAAAAGAAGTGAAGAAAAGCCATAGGTGAGAGTATCTTGAATTGACCGTTTACCTAGAGGAACTAACAAAAATCTGAAAGTGGCCTGTTTTATCTTGATTTACTTTTTGCTCGGTTTTGTTTTTATTAGTGGCAATGGGTCCAAAAACTAATTTAAGTGCAGCCATAGAGAAAGTTTTCTATGACATTTTTTTTCATGACTAAGTCATACAATTTATGAAATGTGTTCATAATAGCAATAAAGATGGAAGATATGCAGGTATACATACTTCTAGAGAGAAAAAAATTGGCGATCTCATTTCTCATCATTTTTACATAAAATAACTTTTAATTTAAAATACTTGCCCATGTCCATATTTATGTATTCAAATGTGCCATGTGAAAAGTCTTTGAACAGTATTATTTTCATATTCTCTCTAAGTTAGAAATGTTAAAAAGAATCTATTCTTGTGATAGTATCATTTAAAGAGCTGTAATTGTTAACTAAGTCCACATGGTAATGACCAGATACTCATTCTAGGTAAATCAGAATATATAATTAGTGTGATATTGAATTATTGTAAAAGCACAGATGTGGTCATTATGTTACATATGTGTCATTGCATTATGTAGTTATTAGGTTATATATGTATAATCTCATTCTTCAATGAATATAGCATCAATATGTTCCATGTGGCATGGAATCAAATGGTCCCAGCATTTTAAACTTGGAATGACTTTAGAGATGATCCAGCCCAATGCCATCATTATACAAATGAGGAAAATGAAGCCAAGAGAAGTTAAATAATTTACTCAGCCACATTGTCCATTAATGTTGTAGCCAAGATGAGACCTCTGGCATAGCACTACTCTAATAATTTTAATTAAAAACGTCAAGGATAACACACTTTATAAATTGGTTTATTGGTTAAGGCACCTTTAGCAACAAATAACTGAAAATCAAGTTGAAAATTGTTTAAACAATAAGGAAAATGTGTGATCTTGTATAATAACATGGCACAAGAAGGTATAGTAATTCCAGGGTTAGTTAATTCTGTGGTTCAATCCCATAATCAAAGGCCTTTCCATCTCTCTGCTTTCGCATTCTTACTGTATCAGATTGTCTTTCTGCTGGGTCCCCTTTCAGTCACGAGACAACTACAGCAGTACCAGGCAACATACAGATACCTCAAGACCCAGCCAAAAAAAAAAGAATAAAGCTTTCTAAGTGTCACTTTATATGAAAAAAGACAGTATCCCAGAAAAGTCCTCAGAACACTTGACCCACATTTCTCCTTGACCAGAATCACATCCTATGTTCATGGAATAAGACCACCGTAAATGGCTTAGAACACTGTAGGAAGAGAAATATAGTCAGCTTCTCCTAAGGCATGTGGCCATTCTCAGGAACGTGGCTGCCTGGAGGAATTAGGAGTCAAAGATACAAGGAAAAGAAAGAGGGATAATTGAAAAGCAACCGATAGTGTCTGTCATAACAGGCACGTGCTCCTGGTCATAAATCAAATTTGGTTCTAAAAAGTATGGAGGGGATGAGTATTCTCATGGTCTAATTAAAAATCCTTGATAAAGCAAAAAACTATTTTATAAAGGTGAAGAATTAGTCACATATCCCAATGTCAATTCAGATTATCACATAAAGGATTTACTTAAATAGAACAACTTAAAAAGCACAATTTCTTCAATTAGTTATAATTTACATCGAAATAACAAATTTTGGTTTGTTTGTTTGTTTGTTTTCCTAAATCACTGTATTCTTGGAATTTTATAACTTTATTAAGTAGGAACTATTATTCCTATCTCTATAGATGAGGAGACTGAGGCTCAGAGAAATTAACATTTGTGACTCTCAGAGTTTGGTTTCTGAATCAGCAGTATCAGCATCGCCTGGAAACTAATCAAAAATGCAAATTATTGGGTGCATGTCAGACCTACTTAGAATCTTTAGGAATGGGCCCCAGTACTCTATGTTTTTACATGGTTCTGATACACAAGAAAACGTTAGAACCACAGCCCTAGACAAATAGCATTGAGCCAGGATTCGAACACAGGTTACCTTACCTCCAAAGCCTATTCATTTGACCAGTAGGCTAAACTAATTTAGTTTTAGTATGATTTAGTACACTAACCAGTTTACTACATACTAACCAGTTTACTGGCTCCCAGTAAACATAGAGTTGCTAAATAAAACAAATTATTTAAAAATGCATTATACTTCGTTATAAAAAAAATATTAAATTGGGTAGAAAATCAGAAAAAGATAGAGCAAAACAGTACCATTTTTTGTACCCATATTTCACTATTGACTTTGTTGCCATTGTAAATATGATCCGTATTAAGAAGATGGTGAATTGTAGTAACCAATTTGGCCACATTGTGATCTGACCTCACTTTAGGACATAGAATTAAGCAGTGTGGAAGATTGAGTTCTTCAGTGAACTAGACCCTGGGTTTCAATTTATAAAAGGCTTTCTTTTGATAATTTTACATTCAAATGATCCAGTGAAGAATTAGATGAAAGAGATGAATCACAAGATGGCTGTGGGTTACTTGAATAGATATTTTTATAATGATTACAGGCACACACAACATCACATTCTTGAAATTATATTGCCTTGTGTTACAAAGAGCTTATTCTTCCCATAATGGCATCTTGATAGAATGTGGGTGGGCTGAATAGCTCCCAGGGCATTAGCAAAGCAATGACATAAAATCATTGTTTTATTTTTTGTAGCTCTTCTGGATAGCTTGAGGGAATTTATGACTACTCTGCAAATGATGGGTAACTATGAATTCCAGAGAAATGAGTCAAGGGATTACATGACATCATAAACTAAGAAAGGACAGAGTTTGAGTCCTATTTTATGAAATCAAGACTTTGCAGTCTATTTTCTTTATGTTTTGCAGATGTCTCCTCAGTGAGCTACACAATTATTTCTAACAATGTCGCATGCACCTTTCTTTTCACTTTTTTTCCATCTTAACACTAAAACTGTGAGGAGTAAACATTCCCTTTTTTAATAGTTAATATTACATACATAGAAGTAATAGCAAAACAGTCAGTTAAGAGCTTAGGTGATTATACAAGCAAGCCATTTAGGATTTTATCTTATTGCACACCATCTACTTATCTGAAAAGCAAACTGATATCTGGTCAGGATGATTACCCGCAACCTGGACTTGACAGTTCCACATTCACTGTCAAGTGACCCTGTGTCAGCCATATAGCCTCTCTAAGCCTCAGTCTCTTGATCTATAAAACGAGGATAGTGTAACCCAGTAGGAATATTTAAAGTTGGATAAAATAATATATGTAAGTCACTCAGCCAGTAACTGACTATTAGATAGTAACCAATGTGTATTTTGCTGTTGTTATTTTCTTATCCCTCATTATCATTATCATGGTAAAAAAAAATAATAATTTGAAAAATATACAAATGACGTATATTTTTTAAAAATTTGTATAGATGTTTTTCAGAGTTTCAATAGCTTTTATAAAATTTTCAGAAGACTGACTTTTAACAAAAGCATTTAGTACTATTAAAGCAAAAGTTATATATTAATCACTATATCCCCCAAAACTGATAACTGATGTTAAACGTGTTGAACAACTAAACTAGCTTACCTGAAACTACTTGCTTTTGAGGAAATGTATGAGAGTACTTTTTTTTATGTCTTACTTAAATAAATGTAGAATCACAAATTTTTTTTATAGATAGATATACCTTTTTTGGCCAAATATTTTCTATGCAAAGTATGTTAATTGCTTTTTTAAATTGTAGTATTTTATATTTTCTGTCTTATGAAGACTTGAAATGAAAAACACTGCCCAAGATCACATTGAAATAACAAGTGCATTATTACTCAGCATACTGGCTGAGTCTGGATGTGCTTCTGTGACTAGATCTAGAAAGCTAGTTGTTTAGAACCAGGTGGAGTCTACTGTTACATATCATTAATTACCTCCTCACTCTGGTGGGCAAATTCATCTCACCTTTCAGCCCAGGAACAAATGAATGAGGTGGGAGGTCTAAGTGGCTCCATGGCCAAGCTGAAATGATGACTCCAAGAGTTTGTACTTTTATAGTCACTCAAGAATCACCTTCATGCAATTAAGGGCTGGACATTTGAAAAACAAATGCAGGTTGCTTCCTTTTCTCAGAATAACTGGAAGGAAATTTTATGAATACTTTAAAATAGTATTTGAATTCTCAAGAGTAGTTTCCAGGTGAAATGATTTTGTGACGTTAGTGTCATTACAGAATAAAGATGAATGCTAATCACCTCTACTTAAAATGGAGAACACCATGAGTTTACCCATGGTGGTTAAGCTCAGGTTCTTCAATATTTTCTCTAGACGTTCATTGGAATTCATTAGAATGAATTAACCAAATTCAGCAACACTGGTATGGTGGTTAATTTTATGCGTCATTTTAACTGGGCCACAAAATGCTCAGATATTTGGTTATACATTACTCTAGGTATGTCTGAGAGCATGTTTTCAGATAAGATTAACATTTAAATCAATAAACTGAGTAAAGAAAATCACCTTCATCATTGTGGCTGGGTATCTTCTAATTCATTCAGAGCCCAAATAAAACAGAAAGGTAGAGGAAGGGAGAAGTCCCTCTCTGCCTAACTGAGCTGGTATTTTCGTCTCCTCTTACCTTCAGTTGGGGGATTATACTCTAGGCTCTCCTGGTCCTCAGCACTTCAGACTTGAGCTGAAACTACACAACCCACTTTCCTGGGCTTCCAGCTTGCAGATGGCAATTGTGGAACTTCTCAGCCCTCGTAATCGTGCAGACAGTTTCTTATAATAAACTTCTCAGCACTCATAATCGTGCAGACAGTTTCTTATAATAACTATATTGGTTTTGTATCTCTGGAGAACACTGACTAATACAATGGGGTATATATTGTATAGTATAGTTCCAATTTTCAATTTCATAGTTAACTGACAAATACGTTCTTTTTAATCAAAGACTATTATGTTTTTCTTAATACACGAGTACAGATTAAAGGTATAAAAAGATAAAATTGCTTAAATTAAGATAAAAAGATGAAAGTTAAAAGTCACCCATAATCCCACTGTCCACAGATGATTATTATTAATACAGTGCTTTTAAACTTATATTGATGCACATGCATCTTTAATGTAAATAAAACTTTAACTAGATGCTATTTTGTATAGGTAATCACATACACCTTTTTCATAAATTTTTTATTGAAGTATTAATACATATACAAAAAGATGGGCAATTCAAAGTATGTATACCCATTGTTAACATAAATATAAAGGACCAAAGTGAGAGACAATAAGCATTTATTTGAGATTGAAAAAGAATAGCTATTCAGGAAGCACTGGTTCAAGCAGAAGCCCAAATAGTGCTCTGATTAGGAGACAAAGGCAAGGTACATTTTTGAGAAAGGATAGGGGAACACTTACATCGATAGAAGACAGGCATTTCTTTTGGTATAAGTAAGCTAATACAGCGATGCTAATTCTAAAAAATATTTTTAATTTTCAGTCCAGTATTCATCAGTCCTGTAGTTATAATATCTGCTTTCTTGTTAGACTCGTAAACAGTTCTTTGAGACACACTGCTGCTGTAGGCCCAGTTCAAAGGTTATTTTCCCTGTTTTTAACATTCCAAAGGTTTGAGGCACAAGAAGTCCAAGGCAGTTCCTCGAGATGGCAGCTCCGACTCCACTCAAGTGGATCCATTTGTGTTATTTTTTTACACCGTGTAGCCAGCATCTATTTCAAGAAATAGAATGTTGCAAGTGTCCAAGAGGCCTCTTCATGCTCTTTCCAGTTGCTACTCCTCCAAGAGTGATCCCCAACCTAACTTGTAACAT
The DNA here is from genome assembly GCF_902729225.1 of Pteropus medius. Classification (NCBI taxonomy): domain Eukaryota; kingdom Metazoa; phylum Chordata; class Mammalia; order Chiroptera; family Pteropodidae; genus Pteropus; species Pteropus medius. Next base: position 17,177,214 of record NW_024352785.1, on the reverse strand, counting down.
CCTGAATTACTTCTGTGCATTCCTGTTCCTGTATTTCGTATATTTGGAATCATACAGTGTGTACTCTTATGTACCTGACTTTTTTGCTCAATCTTTTATTGAAGTATAACTGACTTACAATATAATATTAGTTTAAGGTGTACAACATAGTGATTTGAAATTTATATACGTTATGAAGTGACCATCTTGATAAGTCTAGTTACCATACTTAGTTATTACAGTATTGTCGACTACATTTTTGTGATTATTTTATAACTGGAAGATGGTACACTTTAATCTCCTTCACCTATTTCTCCCATATCCCCAACTCCCATCCTTCTGGCAACCACCAGTTTGTTCCGTTTTTATTAGTCCGTTTCTGTTTTGTTTTGTTTGTTTGTTTTGCTTTTCAGATGCCACATGTAAGTTAAATCATGCGGTGTTGTCTTTCTCTGTCTGACTTATTTTACTTAGCATAATACCCTCCAGGTTTATCCATGTTGTCACAAATGGTAAGATTTCATTCTCTTATGATCAAGTAATATTCCATTGTCTGTGTGTGCGTATATATATATATATATATATATATATATCTCACATCTTTATTCCTTCATTCGTGGATGAACACTTAGGTTGCATCTATATATTATCTATTGTAAATAATGATGAATACAGAGCTGCATGTCTTTTTTAATTAGAATTTTTGTTTTCTTCGGAAAAATACCCAGAAGTAGGATTGCTGGGGCAAAAGGTAGTTCCAGTTGTAGTTTCTTGAGGACTCTCCAGACTGTTTTCCACAGTGGCTGCACTAGTTTACGTTCCCACCAACAGCATATAAAGTTTTCTTTTTCTCCACATCCTCGCCAACACTTGTTCGTTGTTGTTGTTATTGTTGTTGTTGTTGTGATAACAGGTATGAGGTGGTATCTCATTATGGTTTTGATTTGCATTGTCCTGCTAATTAGCGATGTTCAGCACCTTTTTATGTGCTGGGTGGCCATCTGTATGTCTTCTTTGGAGAAAAGTTCTTTCAGGTCCTCTGCCCATTTATTATTCGAATTCTTTTGTTTTTGTTTTGTTTTTGTTTTTTAGTTGTTAATCCCTAATCATATAAATCATTTGTAGATCTCTTCTCTCATTTGATAGGTGACCTTTTTGCTTTGTTAATGGTTTCCTTTGCTGTGCAAAAGCTTTTTTCTTTTCTAGTTTGATGCAGTCCTGTTTGTTTATTTTTGCTTTTGTTTCCCTTAAGGAGATATATTAAAAAAAACATTGCTAAGACCAATGTCAAAAAGGTTATTGCCAATGATTTCTTCTAGGATTTTTATGGTTTCAGGTTTATATTTAAATCTTAATCTATTTTGAATTTATTTTTGTATACGGTACATGATAGTGGTCTAGTTTTATTCTTTTTCATATAGCTGCCTAGTTTTCCAAGCACCATTTATTGAAGAGACTGTCTTTTCCCCATTGTATATTCTTGGCTCCTTTGTTGTAGATTAATTGATCGTATACGCATAGGTTTATTTTTGAACTCTCTGTTCTGTTCCATTGATCTATATGTCTGTTTTTGTGCCAGTACCATACTGTTTTAATTAATATGGATTTCTAGTAAAGGTTGAAATCAGGGAACATAATACCGGTCCTTTATTCTTCTTTTTCAATATTGCTTTGGCTATTCAGAGACTTTCCTGGTTTTATATAAAATATATAAATTATATAAAAAATAGGTCTGTAAAATGTGCCATTGGTATTTTGAAAGGAATTGCATTGACTCTATATAACGCTTTGGGCAGTACACTCATTTTGACAATGTTCATTTTTCCAATCCATGAGTACAAAATATTCTTCCACTTATTTGTGTTGTCTTCAATTTCTTTCATTAATGTTTTACAATTTTCAGAGTACAGATCTTTCACTTCCTTGGTTAATTTATTCCTAGGTATTTTATTCTTTTTGATGCAATTGTAAATGATATTGCTTTCTCAATTTCTCTTTCTTATATTTCATTGTTAATGAACAGAAATGTAACAGATTTCTGTATATTAATTTTGTATCTTACAATTTTACTAAATTCATTTATTACTTCTAATAATTTTCTCATAGGGCATGTTGTCTGCAAATAATGGCAGTTTCACTTCTTCCTTTCCAGTTGGATGTCTTTTTTTCCCTCTGATTACTATAACTAGGACTTCCAATACTATGTTGAATAAAAGTGTGTATGCTTGTCTTATTCTGGATCTTAGCATCATATACTGTTGAGTATGATGTTAACTGTGGGTTTGTCATAAATGGGCTTTATTATGTTGAGGAATGTTACCTCTATACCCATTTTGTTGAGAATTTTTAGTATAAATGGATGTTAAATTTTGTCAAATGCTTTTTCTGCATCTATTGAGATGATCATATAGTTTTTATCCTTTGTTTATGTATCACGTTGATTGATTTGCAGATGTTAAACCATCCTTGCATCCCTGGAATAAATCTCATATGATCATGGTGTATGATCTTTTTAAAAGATTATTGAACTCTATAAGATAATATTTGGTGAGGATTTTTGCATCTATATTCATTGGGGATACTGGCTTGTAATTTTCTTTTCTTGTAGTGTCTTTGTCTGATTTTGATATTAGGATAATGCTGGCTTCATAGAATGAGTTTGGAAGTGTTCTTTCTTTTTTTGGAATAACTTGAAAAATATAAGTATCACTCTTTTTCAAATGTTTGGTAGAAGTCACCTATGAAGTTGTCTAGACTTAGACTTTTGTTTGTTGGGATTTTTTTTTTTAATTGATTCAATTTCATTTCTAGTAATCAATTTATTCAGATTTTCTATTTCTTCATGATTCAATTTGAGAAAATTGTATGTTTCTGGGAATTTATAGATTTCTTCCAGATTGTCCAATTTGTTGGAATATAATTGTTTACAGAATTCTCTTATTCTTTGTATTTCTGTACGAAGAATAAGAGAATAAGGTATCGGTTGTCACTCTTTTTTTCATTTCTTGTTTCATTTATTTGAGCCCTCTTTTTTTTCCTGATGAATCTGGCAAAAGGTGTATCAGTTTTATCATTTCAGAGAACCAGCTCTTAGTTCTACTAATGTTTTCTATTTTGATTAATCTGTATTTTATTTATTTCTGCTTAGATTTTTATAATTTCCTTTCTTCTACTAACTTTGGGCTTTGTTTGTTCTTTTCCTAGTTCTTTTAGATGTAAGGTTATTTACTTGAGATTTTATTTGTTCCTTGGTGTAGGCCTGTATCACTCCGAATTTCCTCCTTGGAAGTGCTTTTATGTGTCCCAAAGATTTTGGAACCATTGTGTTTTCATTTTCATTTGTGTCAAGGTATTTTTTATTTTCTCTTTGATTTCTTCATTGACCTATTGATGTTTAATTGCATTATGTTTAGTCTCCATATGTTTGTATTTTTTCTGATTTTCTTCTTGTAATTGATTTCTAGTTTCATATTGTTGTGGTCAAAAAAGACACTTCTTATAATTTTAATCTTCCTAAGCTTATTAAGACCTGTTCTGTGACCTAACATGTGATCTATCCTGGAGAATGTTTTGTAGCACTTGAAAAAAAAAATGTGTATTCTGCTGCTTTTGTATGGAATGTTCTATATATATCAATTAAGTTTATTTGAAATGTTGCGTCATTTAAGGTCCATGTTTTCTTACTGATTTTCTGTCTGGATGATCTATCCATTGATATAAGTGAGGTATTAAAGTCCCCTACTATTATCGTATTGCTATCAATTTTTTCCTTTATTTCTGTTAATATTTGTTTTATATATTTAAATACTCCTACATTGGGTGCATAAATATTTATAAATATTATATCTTCTTGTTGGATTGACCTCTTTATCATTATGTAATGACCTTCTTTTACTTTTGTTACAGTTATTGTTTTAAAGTCTATTTTGTTTGAAATAAATATTGCTACCCAAGTTTTCTTTGTTTCTATCTGCATAGAATAACTTTTTTCACCTCTTTCTGTACGTGTATATCTTTAGGTTTGAAGTGAGTCTCTTGTAGGCAGCATGTAGATAGGTCTTTTGTTTCCCCATTCAGGCACCTGTGTCTTTTGATTGGAGAATTTAGTCTATTTACATTTAAAGTAATAATCGATAGGCGTCTGCTTCTTGTAATTTTAATTGCTTTCTGGAAATTTTGTTCCCTGTTCTTTTCTTCTCTTTCCTTGTGGTTTTATGGCTTTCCTTAGTGTACATTTATAATCCATCCTCTATTCCCATTTTCTTCTGTATATTTCCTAGAAGTTTGTCTTTTTGGTTGCTACAAGGCTCACATATACTATTCTACATATATAACAGCAATTTTTAAGTTGATAGTAACAAATTTGAACACATTCCAAAGCCTTACATTTTTATCCCCTCATTTTATATTTTTGATGACATCTTATTATTTTATGTATTCCTTAACTATTGTTTTTTAATTAATTTCACTACTTTTGTCTTTTACCCTTTATACTTACTTTATAACTGATTGATCCGCTACTTTGTTATTTATTCATGTTTTTCACAGTATTTACTTTTGTATGTTTTCCTATTATTAAGTAATGCCTTTTCTTTTTAGCTCAAAGAATTCTGGTAACATTTCTTGTAGTGCTTGTTTAGTAATGATGATCTGCTTTAGCTTTTGCTTATCAGGGAAACTCTTAATCTCTCTAATTCTGAATGATAACCTTGCCAGGTAGTGAATTCTTAGTTGATAATTTTTTTTCCTCTCGGCACTTTGAATATGTCATGCCACTGCCTTCTGGCCTATAAATTTTCTGCTGAAAAATTTGCTGACAGCTTTATGTGGTTTCATTTGTATGTAATAAGTTGTTTTTCTCTTGTTGCTTTTAAGAGTCTCCCTATATTCTTAAATTTTACCATTTTATTCTAATGTGTCTTGGTGTGTTTCTCTTTCGATTCATCTTATTTGGAACTCTCTAGGCTTCTTGGACCTGGATGTCTGTGTTCTTCCCAGTATTAGGGACATTTTCAGCCATTATTTCTTCAAATAGTTTTTATGGCCCTTTCTCTCTTTCTTCTCTTTCTAGGAGCCCCCGTAATGCAAATGTTATTCCATTTGATGTTGTCCCAGTGATGCCTTAAAATATCCTCAATTCTTTTTATTCTTTTAAAATTTTTTATTAAGTCTGAGTGATTTCCATTGCTTTATCTTCCAGCTCACTGATTCGTGCTTCTATTTTATTCATTCTGCTATTCAACCCCTCTAATATAATCTCCAGTTTAGTTATAACTTCTGCTTGGTACTTTCACATATTTTCTATCTCTTTGTTTATGTTTTTACAAAATTGGTGAGGATTTTTGTGACTATTATTTTAAATTCTTTATCAAGTAGATTACTTATCTCCATACCCTTAAGGTCTTTTCCTTGAATTTCATCCTGTTCTCTCATTTAGAACATACAGTTCTCTCTCCTTACTCACAGGGGATATGTTCTAAGACCCTCAAATGGATGCCTGAAACCACAGAGAGTACAATACTTTATATATACTGTGTTTTTCCTATACATACATCTATATACTTTACAGCTTCTCTTTGGCATATCCAAATTGCCAGCATCACTATTGTTGTGTTTTGGGGCCATTATTAAGTAATATTCAGGTTACTTAAACACGAGCACTAAAATATTGCAACAGTCAATCTGATAACTGAGACAGCTAAGTGAGTAACAGGTAGGTAGCATATACAGCATGGATACTCACATCCCATCACAGAGCAGGACGCTGTGAGTTTTCATCATGCTACTCAGAAAACTGTGCAATTTAAAACTTATGAATTGTTTATTTCTGGAATTTTCCATGTAATATTTTTGGACTGTGGTTATCTGCAGGTAACTAAAAATGCAGAAAGCTAAACTGTGGGTGATAAGGACTACTGTATTGCTCTGTCTTCTCATTTTGCTTGACTCTCTGTGTTTGTTTCTATGTATTAGGCGAAACTGCTATCTTTCTCAGTCTTGAAGAAGTCATCTTGTGTAGGTGATGATTTTTCTCATTCACCTTTGTTCTAGCTCGTGGTTGTCTCTCGAACCTTTATGATCGTCTAGTATGCCTGCATTATTCTTCATCTACCCTCAATGTTAAGACCTGTCAGTGTTCCAAAGGGAGGACTTTCATTTAGCATCTAGTTCCAGGCTCATTGGAAGCCAGAACTTCGGGAAGCAGATTTTATAGTATTCCAATTTATATAGTCCTATGGGGTTGCAATCATTATCCCTGCTGGCCTCCAGACTAGGACATCTGGATTTTTGCCCTGAGTGAAAGTTGTCAAAATCAGGATGCTAAATGATTGTTTAAGCTCCTTTCCGGGAAGTCTCATCAAGCTCGAGTGGGACCAAGGGGCTGCAAAATGATAGTGTTTCCCGGCTTTTGGCCCCTGGGAGTGCCTCCTTAGCCTCTAGGTATGTGGGAAACCTGAAATCTGTCCCTGAGGCTGAAGCTCCAGGATAAGTAAGTAGCCCTCTTTCACATGTAGACTGGGGTTGTGTTTCAGTCTGGTGTTTTTGCAGTTCTCTGGTAGTGGCAGCCTGCCAAGAACTGTCTTTCAGATTGTTGTAGTTCTGTGGAGCTCAGTTACCCCAGCCCTCTTGGTCACCAGGGTCAAGAGATCAAGGGGTGTCCCCTGTGTGGATCGTATGCCAGGAGGGCTTCATCAGTGCAGCTAGAGAGTGCCTTGTCTATGTGTACACCCTGGCTTTAAACCGGGGGTAGGAGAAGGCTATTCTCACTCACCTGTTCCAGCGGGGGACAGGGGTCGGGAATGGGGAGTGTTTGTAACTGCTCACTTTTGCAGACTTTAGCTAGGGAGTGAAAGAATGCCATGATCATTAGTGCTCGCTGGCCCCATGGGCAGTGGCGGTTTTGAGGAGGGGTATGTTTCAAGTTGCTACCACCCTTGCTCTCTGGTTTCAGAAAGGTAGCGGCACAATGCCAAGACCTCTCATTCCTGCCTCTCCTTGCAGGGAGGCCTGAGGGTGTCGCCACTGTGCTCACCTACTTGCGCTAGTCGGGTAGGTAGGGAGTTTTCTTTAATATTTTGTTTCTGAGATAATCTATGGTTTTCGTGTATGTGTGAGGTTGATTTATTTTTATCACTGTATAGGATTACATTACTTTATCTATGATTTTAATTTATTTTATTTCTATATAAGACATATTTTTATTGCTATATAGAATTTATTTTAATTGTTATAGAGGATTCCATCCTCGCACCTATTGTTTTTAACTGATTTTTTTTTTTTTACTTAATGACAGTATTCCTATAGCAATAAATATCCAACAAATCTTTTAGAGCACTTATTATGTTCCATGCTCTGTATTAAATATTCATTTAAAACATCATTTTAAATATAAAAATACTTTTTCTCACTATATAAATGGGTCGTTCATTTTGTTTTTACTGATCCTTAACTATTGTGAAAAAAAAGTTCTGATTTCGTGATTAGAATTATAAGAAGGAATTTATGCTTCAGTGAAAAACTATGCATTTTCTAGACTCTAAATGATACCCCTCAGGGTTATCTGATTCTGATTCCACTGAAGCAATTTTACAACTACCTGTTACAACTAATTATTAATTGTGTAGCAAATAAAAATAATTCTTATCTACATTAATGCAAATTCTACCTTATAGATAAAATTGACTTTGCTGTCTAAGCCTCCAAAAAAGTTTTGCTTTTCATTTGCACATTTATTTCAATATTTCTGATCTACAAATGTTTCTGTTCTTAAGTTTCTCTTTTGAGCCAATTATAACATCTTCCTGGTTCCTCATTAATTAATAAATGGAATTAAATTTTAATACATGTTCATTTTTGTGCCTGTATGACAGTCATGATTTAATCTTTTTCTGAAAATTCTATTTACACAGAATTTTACAATTTTTTTCAGTAACAAGTAACGTAAGCACTGCTATACAAATGCCCAAAGTTCTTTTTTTTTTTTTTTAATTCTAAAGATAAAGTAACTGTCTGAAGGTAAAGCACAGGGGATCTGTTTAACCTTACTGGCTTAAATATTTTTCCTATTTCATGGTCTATCATGGTTGGTTGAAATCAATTGGAATATCTTCCACCTATTACCTGCAGGATTCAAACAAGTCACACACTGACTTATTCACTTCTGACATTTCACACATTCTTATTATTTGATGCACATTCCACTTCACATCATTGTATATTGATTACTCCCTGCATCAGGAATTCAATCTTAGATTCTATCAGCTAGTCACCATTGCTATGAATGCTCAAAGTAACTCTGCCTTCAGCTTCAACTCCCAATTTCAACAGGATGGATGATTTTCGTCCCCCCTCTTTATTATTATTGTCTTAACTCCACCCAGACCTTCACTAAGCAAACCAAGGAGTGGTTTTAAAGGTCTGATTTGGAAATTCAATCCCAATAAAGTTAAAAGAATGAGAGAATCAGTCCACAGGGAAATTAGACCTTCTATTTGCTCTGTTCTGATGTGTCTGTGTATAAATACATCTATTGAGAAAGCTTATCTCTGTGTTCGATCTCCATTGGACAAGCCTTTCACACACAGTCATGCCTTCTTCCTTGAATGCTTTTTCCTGTGTTTGAGAGCTTTTGGTCTTTAGAGATAAAACTAGGAAGATAAAACTAGAAATTTAAAAATTGGTATATAAATATTCATACATATTCATCTAAAGAGCTTTGCAGGCCATATAGTCTCTGTCACAACTACTCAACTCTGCCATTGCAGTGCGAAAGCAGCCATAGACAATGTAGATGAATGAGCTTGGCTGTGTGCCAATGAAATTTATCTGCAAAAATAATCAGTGGGCAAGATTTGGCCCATGGGTCATGGTTGGCCAACTCCTGGGCAAGAAGGTTTTGGAAACTAAGAAACTTAGTTTGATAGTAGGTAGGTAGGTAGATAGGTAGACACATAATTATGTAAATGTATAAAAGATGTATGTTGTACCCTGTTATAAACTGACATAAGCCAGTTTGGTAAAAGTGAAAAGTTGCATGTGGTTACAGGAAGTAGGGTTTACCCCACTGCTTGAAATTTCTCTGTTAGATTATAATGAAAGTAAGTCTCTGAATTCTGCTACACTTATATTTATTAGTAAGTAGGCACAAAAGAAGTTATGCAACCTTAACAAAGTTCAGTCCCTATATCCTTTCTGGTACTTGAAATAAAACTTTATGAAATCTTCACCTAAAGCAAATGTGATAATTTTATAGCTGTAGGATGCAGATAGTCAGAAATTAGCATTCAGAGATCAAAAATCCTGAAGATCAGTGGTGGACGGAGGATTAATTGAAGATCAAGCCCAGCTGACCCAATTGAGTTTTCAACTTCTGTTTATGCCTGGGGCTGGAGAGACAGGGATGGAAGGTTTTTCTACAGTATCTTAAATCCCACTAAATTGACCAACAAGAGCCTACTTCAAATATCTACTTTGTTAATTGACAACCCACTAATTTCACTATTGATAACCAATTCCTAACTTTCATTATGCTGATTTTCTAAATCTCTGGTGCAAATCAGTTCTGAAGAGAGATGAAGCACTTAACAGTAGCCACCTGTGTAAAGAGGCCTTTCTGATTAAATGCCAGCTGACTACCCCTGGTCATGGGAATTCCTGATTAAAACATATGACTACCTTTCAGATACAGCTGGAAATTAACACATATTTATATCCCACCATCAGATGCCATAGCTGTCTCATTTTTAAAAAAAAAAACTAGTTTGTTCAACGTAAGACACTACACAGCTACATATGTAATCAAACTGAAGTTTGTATGCTTGACACACAGTAAGACCAATCACGAAAGCAGTTGAGTATGCAACAAGGAAAGAGTTTATTTCAAAAAGCAGCCAAATGATGAGACAGTGAGAAAGCCCAAATCTGCCTCCCAGATCCAGGGTTCAGGGCTGGTTTTAACCCTTTTCCCGTTTAGGAAAAAAAATTTTAAATGCAGCTCATTGCCAGCGTTAATTTAACAACATGTATAGGAATCCTACAGAATACTATAAATAGAATGATTTAATTTGTTTCCAAAGACTATCAATATGCTAAAGCGATGCGAAAATAATAACAGTGAGATTTTTCATGGCAAACTTTGGGAGTAAGGTTAGGACTGTAATCCGCGAGTTACCTCAGGGTAAATGCTGCAGCTGCAAGCACCACGGGTGAGTATTCTTGAAGCAAATGGGAAATGGGTTAAGAAGTTAGGGGGAACAGGTATGTGGAAGTGCTGGTGGGGCAAGTTTTAATTGGAACTTGACTGTTTATGGTAAGGGGATTCAGCACCAGATCTTCCTGGGCAATAGACCCTTTACCTCTGAAAGGGTTCCAGTGTTCAAGTTCTGGTTGTGTCCTGGTCTTTTGGTTCCCTGGGAATGAGGGGTGAGACTTTGGTTCTGTGTACAGCTAGACGTCAAAGTTCTGTCCTCTGTGCATACTTTAGCTACAGTACTTGTGGTTTTGGTTTGCTGTCCCTAATAATCAACTTAGCATCTTGTTAGAAATGAGATAGGACCATTTTGATCTGGTTCTGTGGTTACAGAAGGGCTCTTTCAGAGTTACACCCTGGTAGGAGGTTAAAGTATTTTACAGAGGGCAGGCTAGAAATGGAAAAGGACCAAAGCCAGGGAGGAGAAGGGAGTAACCAGTGTGGCAAAATCATCTGAGAGCCGGGCATGCTTGAAAAGGGTACAAAGAAAGATTCCAATCTAGCTAGAAACAGGATTGCAGCTTCAGATACACCAAATAAAGATGGTGAGATACACAGTTGTTCCAGGAAATCTGTCTCGATAGGAAAGATTGGGTAGGAACAAAGTGGTCAGTAGGCCTAGCAAATCAGATGGTTATTTGAGAGAATTGGTAAGACAGGGCATAGCAATCCCGTGTGTGTAAGGAATAGAAAAGAGAGAAGCCAACATCCAGAAGGGGCCGGCACCTCTCTCTCAGGTACAGAAAAGCATAGGTCAACTGGAAATTCTTGGTTTTTGGTCAGCTGCCTATTCATTGGTCCAGGAGAGGAGCAAAGAAACTCAGTAAAGCCTTAAATTTGATTTCTATGAGCTGGACTTGAACCAGATAGGTTGTGCCAGCTATAGAAAAAAAAAATGTAAAATGACTACAGACTTAATATAATTCATTCCGAGTTGTGAAGAATTAAAAACAGAGGTTGTACCTGATGAATGAGGGTCTTGATGGCTTTTTCTAGTTTACAAAGACATCTCAAAATCTCCATCTCTCCCAGGTGTCTTCCAATCCGTTCATTGTGTTAACCATTCTGCTTAGTTCACATCCCATTTTGCAGTATTCTAAACTTCCTTCCATTTGATAACTTCAAGTGGTTTTGCCACTCTAAAAAGGGACCCAGTTGATTTTTTACAGATGGGAATTTTCCTTGCATAGGCCATAACCCAAACCAGGCCAATCTCAGTCCTACACAGGAATTGCAATTATAGAAAAAATCCCCGAGGTTCTCACTTCAAGCAATATGCCATGCAGTAAGATTCAAGTGCAGTGAAAAAGTTTTGGATATTTTATTGGAGGTATTTGTAGCTCTCTTTGAACTGGGATAATACAAGTGCCCAAACATATGAAGTGATCATCAAACAAAGCATTCTTGAGGTGATGACTTTTTAAAGTAAACTTTTATCATTGCAAAATTTTTAAAAATGCACAAAAATAGAAATAATGGTACAATAGACCCCAATATTCCCAGTACCCAGATCTAACAATTATTCAAGATCTTGTCACATTTACTTTGACCATTCTTTTTTTTTATTTTGCTGAAGTTGGTGACATATGTTTGATACCAGAACTGGAATCAATATTTGTCATTATTTAGAGTTAATTTTGTGGTTTTCTGAATGCCTCTTCAAATAAAGTACTTTAATATTTTGATTTGTTCACCTACCTTGAATCCTTAACAACAAATGTTAACTTCCTGGTATATAAAAGGCCCCATATACTTGAATTTCTTCTGCCTTTAGCTCTTAAAAGTGTCAAAGCAGTTCCAGGAACGTCAGACATCTTTTTAGATTTCTTTATCTCATTGTGTACATGTCTTCTAGGTAGCAGAGATACAGAAAGTAATCTAGCCAAGTTGTGTAGATAATAATATGCTAGCATATTGGTACTTAATTTCTGCTTAAGAGCATTTGCCTTCTACCACTTTCTTGCAAAACAACATTATAATGTTTTAATATTGTTAAATTAGAACAATAAAAGGTATTGCTAATTATTTTTTATTTTGTTTGCATATCATTATAACTGTGCCCCATGCCTAGAGAAAAGGAGCTAACAAATAGTTGAAAACCACAAATGTAACCACAGTTTGGAATAAAATAATTCCCAGCTCCTTCTAACTGCTTAGGACGGGATCCAAGATACACGTAGCTGTCTCCTGTAGTTGCTACATTTTGAGAGTCATGCCTGCTGGTGCTGCTGGAGTTAAGAGTCTGTCAGCATCTCCAGTCTGACCTCTTTATTTGTGGATTTATAACTCAGCTGTTTAAATTTGCCCTGAGCCAGAACTTAATACAAAGTTAACCTGAGGAATATAAGCGTGCCTTTGCATGTGTGTGGAAGTCATATATTTTTTTCCTCTTTACAATAAGTTTATTAAAAATATATGTGCATGACAACTTAGCTGTTTCAGAACTCTGTCAAAAAATTGGTAAATTCGTTCTGGAGCCGATTGACTTTCACCTGCATAAATAATAGAACTTAAGAAAGCCTTTCCTTTAGAAAGGAAACTGTAACTCTGAAATCCAGGAAATTGGAGACTTTTTTAAAATAAAAAATAAATTAAAAAAAAAGAAAATGAAACATTGACTTCTTAGAACTTGAAAATGAGCTCTTATTCATCTAGTGTTTCACTATGTCTGTTTTCCAAAAGAACACTTTGAAATTTGGTGTAATGACATTAAATAACCACAATTGAGACAAACATTCTATAAGAGACTGTTATGGGTTGCCTCTAATGTGGTAATAGATGTCATTTTAAAAATGCAACTGTATTGTCTAGATGAAAGACGGTGACTCTTAACACATTGGTTACAGACAATTGAATATTACAGCCGTCTTTCCTCCTGACTTGCTGTCATTTTATGGAATTCAACCAGTGTTGGGTTGGCATGGAATTCTTATGGGATCAAAAAAAAAAAAAAGCTACCATTCAGGTAACTCTCATGTCCACTAGAAATGGGGAATAAATCGGGAATAAATTTACATGACTAAAGATGTTTCTGCCCTCAGTGTGGGGAAGAAAAAAGAACCTTTTTACATAAACACACTTCTGAAATCTGGCAGGTATCTCTGAGCTCAAGGCCATATTCAACTTCTCAAAGTCTCAGTGAACTTTTCTGTAAAATGGGATTCTAATACCTCGCAGAGTGATTACTAAAGGCACAACTATAGAGATAATCAAAATTCATCCACTTCATCATTTATTTTCTGCCTCCAAGAAATAGAATTTATTTCTCCAGAGTTAAGATCTTAATTTGCACCCTGCACTGTTCCGGATGCTATAGAAGTAACAGTTTTATCCTGCAACCTGCTGAATGAATTTGCATTAAACCTACATGTTAATGTAAGATGAGCCAATATATTTACATCATTTAGCAACACTGCTCACTCCATTTGTGAGCTAAGTAAGGTTTGGCTCCCCATCTATTCAGTTTTTTTTTTATTTCTTAGAGTTTTATCACTTTCCGTATAGAAGTTCCACATATTCTTAGAAAGGTGATTCGTGGAATATTTATGGTTTTTAGTTTTATTATCAATGGAATTTCCTTTTTGTGACTATATTTTCTAATTACATAACGTTTATGTAATGGAACTCTAGACATGGATATTCACCTTATATTCGGGCACTAATGAGCCTTAAAAATTATAAAAGTGTTTCAACTAATTATTTTGACATTTCTAGGTAATAATCATCTCATAGTAGTTATACCATTTATTTTTGTTTCATGTCTTATCATGTAGGTCAGAACTTCCAGAATATAACAAGAAATAGTGATAATAACCATTCTTGTAATAGTCCAGCTTAAAATGATGCTATTGGTTAGAAATAGATTCTCATGTTAAAGGCAAATTCTAAAATCCTATTACCTGGATTTGTGTCTAGACATTACCATTACATAACACAAGGTATTCCTGAACCTCAGAACGCAGGCCCCTAAGTATTTGCTGTCCTGAAAGAAAAGTGGCTTTGCTACCTTCTCATAAAAGGCCTTCCCATTTCCTGGCCAAGGTGAGAATTTTCAGTCTTTTGGGGGGAAACTCTAATCTGCTTCCATTGAGCAGATGAGATAGGCTTCCTCAGTCCCACGTTTTCAAGCTCTGGGGTCTCTTATGTTGATTCACACCAGACATGGCACCCTGTCCAAGCAGGTCTCTACTGGCCCATCCAGGGTCCTTCTCACAGTCTCTCCTCTGGAAGAGCAAAGAGCTCATGTTCCCTGCTGAAATACTGGGGCCTCACACACATCTCCCAAAGTCATTTTTGGATGAGTCCAGTCTAAATATATATTGTAAAAGCAAATAGTCTCTACTATGAAGATATACGCACTTTGAAATACTAAAAATAACATTTCAAGGTTCATCTCTGCTTTCAGGTGGATGATGATGTCAAAGAACAGTGGGGGAATATATGTTATACATTTACATCTATAATATGTCTTGTAGCTCTCTCTTTCTTCTTCCATCTACATGTTCTTCTTCTCTTGGCAAATATCACCATTTAATACACCACATAATTTATTTATTATAGCATTGTCTCTCCCATCCAGATTGTGATCTCTACCAGGATAGCAATTTTATCTGTCTTGTTCCCAAGGATCTAGAAAAATTCTTGACATAAAATAGCCATTTAATACATATTTTTTAAATTAATGAATGAAAAAAAATCATATTCTGATACTTTTGCTAAAGCGAACTATTATAAAAGGAAATGAATGGTTTCATATTTAGAAGCAGAAGATTAATAGCAATTTTCAAATTATTCTCTCCAACTTTAAAAGGTAATATTTCATCTCTTCAGACATCTGTTGTCCTATTTTTTAAAAAGTATGTTGTAGATCATTGACCAATAATACACAATGAGAAAAGTGCTTTAAAAAGAAGAAGAATCTAAGTAAAAAGACTTAGGAAGTATCATCCCTAACCACCACATATTATGAGGAGATTGCCCTGGAGCCAGAAACCATTCCTTTTTGGCACAGAATGATACCGGAAATGTAATGAATGCCTCATAAATGTTTATGAATACATGGATGAGCAAATAAATGAACAAATAAATACGCAAATGAATAGCATTCTAATGATGTAAAATAGTCGTGTGAGAATTTGATGCAAATCCTGGAGAGCCAATGTCTTCTCCCAAAGAAGTAAACCTTTTAAAGGTAGTTTAGGATTGGAGGTCAAGAGATAACTTTGATTAATGAAATCATTCTATGAAATTCAAATTACCCTGGAGTTCTACTAATCATACTCTGAGCCTGCATCCTAATAATGCCTAATGGAAGAAAGGCACAAAACCAAACCCAGAGTTTCACACCCATCAAACGTACCAGCCATTCCTACATGGCCAACATTTCCCTCTCCATCTCCCACTTCAGCACTCTTGAACTTGAAATGAGGTACGTGTGAATCAAAGAAAAACACAAGTATTAAAAATCTTCCAAATGTACCCATTTATATTCAAGAGCCTCTGTTCTTTTAGGCAAAGAATCCCATCTCTTCTGCTCACTACCCACCCTTACATTAAGGCATCAAATGAAGGCTGCTTTGTGATTGTGATTCAGAATTCCTGGCATTTACTACCCAGTTAATTGTAGCTCCCAGTTATCTTTCCTCATAAAGAGATGCAGCATTTCCTCACTGATGTGATCTTGTGCTGTGCACAAATTGGTGTGCGGAAACAGATTATAGCTTTGTTTTGCTGTAGCATTTTATTAAATGAAAGCCAAAATTCAGAAGGGAAATTTTCAGCCCTAGTTTTTCTTAGTATTGCTTCAACCTTAATTTTTCATCTTACCACAAATCAGTGCTTGCAGGGAAGGAGTATGAATCTTCAGTGATCTGCTCTCTTTGGCAAATTTTCTGGGGACTATCCTAAAGGCTTTGATATTTCACAAGAATACACATTTCATCATATGAAGTCTTTGTGTCCTACATACACATACATTCTACAACAATTTTACAGCTTTTTCAGGAACCAATTTCAAGGGCATTTAAGAGGGGAATCTTGGTCAAGGGAATATGAGCTTAACAAGAGGTTTCCTACTGCAATCTAACACCAAAACAGTGGTTCTTGGAGTAGGTCCTCAGAAAAGAAGCATCAGTATCACCTGGGAAATTGTTAAAAATGCAAATTCTCAGGCCCCACACCAGGCCTCCTGAGTCAAAAACTTGAAAAGTGGACCCAGTAATCAATGTCTTAATAAGCCATCCAGATGATTCTAAAACAAGGTCAAGTTTAAAAACCAAAGGTTCAGCTAGATCGTTGAGGAGATGTTGCTAAAGACTGGTGACTCTCAAACTTCAGTGCATCAGAATTTGCACCCTTTGAGAAAAATTGCAGAAAGTTGAATCATTGAATTCTTTGCACTCTGTTGTAGCATTACTCTAGTGTTGTACTTTATATGTAAAACAAACAAAACGTAACAGGATCTTTAAACTCAGTGGAGTTCCATGGTCTCAGAAACATTAAAATTATAAAACTAAATGGAAAACATCAAGAGTTTCAAAATGTCAGAGGCAGACCTGCTTCTGAAGCTCTACTTTGAAAGAAATCTTGGGTAAATTAGATAATCTGGTAATCTACAGTAAATTTGTATAGGACAAGACATAGATATCTACTTCTATTTTTTTGCCAGGCAGTTTGTATTGGAGAGGTTCATCTACCTCTGAATAATAACCGTAGTGGAAAGGACTACAAAGAATAAAATATCAGACAGAAATTGAAAAGAAAACCCTCATTGCCATTCTATCACTAACTTGCCTGGTGAACAAATTTTTAAACTCCCCTGGAATCAGTTTCTCCTCTATAAAATTTATTTAACAAATATGCATTGATTCAAACATGTGTAAAACACCAAACTATATGCTATTAAAGAGACACAGATGAATTAGACATCATTTCTAAAGAACGACATGCATGCAAATAGCTAAAGTATATGGAAAAAGGGAGACTGTCACTGAGAAAAGCACCATAAATACTATGAAATGATAGTTCCCGTCACTGTATCTTAATGATTCTTCCCTTTTATTGATCTTCCCTTTGAAATCTCTTTTAACATCCTTTCTTATCCCACAACCTTGTGTCCTTCTCGGCCCTCATCACTTTATTCCACAATTTCTGCAGTAACCTCACACCATCCTAGAGGCCTGCTATCTTCTTTCTAAGGCATCCCGCAATCTATTACCAGACTCATCTTCCTAAAATGTTTTATCCTCCTATCGCACACCCGCCTCTCTTTAACAGATCCTACCTAAACTGTTCCACCTGGCACTCAGGCATCCTCATCTGCCTTTCTCTCCCATCCACCATGATCTGCCTTTCCTCCGCAGCGCTACTTGACCTGGTTCTTCTCTGTTTCACCAACACACTCCTTGTATCAATGCTAAGCCCTTACCAACATTCCACCAGCCTCTTGGAGGATTTTACTCTCCCTTCCACCCATCCGCATTTGGTACATCACTCAAGACCACCTCTTAAGGCTTTCTCAGTTCTCTAATCACAGTATTTTCTCTTGCTCTGAATTTCTACCACCTGTATCAACAAGTTAATCACAGAGTCCTTGTTTCTCAGTTTTTAGAGCCTACAGACATCTCTCTTTTGAGGAAATGGATTAGGTTTTTTACTTTTGAATTTCTTCCTTCCTGCTGTGCCCCTTGCCCCATTCCCAGTCACACAGACACACTGTTGCTCATGTACACAGTGCGAGGAATGCAGGAGAAACCCAGGAAATGTCTGATGAATGAATAAAGTAAGGCAGTAGACATCTGTTGCTTTCTTTTTGCCAGACTGGCATGCGTTCACTCTTCTGATTCCCATGCTCTCTTTCCTTGTGATTCTGGTGCTGCTAAGAAATGTGATCCAGGCCTGGCTAACTGGAATTCTGGATCCTCTGGTCAGCTGTGATCATTCATGGATAATTAAGTGGCTCAACTCAGGTCAAGCAGAACCAATGAGATTCAACTTGAAGCCTTTGCATAGCTATAGGATTTTTAAAAATTGCTATTCTTGAAGATAATTGGATATTTATCTGGAAATGCTGACAGACATCTTAGCAGAGAAAGGCTGCCTCAGAAACATGCCTAAAGGAAAGAAGAGTAAAGGCATGGAAAAAGACAGATTTCTAACACTATTGACCACCTGTATTCAATAGTGTCTGAAGTCAGTGCCCTCAACTTTCCATAAGCCAATAAAAGCCTTGTTTTTCATAAGCTAGTTTGATTTGGTTTCTATCATATATTGTCAATAGAGATCAACTAATTTGAATAAAAATAATCAAAGCTGACACAAATTGAGAATATACACATTACACTAAGTATTTACAGCAAAAAAAAAGTATTTAATCTTTTGATAAAGACCCTTTCTAAATCATTGTGATGAGTCAATTACAGTGGATGATTTTTTTCTGGTCGAAATAAGATATTGATAGGAAACTTTATATATTAGACAGTACCACTGATCTCTCATTATAGATTTTCTAATCCTACAATGTGGAAAAGTGTTGGAGAAAATGTTATAAACTACATCTGTAGCTACTGACCTACAGAGCGTATTATAGCACTTGTGCCTGCCAATCACAACATCTTTACTCCATGTGATAAGACCATTTAATTCATAAAAAATTTGTCTGAGAATGCCTTATGGAATATATGAATATCTCTATAGCTCGATTTTTCAGAATATAATTAAGTACATGAAGGTTAATACATTTATTTTTCTCTTTAAAATGTCACCCGAAAAAATTTTTTTAAATAGAATTACAAAAGTTATACTTTTTTTTCAGAATATAGTTAAAATAAGTCTTTGGATGTGAATATGATTTAGGATCATCTCGTAAAAACCAGAGGCAAGCAGTTTCATAAAAGATTGACAACTGGAACTAGTACATGCACACAGACTCAAATTTATAAAATTTATAAGGGGCATTTGGTTAACAGGGAGGCTTGAATTCTTGCTATGTTTATTGCTGTAATTGCTTTTAGACTTGGGTTCTATTTGTTATCTTTTAAAATGTGATTATTTTATACATGCAGAAATGTAGCATAAGAGGGAAGTCACACTAAAATTGAAAGCAAAAAATCCAATGAGTTGGATTTTAAGTTCACAAAATAAGGTATTTTTGCAGAGAAAAAAAATCTTGGTAAAATGTCTTTAGTTCATGCTCAGTGAACTATCAGAGTTTTGGTTTTAACTCTTTTCAACAGAATGGCTTGCTAACTGAAAAAAAAAAATTCCTGTTTGTCTTATTAAAACTATTTTGTTTGCCCACTAAAAGTTTGTCGTCACATACACCATTAACTTTTAAACTCAGGGTCAGTGCACTTGTCCTTACTCAAGAAAAACCAGTTTCTGATTGGGTAACCCCAAATCAACATAGTAAATCAAAATTTCATCACAGGCAGATACCCATACACAGATTTGCAAAAGGACAAAGAAATAGAAAGAAAATAAAAACTAAAGCAAGAAGGGAATTAAAAAAAAAAAAAGAGGAAGGGGAGAGATAAAGAACAGAGAACTTCTTGCTGTGAGAAGATAAAGAATACAATCCTTGTCACATGGGCTAAAAATTCAGTTCCTTTTCCTTGCCCATCTGTTTTTCTTTGGTTTCTTTGGTGTCCAATTAAAATAAGTTTCATTCAAAACAATTACAAAGACCTCTGAAAACCAGGCTGTTATGTATTTTATGTTTACAAGCCTGAGGCCAAACATAAATTTAAATTCTTTCACCTTAGAAAAGAAAAAGCACCTAGTTCTACTAGGGAAAGCTGAAAAACATTTGATCCCCAAATGTTTACAAAGGGCCAGATTTCTTCAGTCTAGGTAGGCTGGGAAGAGATAATGGAATCTTTTCTGAATCATGATCATGCACTGGCTGTGAAATGTAATTTTAGAGCAAGCCACAAAGAAATAATTGAGGACATGTTTGCAGTGAGGATCAGTGACTCTGAAATTTCTCAAAAACTTAAAATGCAAAATAACATTAGCCTGTATTCAGTTCCAGACGTGGCAGATCACTCAGCAGTGCTGAAGCAACAGAATTTGGATATGCTAGCTGAGTACGTGGAGGAATCCAAAAGGACGGTTGTCATTTTGTCAGAGCCAGGAAAATAATGGCAGAAGAAAACCACAGCCACAGATCAGAGAAGAGCAGCTAAGGGAGGCAGGCATATGGGAGCCAGAGCCTACATCTGCCCTGAAGAAGATCTGCTGCTGGAACATTAATGAATAGAACCAAGCAGGTGTTTGGTCTACAAGATTGAACCATGAGGGATATCTTGTTTAATGGTCCTCTAGCTGAAAAGTCATGTGCCTTACATAGTACTGATCATAAGAATGGGAGCAAAGCAGTTATGCTTGAACTTGACTCAAGAGAAAAAATGTGTTTTAATCTCCGAGCCCAGATAGAACTTACAAATATTTATTTTTATTGCATCATCTCTCTCGAATTCTCATTGTGCCAAAATAGAATAAATAGTAGCTGAGCATAACCAGTTCATGAAATGTACACAGAGTTTATAGCACAGCAGATATGCAGATATGCAAAGTCTGGCGATGACTAAGATGTCCACTGATTTTTCAAGCCAAAAAAAAAAAAAGTTAGAATTAAAAACATCAAAGGATCTAATGTCAATAATAGAACTTACAAATGGATTCATTTAAATTTTACTGAATGTGTTTTGTACTGTGCTAGAAACTATGGGGGCACATTTTTCTGGGGATGCAAGATTTTTCTGGGGATGCAAGATACATAGAGAAAGTTAACAGTGAAGCAATCATTCAAACTACAATTCAAGTGATGTCACAAAACTGAAATCGGTGCCAAGTGTCTGTAAGTCATTGCCTTGGAGCTCCTGTCACTGTGTAGTCACCATACTCTACTGGATTGCTACCTACTTGGACATGTGACTCTTTACAAGCCTTGAAACTTCCCCACTTTTGAGTTTGCATCTTAAAACTGAGCATTGGACTTGAGATCCCCTCCTCTAAAATATCTATGGATCTTTGATGATTTCCAAGGGTCTGTATGGATACTTTGACATACAATCGACATTTTTCCCTCTTCAAATAGGAAAGCAACCAAAGCTAAAATAATGACAGCCAAGGGCAAACCATGGTTGGTGGAGATAAAGGAGCAAAATGAACCTTCCTTTAACAGAATACCTGTTTATGTCAGGTCAATCGGTGTCTCTAGTTTTACAAGTGAAAATTACAGTGTGTAGAATATATAAAGTCTACCTCTAGCCTTTTAACCTCAGAATCTCTATAATTCATTAAAGTGATTAATACTTGAACTAGAAGGTAAAATCAAGAAATACAATTCCTGATTAAATAAAACAGAAAATATAGAAATTGTTTCAAATACAATGTAAAAAAAAAATCGTTTCTAATCTCCTATACTCCTCAGGTTTCAAAATGTATGAATGATTATTGTCGATGGCAACTATGTATATCTCAAGCAATACTCTATCATTTATGAACAGAAGCTAGAGCACTATTATTCAGTAGTAATTCTGTTAGGTTAGTTTTTTTGGTTTTTATTTCAGGACTAATCCTATGTTATTTCAAATTTAGACAGTATTTTTAAATCATCGTATTGACTCCACTAGAGTAATATCTCTCTTACATTAATTGCTTCCTATTTGACTTAATACATTTGGAGTGCCTATTTTCTTTTTCTCACTTGGGCTTATAATAATCATAATAATATTGCATGTGTAATGCTATGAGTTGAGATGCTCACATTTATTTATATTACACCTTCTCTCTTGAATTGCCTTTGTGCTTGGGCATAACCAGCCCATGAAATGTGCACAAGGACATTTTATTTTGGATCAGAGTAGCACATAAAAGAGCAAACTAAGGTAAGAAAATTAAGGGGACATAACAAAGTGACTCAGCCAATCTTGTTTTCTAGGCCATTGCTCTAAATATAGGAACATACTAACTTTGGGCTGACATAGCAAACTACCGGAATCTAGTATCATATTTAACTTTTTAAATACTTACTATTGGCAAATAATTTGCAGAAGAGGCATATGACTTTAACCCTAAGAAATAACTTTGTCTTTTCATACCAATCATTCACTTCTTAGTACAGTTTGTCTTTAACCATGGAGCATCTTCAGCTATAGTACTTTCATTGACGAAGCTGATTGCTAAGTGTATTCTATATCCTGAAATACATCCTGGAATTTTCGTGTGATATTGAAGAATTAGAATATGCACATAGCTACATTCACTGAGTGCAGTTTTCACTTTCAAGTTCATATCAAGAAAGAAAAATAGCTAGAAGGTAGTTTGTGGTAAGAAGAAAAAAGGAACGAAGATTGGAAGAAAGGAAGGGAAAGTGGGAGGGAGAAAGGGAGGGGGAATTCACATCCAGGCAAAAAGAAATAATATCTTAACTTCTTCACTTTAACCATAACTAACAGTCTTCAAAGTCATTGGATTACACTAGAACATCTTACAAAGCCTGCTGATTCTACCTTTTTACGTATCTTTCATTGTTTTATGTAATACCTGTAAGCATCTCTGGAGTAATTTTAAGTAGTACATGTGAACTGTGTCATTGGGAATTTATGAGTGATATTTATTGGAGTCAATGAATTGTCTCCAAGAGATTTCTAACAACTGTAACCTCACAAATGATCTACAAGATTTGGAATAGATAAGGTTTTCAGTTGCTAGACTTCTAAAAGGTACAGCGAAACTCAAATATTCAGAATCGAAAGGCTTTGTTGTATATTTAGCCATCGAAATATGATGATTTTATGTGTCAGCTTAATGAGGTCACAGGATGCCCAGATATCTGGTTAAACATCCTTTCTAGGTGCGTCTGTGAGGGTGTTTCTGGATGAGGTTAGCATTTGAATTTGTGAACTGAATAAAGCAGATGGCCCTCTCTGGTGAGGATAGGGATCATCCATCCAATCTATTGAGAGCCTGCATAGAAGAGTAAGGCAGAGGAAGGATGAATTCATTCTCAGCCTAACTATTTGACTCGGGACATGGGTGGTCTCCTGGTTCTCAGGCCTTCCGACTGGAACTGGAATCTACACCATCAGCTCTCTAGCTCTCGGGCCTTCTAGTCACACCACCAGCTTCCCTGGGTGTCCAACTTGCAAATGGCAGATTGTGGTACTTCTCAACTTCCATAATCACAAGATATATATATATCTTGTGATATATATGTGTATATATATATGTATATATCTATATATAGATAGATAGATATGTATATAGATACATACATACATACATATATAGATATATAGATATATAGATATATATCTCTGGAGAACTCTAATATGAGAGGAAGGAGAAGTCTAGATAAATCAAAGCTATGCCATGGAGCTCCACTGTTTGCCCGGAAGATGAAACTGGTCTTACAGGGTGGAAAGATATTCACCTTCTAATAGCTAGGGACCTTCCCAACCAGCATGCATGTAATTCGTACATTTGGTAAACTCACTGTTGAGAAAATACTAAGCATTGTGCTAGCCACTAAGGATAACAAGAAAAAGGCAGGGAACCTTGCCATTTGCCCTCAAGGAACCTACTGTCTAAGATGACCCACTCTCTGCTTTGATCAAAGGTAACGGAGGAAGTATTTATTTCGTCATTTAAGAAGCATTTATTAGATACTGACGATAGTAAAGGCTCTGTGCCCTATGTTGTGCATAGAGTAGTGAATAAGACAGACTTGGCTTTCGTTCTCATAGAGGTTACACTAAGGAAAAATAGACAAAAAAAATTTAATCATTAATTGTTACATATGTTGAAAGGGAATAGACGGGTACTAAGGGAGAATATGTAGAAAGATGGCACCTTAATTGGGGAAGAGGGGAATGGTGAGCTATCTAAACAACAAGTTAAAATTGATTCAAGAAAGAAGAGAAGATATGAGGGAGAATATTCCAGCCAGACTGAAAAACATTTGTAAAAGCCGTGAGGCAGAAAATAAAAGGTCAAGGTGGTTGAACGAAAGAGAGGAAAAAGGGAATTACATGAGATAAAGATGGAGAGAGAAATGAGTCCAGACTATGCAGAGCCTCATGGGCCATGTTAAGGATTTCTGTCTTGATCCTAAGGATTTCTGTCTCTGAAGGATTTTAATCAGGAGATTGATGAGACCAGATTTGCATTACTAAAAAATTTCCCTGCCTCATCTGTGGAGAATGAATTAGAGGTAAGAGGTACAAAGCTATTAGAGAAGTCCAGGTAATAGTGGTATGATGGAGGAGATGGCCAAAAACAACGGACAGATTCAAGAGATATTTAGGAGGGAAAAATAGATAAAAATGAGTAAAAGATTGAACATGGGAGGTAAGGGAAAGTCTAGTACCAAGGGTGACTTCCAGGCTTGCACACAGAATGGTTGGTGGGCCCCTTCACTAATGGAGAGAAATAGGAGAAGACTGAGATCAGAACAAAGTGAGTTAAAGGCAAGGCAGGGAGTGGGCGATATTGAAGATGACTTCAAAGTGTTAATGTGGGCAACTGTTGAGCATTTAGTAGAAGTAAAGGCTTCATGAATGTGTGTTTATGCCTTTGGGGTGAGGGTGCATTTTCAATCATTGTCAAACATGTTTTAAATTTGTGTGCTTTCATTACTTCAGCATACATCAACAATTTATGATAAATATTACCTAATTAGTAGCATGGCAATATTTGTAATTCTTGTTCACTCTCCTTTCCCACCTCTCCCTGATTTGCTTCCCTACAATTTGTGTCCTCACTTTATCTGGATGACGATATGGAAAGAGATGGACAATGGGATCCAACTCTGTGGTTCAAATCCTAGTGCCACCATTTGCTAGTTAAATGATTGTGACAAGCTGGCTAAAATGTCTATATTCATTATATTACCTTTTATTTATTATATTATAAATGTTATAGTATTGTATTGTACATCTGTAACAATACCTACTGCAGGAGTTTTTGTGACATTTTAATAGGAAAATTATCTAAAAGTACCTAATCTATGTTAGATGCTCAAAAAAACTTTTAAAGGCTACTACCCTATAGTGGCAGAGTGTCCTTGCCCCTATCCTAACACCCTCTCATCTGGCAAACCTAGATGGTAGATGTGGCTCTCCTGCCATACCCTTTGGGGAGAATAGAAGAGATGTGCCATTTTAATTGGAGCTTCAAACACATCTCACTCATAGAGAGGTCTCCTACTTCCCCCTCCCACTGCCTGCCCTGTCCCCTCTCCAAAGAATATGGCATCCTCCCCCTCAGGACAAATACTGAGACCAAGAATTTTATCCTTATATGTTCTCTATTTCCACTTATTCTCCTTAAAAACAAAAAGAAGAGCTCTTTTTACACACAGAGAGACATACTGCCAATAGAAGAGGCACATTAGAGTCTCCTCAGGTTCCATCTACATGAGTTGGAGGTAAGCCCCTTACTGTAATACTTTCATTTTCAGAAGTGTGCAGATCCAGAAATACTGTCCTGGCCTTGGGTGCCCCAAAATCCAGCTTTTGACTGAAACATTTGAGTAGTTGTTTATAAGGACATAGTGTTAGCTTCAGCTGCCAATTTTAGAATTAAATGGCTTACATTACTACAAAATTTTAGCAGAACATGTTTTGCAAAATAAATGTCATTAAATCTACACTCCCACCAACTGATTAGAGACTTGAACTCAGAAAATATGGCAAAAACAGCAGAGCAGCAAAAGTAAGAAAAACACATGCTCTCTTCATATGGTAAAAATGACTCTTCCTTTCCTCTCCAGAAAGCACACACACTTGGCGAATGAGCAAAGTGAATTCTGTTTCCCCTGAATTCAGGAAAATCCAAAAAGGTATCCACTTGTTTCTAGTTCGAGTTGCATTAGATATTACTGAAATGACATTTTTATGACTTAAGTTTACATGTTTAAATTAACAGTGAGTGTCTCTTTATTTTTTATTAATATTTAAAAATAACGTGATCTGAAATCTCAAAGACAGCTTTGGCAAGTCAGGGCAGCAGTATGCCTGAAGAAAGTTACGTCAAGAGTCTTGAAAATAATTTAAGTATCATATTTTGGAGCAAAGGGTCCTATCTATCTTCAGAGAGGTTATCGTTATACTTCTGAGAGTTAATGAGCCACGAAGTGATCATTTAAGAGCTTGTGTCACAGCAGTGGCCATATGAGTTTGTCATTATGATGACAAGTCATAGAAAATCATCTCAATTTGTTCCTTGTACTTTTAGAAGTGTGTGTGGGGGGGAACTTTATACCTATTCCTACCCATTATCTCCATCTGGGATACAAGCAGTATCTGATCAAACATATGGCACATAAACGGTAATTTAATTAAATGTGAACAAAGCCTTTTCACGTACCATATTTAAATTTTGAAATGTAGCCCAGTTTTCCTTCTATTTAAAATACATGAAACAACATGCAAAAAAAGTCACATAGTTAATGAGAGATGTGATTATGACAGGTAAAGTGCTCTTGCCGCATAATATGGCCGGACTCCATCAATATAGGTAGGCTAATTTGAGTACACTCCACCTTGGCACTCTATTGTGTTAAGTATTTTTGTCCTGACCAACCTATCATTTTAATAAAATTGCAAGCATAGCTTCGCTGTGATTTCATCCAACTCTAGCATCTGAAATGGTTTGATTTAAATCATGCTAGGGTGTTTTAAGCCAAACCACAAGCTAACCAGGAAGTGGTTAAACTTATTTAAACTTCTATGTTCTTAAAAGTTCCTGGGAAAATCAGGGAACAAATATAAGTTTGAAAAAAGATAAGTTTGTAGACACTGCCTATACAGAAATTTGAACCTTCCTTAGCTAATTATGAGCATTCCTAAAGCAAAACAGGAGAATTTGACTAAGAACTTATATAATATTAATAGAAAAATTACCAAATATTTCCTACTAAGCTGGACAGAAAGAGTAAAAATAACAAGAGATTATGAGAATCCTGAAATATTCATTTATTTTTCCTGATAGAAATAATCAGAATTCTACAAAGGTCCTAGTTGTCTTATCCTACACAAAGTAAAATGTCTGAGGCAGATAAATAATGTTTATAAAAGGTCATCTAGTAGTTAGTTTTATTTTTTGAAAGACCTTAAAATTTTAAACAATTTACTCCGTCTTTTATTCAAATTACCTATCCTTACTCAAGCTTCAATGTCCTTAAAAAGATATGGATTTCTCACAGCCCTGTCTCTGATTCTTATACAGTTGATTCAGATAAAAACTTAATTAGAAAATTCTTTTAGTTATATAATTAGGTCAAACAGTATGGGAACTCTCAGACAGCATGTTCTTACCACCCCATCTAACAAAGTGTCATGTGTTATATGCGCATTTCAAGCTCACGATGGCTTTTGATTCAATCGTCTTCATCATTCTTTAGTTTCCATCTTCTAGAGATCATAAGAAAAAAAAGGCCAATAAAATTTAAAACATGTTGTGCTGAGCATTTTTTTCCATTAATTTTTAAACCCATACATATGGCAAGGGAAATAAAATCCGTGTGTCTCTGACTCATTTACACTTAACTCACCAAAATGTTCTTTTTAAAAAGAGAAATGAAATCCAACAGTCTTCTGAACCTTTTTTTCTTTTGTATATTAGTCCCATCTTGTTGACTCACAGCTCCCAAGGTTCAAGGATGGTTCACGGCTTTGAACCCATATGCTAAGAATCAGCATGAAACTTCACAAAACAAACATGCTTTGCTCTGACCCCTCTCTGAAAATAATTCCAGTCAAGCTTTAGGTGTGATATTTTATCACTTTGACACTGTTTAGAGTGGGAGTGAGTGAGACAAGTGGAAAGAAAAAAAAAAAAATCTTAAAAAGAAGAAGGGAATGAAAAAGGAAATGACTAATTTGCTCGAGATGTGGTACATAGAAAGAATGCTGGACCAGAAGTAAGGAGAGGCCCTACAGCTGCTCCTCCCAGCTCTGACACCAGCTAGGGTACAGCTAGGTAAAATGTTACCCTTCTTGTCTGGGCAACAAAATTCACAATTATAAAAATGAGAGCATTAGAATTTACAAAGTCAAATGAGATGATTATGCTATTTCCTTCTGCCCTGATACTCTAAATTTTATACATTAATCCCCAAACAAAAAAGCAAGCCAAACCACTCAACAAACTCAGTGATCATGAGAAGGTCCCCAAACTGGCCCTTTTCTACCTCTAGTCCTATCTTTGCCTTACTCACTCCCCACACTACCCAGCACCTTTCCCCACTTCACGGCTGCTCCAATCCTCCAGCTTCCTACGTTCTATTTCATGTCCCTATTGAGTCATTTCTATTTTATGTTTTTATTAAACTACTTCTCTGAATCTTGAATCTTCTGCTTCATTCTATGGTCTATTATTGGACATGAATTAGTTCCGTTCGTACTTGCATGGGATTTGGCCCCAGAATACCTTCCATGGATTTCGGTCTCTGAACCCCTTCCTGTATTCAGTCACAAAAGGCCAGGTTCCTGCTCTAAAATTCTGAGTGTAAATATCATGAGAATTGGTTCAGATTTAACTGAAAATTTACTCAGGTGTAAAACTAGACAATAAAACATTAATCCATGATAACTCCTTCTCAAGCATTCTGGTCTAGAAACATGTATCATCCGAGAGGAAAGGAAAATTCTTTCCAGCCTACTTATATGAATATACAAGAAGTTTTTTAATAAATATGCATTAAATACATTTCATTTAAAAGGAAAAAAGTCAAAGTTTGGGGTTTTTTGTTTTTTGGGGGTGGGGGTTGGTAGAAAAATTAGCCTATTAGCTTCTGCACAATGTTTGGTGCATAAGGGCTAATGTGGGATGTTTATGTTGACCTTGAAGTTCTCTCATTTAAGAAACATTGAGTTAATATGACACATATTGCGTGTCCCCTGACTAAATATCTTCACAGTCAGGAGACTTCATTTATGCTTGTGATGATTTTGATTTTTTGGTCATTTCTTGAATTTATCACTTTAAAGATTTTGTAACCATGTGTGTGGAAAGTAATTTGCCAAGTTTCAAACCCCTTGGAATTTCCTTAGTTCTTGGTTTGGAATCAGACTTAAGCTCTTCCAGGTTGTGTTTACTGCTAGCTAATGATGACTTCCTTATCCAAATGGGGAAGGGACTTTTGAACATATATTAAAATGTGTGTATGATTTCTGAGACATCAAATAGCTAGACTAACAAGTCAACATTTTGATGAGTTAAGTGTAAATTAAGTAAAAACACATGAACTAAATTCTCCTTGAAGCACAGATGGTTGGAGAAACGTAAAAGTGCTTGGAAAAAATATGGCTTTTATTTTCATGAACCCCCAAAGTTTGGAAAAATAGTTAAAGATTAATTCCCATCTCTTTCTAATTGTTGCTTTTGATTTTTAATAGATTATATCCTTTTTGTTTGTTTGTTTTTAATCTGGATCATCTAAGGAAGTCCTTTCTTCTTCCTTCTTCTTTCTCCTCTTTCTTACTCAAAGATGAACAAGCATCAAGGGCAAGAAACTCATCTTCCAAGAGCAGAGAGCATTAATCTGATAAATATAAAGACTCCAGTCAGCCATGTCTTCTAGTGGGTGAAATGCTAGAAATGCAAATAAAGCCATATGGGATTCTGCTCCAGCCCTATTTCCTTTGTTTTGGCAGAGGCATCTTTTTGTACTACTAGAGTGCTAAGTCTTGATTGGTTCTCTAGTGCAGACTTAAAAATGTAACATTGCTTGTCTTCTGCCTGTTTTAATTCCAGGATCTATCCTCCACTGGATCAGGCAGAGGCAAGGCCATGGGTGGTGAGGTGAGCTCAGGGGATGCCACTCTGGTGTTAAGTCTGATGCCCAATTAGTAATAAAGTGATATCTTCCTTAGCCTTCTTTGACATGTATCTCTTTCAGGGACCTTGTGGGAAGGAAGGATACTGAGACCAGGGCAAAATTCTAGATCTCTGGACAAAAAGAAAAGTCAACATATTACTGAGCAACATCTAACACCACTCTATTAATATGATTTCTAATACTTAAAGTATTGTACCAATATTCAAAGTATCTGCTTTTTAAAATTAGACTTTATATGACAATAGAAAGATATTTTCTATAAAACTTATTCATCCAATCATATATTTTGTCCACTTTAAGTGTTCTTTATTTACTTTTTTAAATTATAAAAGTAATACATACTTGTTTACCATGGCATATAAATTTTAAAGGAAAACATAAACACATCACCAGATCACATCACTATTAATAATCCTATCACTATTAATATAAGCAATTTTAATAGGCAGATTATAATTTCAAACCTGATTTTATGCATATGAGTAGTTTTGGATGCTTTTCTCAAAAAAAAAATAAATTCATACTGTACCACATTATTCCTCAACTTGCTATTTTCATTCAAAAGTCAGAAAATACATCAGTTCAGTAGTTATAGCTGAAACAGATCTTCTTAAATAACAGTTAAATATTCTAGATCATTGTTGCCTGTGATATGTTTAATCATCACATAACTGATGGACTTTTGGGTCATTTCTAGTTTCTGCCCCATGGAAGACTTTTGCTGTACAAATACTTGCACATATGTTCTTGTATTTGGGGGTTTTGATTCATGCAGTATTGATGCTCAGAAATGGGATTGCTCAGCCAAATATTTTGGATACGTTTAATTTACAAAAGGTAAAGCTACATCATTTCCAAAAAGTAATACAGAAAAGTGTGAGAATGTCCATTTCTCTACATTCTCCTCTTATTTTTGCACACTTGAATGAAAATAACTATTTGTTTTTCTGAGTTATTTCCTATTTCATTAATTTTATTTTTGTGTTGTTAAATTTTGCTAAGAGTTTATTTCTATACTTTAAAATAATAATGATGATGATAAATTTTGTAAAGTAGACATAGCTAATACAAAATTTAACACCAATCAAAAAAGAATAAGTTAGGCCATTTGTTGACATGGAATGATGTCCACCACAATAAGCAGTGAAATCAAGATGAGAAACAACTGGAATAATATTAATTTTACTATATACAGCTTAACAAAGTAAAAAATCTCTCTAGGTTAGTTCTGAACCCGTGCTTACCACCTGACAGTACTGCTTTTGGGTACTTGCTTTGGAGAAGAAGTCTTTCACATTTTACTCTAAAGACACATTTGTACTATGTAAATTTGAATGAGTGTATATTATTTTGTACCTGAAAAAAGACATAAAAACGCTAATTGATAAAAAGGAACTAATTGTAGTGTGGTTTGTAATGATAATGTTTTCTTCAGGCAGAAAAAACTCCATTTTCTAACCTTGCTCACTATTAATATGTGTACTGAATTTGACCTGGTTTCCTAAAAGCTGTCAGGTTCAGGCTGGTATTCTCCAGATAGGATTCATCTGTCTGTGCTAAATTCTTCTGTACTTAGTCCCTGACTCCATATAATTAAGAGTGACTAGTTTAAGTCACATTACCCAGGTAGGAAAATCAACATTTTGTTCCTTCAACAACAGGAACACACTTCTAAGTGGATGGATTGTAAAACAGTATTTCAATTACCAAATTGCTGTTCTCTTAAACATCACTTTAGACATTGATATTTGTCAGACCACTCTGACGACTTTTGACATGAGCCATACTCAGTATTAAGCGATGACAAATATGTATGAGACTAATTTCCAAGTTGGTTCTGTGGCATAATTTTATTCTTCAAGGATATTGCTGTCATTTGTAATTTTTCTTTCTGGGTGAAGTATAACTTGCTCCAGTTAATTATGTTTTTTAATCGCCTAAGTTCAGAATGTAATATGAACAAAAAAACAACATTATCCTTTTTTTAGTTACTGAAATATTTAAAGTTATACTGTACTGGTAAATGAATATACAAACTGATCAACAAAATGAATAGAAATTTCAGAAATAAACATTTATGTAATAATATGTAATAATATGTTTATATCATAATATTATAATGTACATATTTCTATATTACATTATATATTATATCATAAAATTCACATTTTGAGTAAGAGAAAAAAATGAATTATTCAGTAGGTGGTGGTAATACAACTAGGTAACCACCTGCAAAAAAATGTGCAATTCCTCTTACATTACACCAAAATAAATTCCAGATGAATCAAATATCTCAATGCAAAAAATGAAACCATAGAAGTACTAATAGCTAGGGAGAGTTATTTTTATAGTCTCAGAGTAAACAATATAATAAGAAATTTCTGCATATCAAAATGTACCATACACAAGCTAAAAGACAAATAATTAATAAAAAATATTAAAATGGTGTGTTCTGAATTAAGAACCAATATTCTTAATTCATAAAGATCTCCTAAAAATCAGTAAGACCAATATATTGACAGGAAAATGTAAAAAGCATAACAACTAATGAAAATTAAAAATACTCTTAAAACTTAACACTTAATCTCACTTGTAACAAGATGCAAATTAATACCTTAAGAAACCAATTTTTGCTTCTTGGAGTCAAAGATTAAGTTGATACAATCTGTTGGTAAAGGTAAAAAAGAAACGGACACTCATATTTACGTTGAAAAGACTGTAAAGTCAGAACAACTCTATTGCAACTCTCTATATATTTGATCCAGCAATTCTACTTCCAAGAATTTATTCTACAAATTAACCTGTACATGTTCAAAATAAAACATATTGGAGGATATTCATTGCAGCATTGTTTTCGAGAAAAAAAAAAAACTGAAACAACCAAACTGGGGTGAGGTAGAGGGGCTATTTAAATAAATTATGTTACTTTCTTATATTTGAATACTATGCAGCCATGTAGAAGAATGAGACAGCTCTCCAGGTACTGATACGTACTGATAAAGATATATAAAGTAAAACATGAAGATACAGAATAGTATGCATAGTATACTACGAATTGTTTTTAAAAGATAAAAAGTACATATACATACATGTATGGACATAGAATACCTCTGGGAGTATAGATATAAGACAGTAGAGATAGTGATTATATCTGTGGAAAGAAACTGAGTGTCTAAGGGACGTAGATAGGGTGAAGATTCATCTTTTACCACATAACTCTGTTACATTTTGAATTGTACCCTTTCCCCAGAGAAATTTTCTGAAAAGGATCTTTGTTCCTATTCAAAGATACTCCCTCCATTTCTACTTCTCAAGTTTGTAATTGGATGCAGGGAAGTAAGCTTTTCTAAATACTAAAATATTTTCTCTACATGTTAATTGCCAAAACTGGGAAACTGAGATCATAAAGTTTTACTGTCATTCATATCATGCAGACCATGGGAGAAGGTAAAGTAGTGAAAATTCCTATAAGACAGAAAGTAAAAGGAAAAAGACATTCTGGGGCTTGGGGAAACACCAAGGAGAAGATGAGAATAAAGAGGAAAGTTAAGTTCAGAATTGAGTGTCCTCCACAGTCTTGGGTCAAAACCAGAAGAGAATGGGTAGAAACATCCAGATATGATTGAGGGAAATTCCAGGGTTGATTTTCTTGTTTGTTTAGGTTTGGTATGGTTCAGTTCTTTGTGCATAGCCTGAGAAAATTTCATGCCTCTTAGATCCCATGTTCATCATAGTACTTTAATAACGGGGACCTATCTAAGCAGGTTGGCTTAACATAGTGCCACCAGTATTCCCTGGCCTGTTCATGGAATATTCTGGATCCAGGTATTCCTACATCTTCTGGTGAGAGGACAGCTAACTACAGAGTAAACTTGTGAACCTGAAGAGGACTGACGTAGTGCCCAGGAGGAAGTAGGAACCTTAAACCAGACTCAAGGCAAGGACCAGGAACTCAGAATTGGAGGCCAACGTCCTGCTGAAGGAACCCAGTAGGATTGGTCACCCTCAGGGAGCACTAGCCAAGAACACCCTGGATAGGATCTAATCAACCACTCTGCGTGGGGACCAGTCAGGAGCCAGAAGACAGTTTGTAACAAAGACCTACTCCTGCTTTCATGAGAACACTTGCCAAGCCCAGCTTTCAAGACTATTATTTTGCTGTAAACTGAAAAGTATATGATGACCCTCCATACTAAACTATGGCTTTTATGTTGTAGGTGGGATTTGTTCTCAACCTAACATAGTGAATGGCTTGATACAATGGATAGAAAGTCACAAGACATACTTTATGGGGATTGTAAAATAGTTTAAAATACCATACCTCTTACATCAATATGTTTGTTGTAAATCACCTAAAGTTCCATTAGGCATAAATAAATACATGTATACACTTTGACTATAATGTTATAAAAGTCAATATATTTGTCAAGAGCTAATAAATATTGTATATTTGCAAATGAGAATTATATCTCCCCTAAATATTTATTTGAAAAGCAGAAACTGCAGAGGAAACATCAATACTTGCTATATGTCAAGATCTACCTCTATCTGACCTTGAATATGCAGGCAAGATTCTAATAAAATCTTCATTTTTACCTTCAACTTGTCTGAAAGTATCAACATGTCTTTTATCCAAAGTAAGGACAAAGTGTGGGTGTGTGTGTGCACGTGTGCTCGCGTGCGCATACACGCATGTATGTGTGCATGTAAAATTTATATACCCAATAGCCACAAAAAAGTCTGTAGGTAAAGCAGCAATCAACTATTTGTAGTGCTTTCAAATCTATTTCCAAATACATATTACTATGAATATTCTTGGAAACCCCCAAAGTATTTCTTGCCTTGTATATTTATCAAAGTGCTGGAAAATTACACAAGAGCAATCAGATAAGGCAGTTAATATGGCTGGCACCAATGTGACTACTTTACTCCTCCCTCTATGATTAATTACAACTAAATTGATGTTACCAGCAATGATTAATTTACAACTTAGGTGCAAAGTAAATGAACTAAGCAAATTGGAATTGGCACTAACAATTTCTTAAGCCTCAGAAAAGCACCCAAATCATGCTAAGCTATTATGCATGGAATAATTTCTCCCTCAAAATGGTTAAAATGCATAGATGTAGATTTTATTTTTATACATTGTAGGTATTTTTCTTATATCTTCAGAAGTAAAGTTTAAGTATAAAAAATAAACTTAGATTTTTTTTGCTTAGCTATGCAGCTTATATATGCATGGAAAGACAAATGTCTCAAATCTCATTTACTCAAAATAAATGCAAAGTGTTTTCCTTCATCCTGATCTTTTAGTGTTGGTTTTAAAACTTTAGATTGGGTTGTCTACAGACACAAACCCACACTTGGCCCAATTGTGCATATTCTGAGCCAGTTTTCTCTTACTAAAAATGAGGAGAATTATAACTATTCCACAGAGCTGTTAAACAAAATAATAGCTGAGATGCCCTGGCACATAACAGACTTCCTATAAAATAGCCTAGTATAGTTTCTAGTGGGTTCTTCTAAAGAGAAAGGAAAAGTCTAATAGAGGCTCTCATGCCCTCTGCCAATGTACCTTCATATTTACTTATAGATCCAAGTGTACAGGAGAATAAAAGCCTAAGGGAGGCCATTATTTCTTCCAAATAAGTTGTAATAACAGGAAAATGTATTCATGATGACTGTGTACTCAGATGGCGGTGAGACAATAGCCTGCAAACATAATCTTTTTGCAAGGGAAGGATAAAGTTTCAAGCAGATATTTTGAAGAAACAAAAAACATCATTATTAGAACCATTAAAATTCATATAGTTGTAATACCTGATTTTACTGTAGAAACCCTGGGAGAAATATGAAGTATGGAGGGGCGAGGTAGGGGCTAGAACCAGGCTCTGATTTGGAAAGTGTGCTCTTGTTTGTTTAGAATCAACAATGTATGTTAGCCTGCAGAATTTACAAAATTCCCAAATAATGCCATTCAACATAGTTGAATGACTTTTTCTATTTCAAACAATATTTCTTCAAAACACATGATGGTTAAGAAAAATTAATTTTCGAAAAGAGAATATGACAACTACCTTTATCATTTTTAATTAAACTTTGACCACATTCTTTCACTATAAAGTCAAATGTACATCTTAATTAATGGACATTAAATATTATTAATGTCTACTATCTTTTGGGCACTTAAAATTCTTGCAAGTTCTTTTCAGGTAGCACCTTTTATGCATCTGAAATGATATATTTTGATCATTTTAAAGAAAATTACTAGGTTGGTTGTAAACCTTAGGTTTGGTACTTAAACACCAGAAATGAGCGGAGAGTAAGTGACTAAAATTGTTTTTAAGAAATTTATTGCAATGGGTGGGATTGTGAGCAGAAACAATAGAAAATAGAATCAACCATAAAAGGTGAAAATATTGATCCATTAATTATCTTATTTTACTAAAACAAATACAGTCTTAGGCAAGGATAGAATGATATTTGCACACTGCATGGCAGCTCTCTTGTCTCTTCCTTTCACATCTTGCCCTTTCTAAGGGGCTCCTCTCCTACCCACCTTCTCACATACATTACTTTAGGGGCCTGAGGTACTCTTTACCAGCTCTTTTTGAAAGTCCTGTCTTTTTAAGTTCAAAGCAAAAAAAAATATATATATATATATATATATATATATATATATATGAACTTTACTTCAATAGCTGGTCTATACCTTTATGTCAATATCTTGCTTCAGCTTAAAAAATAGCTTTCTGAAGAAGAAGGGTCTTATTCCTTTTATCTCGTGCCAATGACACTTGCTCCTAATTTAATTCTTTTTATGACCATATATGTGTGGCTGTCCTCAAAAAATAGGAAGACGGACAAGAGTCAGTGAGTACCTTTAGGGAATTTAAAATCTGAGAAGGAACTTGATAGATGATAGATAGATGATAGATGATAGATAGATAGATAGATAGATAGATAGATAGATAGATAGATAGATAGACAGACAGACAGACAGACAATGTAACAAGAAGATGTAACAAGTTCTGTATTAGATGCACAGTCAAGTTGGTCCTTTGTGCCATTCAGGTGGTAAATCAAGTTAACAGTCAGTCATAGATCAAAAAATTTAAAATCTAGGTCCTAATCTGGTATTTATTTTCAAAATGGGTTGAAGCCTTCTTATTTAAGACTTATGCACATTACCATGTTTTTTGCTATTTACACAGCATGATAGGTGACAGATTTTTAAGAATAATGAGAAGGAACTAAAGAGGGAAAATATTACACAAATCAAATACCAAAAGTTGATGGCACATTTTAGACCATTTAAGTAGCGTGAGTAGAGGAGAGTGGATTCGATGTTTTAAAACCTATTTTATGGTTCGTGTGTATACTTGTGTGTGTGTGTCTGTCTGTCTGTCTGTCTGTCTGTATTAATGCAAAGCCCAAGTATTTTATTTTTCAGGTATTTTTTTCTAAGTCACTCATAAAATTTTGGGAAATAGGTAAAGCCAAAAATTAAGTAAACCACCTGATAAACTTTGTTTCTTTTTCTTAGATACTACTGTGATGTTATCCTTTGATATGAAAGTAATTAACATTTAACAATCTTTTGCAATTCAGTGGTAGATGGTTTTTGTCAGGAAAAGGTCAAAGATCTTAGTCTTGTCAAGGCAATGAGATTGGCATGATTTTTCCTTTTAAATTTGTCATAATTTATGCATCTCCTATATCACTGCCAAGCTTAGGTGGACATTTTACGAAGTGTGCTTAGGAGTTTTCTGCTACATTG
The DNA here is from genome assembly GCF_902729225.1 of Pteropus medius. Lineage (NCBI taxonomy): Eukaryota > Metazoa > Chordata > Mammalia > Chiroptera > Pteropodidae > Pteropus > Pteropus medius. Next base: position 17,139,357 of record NW_024352785.1, on the reverse strand, counting down.
GACCTCCAAGCCTAGTACTTAGAGACACTTCATTTCATTTTGCAGCCACTTCTGATTTTCGAATCTTTGTCCTGTGCTAAGCTTTAAACGCTGGTCAAGAGCAAGCAGGGATTATTTATTTCACTTCCATAGCATGTTGAATGCCAACAATGTCGAGGACGTTTAATCATCTTAAAAAGTCATAATATGGATTCACAAAAATCACACGAAATCATCCTCTTTTCAATTACTTAAAAGTTCCCTCTGGATCTAGGTACAAATGAAAGAGAGAAAATGCATAATAAGCAAAAGAAAAGATTTTCTACCATTCCTATGGCACTAATAATGTCTCTCTAGAGCTCTCTCTCTCTCTTTTTTTTTTTTTTTTTTTGGATATTTAAAAGAAAAATATGTATTTGGTCATTCAGATAACCAAAAGATATATTTTTTCCTTACTACTAATGTTGTTCAGTAGTCAATGTATGTCCGTTTCCTGATCATTCATTAAGCTGGCCAGCATTCCAAATACAAATTTTCCAAGTAATTGAACTGGCTAGAGCCTTTGACAGAGATGTCCCATGCCTTTTCTCAGAAGTATTCTCAATACTCCCAAGGCTTCTGACCTCAGTCATTATCTCAAGCAAGTTATTTTAAGCTATTTAATTAATAAAGTCATTACGAAGAATCATCATGCTTATGTACACTATTTACTAAACTTAAAATCACCAACTAGATTTGGTCCCTGAGATCAAAAAGAGGATAATGTGTTCCTTTAGTCTTCCGAGCTACAATGAAGACCAAGATGGCAATAGATAGCTAAATCAGATTTCCTATCCCCAGGCATCAGGAAAACAAACCCTATTATCTAAAAACAAAATATCTCCTTACTTTGAAGATGAGAGTTTCATAAATGAATGACAGGCCAAAACAATAACAATAAAAATCACAATCACCAAATGAGACCATACTATTTATTTTATTTTTATTTTGGATATACATAAAATATGGCAGGCTATTACAAAAAAAAGAAATTTAGAGTCCAAAGATTTTAGAAAACATTGCTATGTTTCCCCATTAAGTATTACTTGAGCAATTTGTATGTTTGCTTCACTTTAGCTCTTTATTTTCTTAAAAATCTATGATAAACTTGCTTATACTCGTTTCACTTTGGTTATAAGGTCCCTGAGGTGTTTTATTTCATGATGTAAAAGATATTTTAGAACTCATATCCAAGTATGAACTTTCAGGGCAAATTTTCATAAGTTTGCCAAAATATTCTCTATAAGCAGAATATAAAACTGTATACACAAGTTTGTTTATTCATGGCACTTAATAATTTACCAGTTATCTATAGAAATTCAACCTGCTATATGATTTGTAAGTATATACTGGTCATTTCTTATAATTGTAACATCTGTTCTTTTTTTATTTGCAATTGATTTTTATATAATCAACCTCTTTACTATGATCATAGAGTCAGATTAATCTTTTTTTTTTCTTTTTTCTTAATATAGTTGAGAACCAGGTGCTTTGAGATATGAATGAAAGAAGTGGTCCACTCTTCCTTTACTCTTCCTACTCTTCTGTTAGTGACCTGCAAAAGAGTTTGTATTTAGCATACTGGAACAATATTTTGGTTTTAAACACATAAAGATATGATGATTAGGTTGCATTTGTCCTGAATGGGCCATCTAGCCCTTCACATATAATAGTAAATTGACCCCACATCCACCCGTTAATGATCCACAGTGAACTTGACTCATTTTTTTGAAGTCTTATCAGTAAACAATTATATTTTCCTTTGATGACAATGAATTCAATCAATCCCATCTTTCCATTCAGTCCAGAAGCTTTTTTGCTCTCCCATTCAAAGAGGCTTTCCTGGACAAGACTTTTTTCTTGAATACAAGAGTATTTCTGCCCTAGAGAACAGAAAACATTCATAACAGGATTCTGGATACTAGACTTCCAAAGTATAGTGACTTACTAATAAATTCACTGACATGCTGTCTTTTTTCTCAACTACTGCTCACAACTCTCCTAGAGAAGAAACAGCAATTTCAAAAGTCCTGATGCTATAAAAAAAAAAAAAAAAAAAAAAAGAAAGAAAAAAGGAAAAGAAAAGAAAAAAAAGAAGAAAAAAGGTAGAGAATTGACTTTAGGCTATGTTTGCTTATATCCTGCACCTCAACCATGCTAAGGCAGAGGAAAGCAAATGTCCAATTACCTTTTTACAGAATTGGCACAGGAAAAATGTAAAGAAAATGTGAATTAATATATGAACGAACTATATCACCTTAATAGTTTAAATATATATCTGCTACTTACAAATGAAAAATTATTCACTAAGTAAAAGATTGTTGAAAATAACAAATGGCTGTTATCACCATGTCATTACCAGAGCCAAGTCTGATGAATAAGGTGGTGTTCAAGATGGGTAATTCAGTTTGGGATCCAAAATGAGCTGTAACTGTAGAGTAATTAAATTGACATTATTAATGACTTGCAAGCTGGCTCCTAAATCAAGTCCAAACCATGAAAATAACTATATAGCTACCCAAAACTACTATGATCAACAGCTTTTATTTGCATATAAAATTGCTGATGACGTATTTCTTTTCAATAATATCAATATGCCAAAATTCATTATTCAACAAATATTTGTTGAATTCTCATGTGCCAGACGCTATTCTAGGCACAAGGGATACTGTGGTGAATAAAACAAGCAAAATAAAAAAGAACTGCATGCCCACATGAAGCTTATATTTTCATAAATGAAAACCTACAATAAACAAAATAAATTATATATCATTTTGCATGGTGATAAGTACAACAGAGAAAAATAATTCAGAGGGAGGAGCAGGGTAGGAAGAGTAGGGACAGGGATAGAGTTTTAAATATGGCATTCGGAGGATGTCTTACCAAGGTGACATTTGTACAAAAACTTAAAAGAGGTGAGGATACAAACTATGAAGGAAGAATGTCTTAGGAAGAGATCAGTAAGAGTACACACACGGAATGTTGTGTACTCTTGAATGATAGCAAAAAAGGCCACGTGGCTGATGTCGAGAAGGCTAGACAGAAAGAGCTAGTAACAGGAAGAGCTAGTAGAAGGTTGGTCACATAAGCCGTTACAGACCATGTCAAGGATTTGGGCTTTTACTCTGGAGAGATAGGAAGCATTTGTAGGGTTTGACGTAATCTGATTTGTGTTTTAATAGAATTGTTATGGCTGCTATGTTGAAAATAGACTACTACATCATGTGAAAGGCAGGAATCAGGGTGACCAACTAAAAGTGTGGTGCAATAATCCAAGAAAGAAGTGATAGTGTATAGGACCAACGTGTTAGCAAAGAGGGTGATGAGAACTGGTCAGATTCAGGATGAAATTAGAAAGTAGAACTGAAGAATTTGCTGCTACATTTGGTGTGAAATGAGATAGAAAGAGATAAGCCAAGGATGAACAATGGAAAAGATCGATAAGCCATTTAGATAAATAAGCCACTTTTACCCATCTCTATGGGTAAAAGTAGAGATCAAATGGATTTGGGGCAAGACATTTGGGATTTCAATTCTGGATGTATTTACTTTCCACGCTTTGTAAACAGTCAAGTAGTACTAATCTAAGGAAGAGGGCTGTGGTATAAGCTGAAAATAAAATGATTCTATAAAGTGGTAAAATTTTGATTTAAGGTTAAAATTTTAGAAGTTACATGCTAATTTACAGAAATTTGTCTGGTAGCGATACAAATAATTTCTGTCCAGTGGAAAATTATGGTTTTTTTTTTAAATCTTGTAATACATTAACCTGTTTTGTATCTAATTCTGAAACCTTATTTTAACATTCCATAGTGTAATTCTGACACTACTACCTGAGTTATCACAGACTTCACAGGATGAGGGCTCAGTCTTTCACAAAACTTCCCTCACTTCAGATACAAGATGCATGTTCCAGGGTTCCTAGGCCACCTAGACCAACTGACTTAAAATATAGAAGTGCCCACTATCTCTTCATGTTTGATATTTCACTGGAGCAATGCACAAAACTCGGAAGAGCACTATACAAATCAAGACCAACTAAATGAAGAGCCACATAAGGTATCCCAAATACAAAGCTTTTTCATGTCCTGAGGATGATAACTCTTCCAGCATATCACTAATCAGGGAAGCTCACTCAATTTAGTTTTTAGAAATTTGATTACATAGGCATGATTGACTGAATCATTGACCATGAACTCGATATTTTCCTTTCTCTCCCTGGAAGTCAATCAGACTGTTATCTGGCTCAAATCCCCAACATTCCAAAATGGTCAGCCCATCCTGGAACTATCTGGGGGCCCACCAAGAGTCACTTCATTAGCATAAACTCAGGTGTGGCCCCAGGGACTCACCATGAATAACAAAGACTCTCCTATCACTCAGATTCCAAAGGTTAAAAGCTCCCTCTCAGAAACCTAGGACAATGACCAGACAAATTCTTTCTTATGCAACATATTCTTTTATTAAATTGCCGATAAATACATAGCTCCACAAATGCTCTTTGAACTAATTTTAATATCTTACTGACTCAGTAATTAATGAGTATAATAAAATATTGAACATGTATTCATTATTTCTTTGCATTAAAGTCATGGTTTTATCTTGTGAAAATTAAACTTTAACAATGATATTAAATGAGATAACGAACAGAGCAAATCAAGAAGAAAGAGGGTCTACAGAACAAAACTTAAGCACTCCATGTTAAAGTTTAGAAACAATCAGCAAAGGATTCATAGGAATGCCTAATGACTCAAGAAGACAATCAGAAAAGTATGTTCTCCTGAAAACCAAGTAAAGAATGCAGTTCAAGGAGAAAGGTGTCTACTGTGTCATATGTTGCTGATAAATCTATTTAAATTAAGACTGAAATTTCAACATTAGATTTAGTATCTTGGTGGATACTGGTGACTTTGACAGAAGCAATTTTGAAAATGGTGAGATAAAGAACATTTGGAGTGGATTTTAGAGAATGATAGAAAAATGGAATATTAGTCAGCAATAAAAAGGAATGAATTACTGATTCATGCTACAATGTAGATAAGCCTTGAAAACATTATGCTAAGTGAAATAAGTCAGACACAAAAAGATAACATATTGTATGATTCAATTTATGTGAAATGTCCAGAATAGGTAATGTCCAGCATAGAGACAGAACACTAGAGGCTAGGCGGAGGGGAAAATGGGAAGCAACTTCTAGACCCATTAAGAAGTTGCTGATAAAAGTATTTTTGGAACTAGATAGAGTTGGTGCTTACACAAACTCTGAATGTTCTAAATACTACTGAACTGTTTACTTTTAAATGGTTAATTTTTTAAAAATCATGCAACTTAATTTTTCTCAGGTTTCATTTAATTTTGCTACCAATGTAATAAATTCTACAGTTTGCATAAGGCCTATTTCTTCTTTTTTTTTCACCCTTTATATTATTTTCTTTTTTTTTCTTTTTCAATTACAGTTGACATACAATGTTATATTAATTTTAGGCATACAACATAGTGATTAGACATTTATATAACTTATAAAGTGTTTACGCTGATAAGTCTAGTTCCTACCTGACACCATACATAGTTATTACAATATTATTGACTATATTCCCTATGCTGTACTTTACATCCCCATAACTATTTTATAAATGCCAATTTGTACTTCTTAGTCCCTTTACTTTTTTACCCAGTCCCCTAAAACCCTTCCAATCTGGCAACCATCAATTTGTTCTCCATATCTGAATTTGTTTCTGTTTTGTTTGTTCACTTATTTTGTTTTTTAGATTCCACATTTAAGTAAAATTATATGGTATTTATCTTTCTCTGTCTGACTTATTTCACTTAGCATAATATCCTCTAGGTCTATTCATGCTGTCACCAATGGCAAGATTACATTCTTTTTTATGGCCAAATAATAGTTCGTAGTATGTATTTACCACTTCTTTATCTAATCGTTTATCAATGGACATCTAGGTTGCTTCCATGTCTTGGCTATTATAAATAATGCTGCAATGAACACAGGGGTGCATTTATCTTTTCAAATTACTGTTTTGGATTTCTTTGGATAAATACCCCAAAGTGGAATTGCTGGATCATATGGTAGTTCTATTTTTAATTTTTTCGAGGAAGCTCCATACTGTTTTCCACAGTGGTTGCACCAATTTGCAATCTCACCAACAGTGCACAAATGTTCCCTTTTCTTCACAGTCTCATGAACATTGTTTATTTGTTGATTTATTGATGATGATGATAGTCATTCTGACAGGTGTGAGGTGATATCTCCTTGTGGTTTTTATTGATATTTTCCTGGTGATTAGTGGTGTTGAGCATATTTTCATATGTCTATTGGCCATCTGTATGTTCTCTTTGGAGAAATGTCTATTCAAGTCCTCTGCCCATTTTCAAATCAGACTGTTTTGTTTTGTTTTGTTTTGTTTGGTGTTAAGTTGTATGAGTTCCTTACATATTTTGGATATTAAACCCTTATCGAATCTATCATTGGCAAATATCTTCTCCCATTCAGTAGGTTATCTTTTCTTCTTTTTTTCTGATGGTTTCCTTTGCTGTGCAAAAACTTTTGAGTTTGATATAGTCCCATTTGTTTATTTTTGTTTCCCTTGACTAAGAAAACACTTTTAAAATAATGTTGCTAAGAGCAATGTCAAAGAGTTTACTGTCTGTTTTCTTCTAGGAATTTTATGGTTTCAGGTCTTATATTTAGGTTTTTAATCCATTTTGAGTTTATTCTGTATATGGTGTAAGAAAATGATTCAGTTCCATTCTTTTGAATGTGTGTCCAGTTTGCCCAACACCATTTATTAAAGAGACTGTCATTACTCCATTGTATATTCTTGCCTCCTTTGTCTGTTCCATTGATCTATACATCTATTTTGATGCTAATACCATGATGTCTTGATTGCTATAGCCTTGTAGTACAGTTTGATATCAGGTAGTATGATACTTCCAATTCTGTTCTTTCTCAAGATTGCTTTGACTATTTGAGGTCTTTTGTAGTTCCATATAAATTTTATGATTATTTATTTTAGTTCGATGAAAAATGCCATTGGTATTTTGATAAGGATTGCACTGAATCCTTAGATTGCTTATGGACATTTTTAACGATGTTAATTCTTCCTATCCAGGACCATGATATATGCTTTCATTTACTCATATCTTCTTTAATTTCTTTCTTTAATGTCTTGTAGTTTTCTGAGTAGAGCTCATTTACCTCCTTGGTTAAATGCATTCCAAGGTATTTTTTGAAGCAATTGCAAATGGGATTGTTTTCTTAATTTCTCTTTCTTATAGCTTGTTATTGGTGTATATAAATGCAACCAACATGAATACCGATTTTGTATCCTACCACTTTACTGAAATTATTTATTAGTTCTAATAGTTTTTTAGTGGAATCCTTAGGGTTTTCTATAACTAATATCATGTCACCTGCAAATAGTAGCAGTTTTACTTCTTTCCAATTTGGATATCTTTTACTTCTTTTTCTTGTCTGATTGCTATGGCTAGGACTACAAATACTTAATTAAACAAAAGTGGTGAAAGTAGACATTCTTGTGTTGTTCCTGATCTTAAAGAAAAGCTTTCAGCTTTTCACTGTTGAGTATAATGTTAGCTGTGGGCTTGTCACATATGGCCTTTGTTATGTCAAAGTATGTTCTCTCTGATTTCCCACTTTGCTGAGGGTTTTTATCATAAATGGATGCTGGGTTTTGTCAAATGCTTCTTCTGCATCTATTGACATGATCGTATAATTTTTATCCTTCTAAAATGTTTAATTTTCTGTTATATAAAATTTGCCTTAATAAAAAAACAAGGGAGAGAGCATGTGTGGAGAAAAGTTGCAGAGATTGAGTATATAGTAAATCTCTATAAGAGATTTGCTGTGAAGGAGAACAAAAAAATATGACTATAGCCAAAGTTGAATGTTGGGTCAATTGAAAGAAACTTTCTTTTTAATGAAAGAACTAAAAGTATATTTGTAAGCAGATGTAAATGGCCCCATAGAAAGGGAAAAAAATGGATGATGCATTAAAATGAAAATTTATATTTTCATTAAAATGCAAGAAGAAAAATAAAACTGTTTTTTCAAAATCCACATGTATAATATAAACCAAATACTCCTGGTGCCTAATCCTACCTCTGCCACATCTCGTTCTGTGTCTTCACGAGATCTCCTAAATCTTCAGAACCTGTTTTATTATTGTAAAAATGAAAGACTGAATTAGATTATCCCTAAGTATCCTCTCAGTCCCAGAGTTCTAGGGTTTTCTGTTATTCACTGATTTATTTTATTATGAAATCTAAGAATATCTTTAAGAAGTCCACTTTCTCCACATTCTTATCATTGAATCTCTAAAAATGTCCTTTTAAAAATTCAAAGCCATACTGATTTATAGCAGATTAAATGAATAGAACACACAAGATGAGCAAAGAATGTAAGACTAGCTATATGCAGTTAGAGACATCTGGGTGAATTTAACACCACAGTTTTAAAACATCTGGGTGATGTTAGTACTCCAGGTCTGGAAATCATACATTCCTAAATCTGACATTACTTTGGATGAGCAACTCGTATCCTTAGGCTGTAGATCTTCATTTTGTCAGGAAAACTTGATAAGCACAGGAAAGAGCACAAAAGAAAATAAAAATCAGAACATTTCTAGCATGCGCTGGTGGACTATTTTAATGCAAAATGTTGAAATCTAAATATAAATAATGTGGTTACTGTTTATAGGCTACAGATATTTGCTAAGTCATTGACACTTCAAAATCAATGTGCCTGAACGAAAAACTACACTTTCCACAATCCTGTTCTATATGATTTACCAATTTTCACTGTTCCTCTCATCATTAGTCAGCTTCAAAACTTAGGAATCATTTTTAACTCTTACTCTTTGTGCTCCTTTCCTACATCTAGTCATTGTTGAGGCCTGTAGGTTTCTGTCTCTGTCTCATTCCTGGCTCCCTTCTCACAGTATCGCTGCTACTCTTACTATTCTCCAGTATTACTGCTGACTCCAAGCTACTTGGAGCCTATCCTGCTGCAAGCCTTTTCTAGCCATTTTATCTGCTCCCCACATTCCAATTCATGTCACTTCGACAATTAATTCTTTTAGGAGGCAAGATCAACTTTTGTTAAGACTGAGCTCAAAAAGCCCCAATATCTGCCCCCAGTGGGATTCAAACCACTGCCTGAAAGACAAGTGTTTAAATATGACCCCATTCTTATTTCTAGGATACGAGGATGAGCATCTTAACTTCCTGCCAAATGAGACTACTCATAACTTAGCATGATGATGATAATAGTTCTTAAAACATATTCTTGTTTTTTTTCTTTTTCATGTCAATGTATTACCTATTTAAGCAGAAGCATCTTTAGCCATGGAGAAGAGTAGGATTACTACAGCAGAAATAGAAAGAGCATCTCTGCTCAGTTTTGATTGCAAAACTGAGTCAGGAGAAGGACAGAGTGTAAAGACTTAGAGCCAGAAGGTCGGGTTACTCACTCCACCAGAATTCCCCAATACTCACATGGTAAATGAAACTTAACAGAAAGACTCCTCTCAGGGCAAATGCTATGAGCTTTTAGAAGTAAGATTATCAGAAGGCCCCCCCAAGCAGGCAAGCAAGATGGGCAAATGGGAGCTCTAGACACAGAGATATCAAATTTGCCTTTCAAGGAGGTTGGTTTGTTACCTGGGAGCTGTATGATTTTACTCTGTAGTATCTGCCCTGAAGAATTTCTACTAAATTACACATAGATACCTTATGCTTTTGAAGGATTTTGGCTTTTCTACAGGCATTTGAAAAGGTTTTGAAGGCAGTATCAATGTTGTCACACAGAGAAAGCGGTGTTATTATCTTTGAACAATCATATGATTAATTGGGTTACTGGAATTTGTCCTTGAAAGAAATAAAATGGCAGACTTCTAGCAGATCATATTGGGTATTAATATCGGTATATAATCTTGTGTTTCATTGTATAGTATTGATTTGTAAATTAGCTGGGAAAATTCTCAATGAAATGATGAGGTTTAATAAATACTAATTGCTAGAAACAAAAAATATGTTAGTCTCTAGTGAAACTGGTTAAAAAAATCCTTCATTGTTCGAATGTACATAAAAGAAATCGGGGGTGGGGGGAGTGCAGTGAGACAATCAGAAAAACAAGTTTATCATTCATAAAATACTATAAATTTAAGCCATTTTGCACTTAGTCAAATTGGTGTTAAAAAAAATTTTAAATAGCAAAAGAGAATAGATATTAAACTACTAAATTCTATGGTAGTAGGCAAACTGGCTTTAGTCCTCTTGGCCTGTTTCTAGTAATTCAAGACAATCGAGCTAATTCAAGCTTGAAAATTTTTAAAAATTAAAAAATTAAACTGCAAGGCCTAAATCGTGCTTCTAACTCCCAACACCAACATATTGCTTATTAAGTGAGTGTTTTAAAATATATTTGATCCTTAAAGGAACTCCCAGAATTAGCTAAGAAAGATGTTTTCTGCCCCATATGAGAAATGAAATTGAGAGCAAGAGGGAGGAACTTGGCGGGGCGGGGCGCGGGGGCGGGTCCCTCTGAAGGGGCAAAACTCATGAGGAGTAGAGCTTGAAATGAGAACACAAGGCTCCTGATCCATTTCTAGAAGTGAGTAATTGAACTTGGTTATCTAGAATGATGAAATTCATCAAATAATTTCTTTCTTTTCACTACCATTGTATAGAAGGCCAAGAAGATAAAATTTGGGAGAAATGTTTTTCAAGGGACTTTTATTTTCAGTGTAATCTGATAGATAAATTTTCCATGTAAAATAATAAAATGTCTAAGAATTACTGATCATGTCAAGGGCGCTGATGGTTAACATGACAGGCAGCATTATTCAAGGCCATTAGGTGGTAGGGTTTTTTTTTCCTTAGTTCAAAATTGTGGTGATAAGATGGATAAGGTCATTTAAAGATGGTGACATGCGATATCCGTTAACAAATGCTGGATTGTATTTAAAACATGCTGAGAGCAGCACAGAGGCAGAGACAGAATGTTCTTAGCTTTTCAAGCCTGGCATCTTTTCCACTGAGTAGATTTCCATCAATTGGTTTTATTAGGCAAATTACATCTGACCTTTATATCTCAGTAAAGGTAAATGTAATTTAAGAGTTTGTTAGCATGGGAGTAGGGAGAATGAAAAAATTCCACCATGTAAAAGAGGAACTGTGAAAAATAACACAAACGGCTTCAAATAATTTCTTTCTTTAATGCACCCTGTATGTACTTCTGGTCAATTCCACTGGAGTAGCCAAAGAAAGGACAAGTCTTATTCTTCGTTGCATTGGGTTTTTTTCCTCTTTAAACTAAATCTCAGAGCTAAAACCTAATTCCTTTAGTTTGGTCCAAGTTCTCCCTAGGGCATCACCCATTTTTCTGATCGACATGTATTGATAACAGCACACGGGACAGGAAAGACGTGGTGGAACAGGTATTCTCATATGCTGCAGTGGAGGTGTAGGTGCAATCTTTCAGGAGGAAAGTTCTCTGTGTTTTTTCAAAGGACTTGAAAGTATTCTTAAACTTCATCTCAGTGTTTCCACTTTAAATAATTTGCCCCAAAGTAATAAGAAATGCACACAGTGATTGCTCTAAAGCACTTGTTATAATAACAATTGGAAACAGTTAATGTCCCATAACAGGATAGTTAAATTATAATATACCTTCATAATGGAATAAAATGCAGCCATTACAATCAGGTTTTCCAGAATGCTCCCACTTTTAAACAAGATATATATATATATATCAGGATTGAGAAAGAGAAAGAGTACGAGATATTCTCCAGAAGTTTAACAGGCCTAGATGAATGATGGAATTGCGGGTGATTTTCTAAACCTTTCAAAATAAATATCTATTATTATACTTCATATAAAAGCAATATTTTAAAAATAATCTTTAGGGACTATATAATAGAATAAATAATGTTTAAGGTAATTTCAAATGGAAGAAGCATATCAAATACTACATAAAGTATAATTATATTTTCATAAAATATATATAAATATATGCTTTAATATGAAAAGGGAACAAGGACTGAAAAGCAAAATGTAAATAGTGCCTGAGTTAAACAATTATGGGTAATAGTTATCACTTTATATTTTTCTATATTTTTAAAAATTCCTAGAACTAATTTTTAGTCAAACTTCATGCATAAAAAAAATCAAATAGTGCAAAAACTTCTTTTAAGCATTTCTGTATTGTATATCTTTGATGCTTACTCTACAGCTCTAAATAATAAGCTCACACTTCTTATGTGTGGCAGCCAGCTCCCGAAATGAGCCTCAGTTATACTAATTTCCTTATATTCATACTCTTGTGAGATCTACTTCTAGAAAGAATAAACTGTGTGACCAATAGGATATTGCAAAAGTGACAGGTTGTCACTTCTGGGGCTAGGTAATAACTGGGATCTTGGATGACTCGGGAGGAAGCAGCTATTATGCCATGAGGACACTAAAGCAGCCTTGTGGGGACAAACTGAGTCCTCCTGCCATCAGCTGGGATGGCCAGCCATTTTGGGAGTGAATTTTACAGCCCCAGTCTAGCCTTAGGATGACTGCAACCTCATGGAAAACTGAGCCAGAACACCCAACCAAGCCACTCCAAATTCCTGATGCATTGAAATAACAAATGCTTACTGTTTTAAACTACAAGTTTATGGGGTAATTTGTTATTTCGGCAATAAATAGCAGTAAAAAAAGTGCCTCTATTTTTTAGTTTATCAGTTTTGAACATTTTTCTATAAATCCTCTACCATGACAGATGAGAATTAGCTCACTTTCACATCCCTCATTTGCAATCCTCTCTTCCTCTTTTCCCCAATTTTTGGTAATTGTTGCCTTTGGTGGATGAGGGGAGTCTATCCACCAGAATTGAGAATACAAATAACATGCCTAAAACTCATTATCTCTTCTCATCAACTTTCAGTGGTACCTCGAAATCTCAGTATGTAATATGAGGGTTCTGTGACTGCACCTTACACGATACTCCTGCTTCATATCCAGCTGCTCCCTTTCATCAGCTATTCTTTGCTTTAAGAACATAAAACCTGATTACATTTATACTTTGTTCCACATCTTAAGTAATTCCTTAATGCTCAATGTATAGTTTGATTCTGATATTTAAAAATATCACTAGTATTATGACGACGGAAACATTTGTTTTCTCCGGGAAAGCTATGTTGTGTGGTAGGATGATGTTTCCACTTCTATTGGTCCATTGTAACAAATCCTAGGGAAGCTGAGGAACACGTTTCTGTATAAGATCAAAATGGATTATCTTTTTTTAGGTTCCATTAATATCTCCAAAATTATGACACTTTCAGTTTGCTTCACATTTGGCCATGTTTTTCCTTCACTACTTTTTCCTTCAATATCAGTGTTTTCCTATATCTTACTCATTTTTTCAATAAGATCTTCTAGCTGTTTGCAACAATAGAGGGAATCCATTCCATTCTTCCTAATGTCATTCTTGGAGTGTACTGCATTTTGGACTAGTTAGAACTCACTGCTTTCAGGGAGACCCAGCTAGCGTGCTGACGTTTCTTTCCGTTGTATTCTTAGGTTAGTGCCACCATTTCTTTTATTTCGTGTCTTCTATTACTTTGTTTTTTACCCTCATTTCTCTAGAGCATACTATTGAGTATATTTTTCAGATTGACTATGTAAGAGGAAACTTTCTGTGACCTCGACTGAATTGTCTTCATTTATATCTCCTACTAAATCAAAATATTGGTTAGATATATAGTTCTAGCTTTAAAAACCTTTTCTCTCAGAATTTTAAAGGTATTATTTATTTGTTGTTATTAAATTGCTTTGGTATTAAACTTCACAAGACTTTTTTCCTTTCTGGAAGCTTTTAGAGTCTTATCATTATATTTGTTGTACTGAAATTGCATGACATGATGTCTAGATCATTTATCCACAATTGAATCCATTTAAAATGAAGACTCATATTTTCTCAACTATAGTAAATGTTCTTCCATTATTTTTTTGATAATTCTCTCCTAGTCTTTTTTCCATATTCTCTAGTAATTAAATACTAAAACTTCCAAATTTATTTTAGGAGTTTTCACCTTTGCTTTTATATTTTGTTTCTCTTTGAATTTTGTTGTATGTCCTGTTTCCTAAACTCTATTAGTATCATTTCTAAATATATAATTTTTAATTTTCTCAAACTTTAATTTGCTCTTGTGTGTCACTGTATTTGATGAGGTATGAAGACGACAAGCTAATTATATCACAGTACAAAGTACAACTTCAAATTGAAAATCACTGACTATTCTGTGTTCCAAGAAACCTCTTTCTTGGTGCCCCAAGTCAGGTGCCTTTCTCAAGTGTAATAAGATGGGACAGAGATTGTACAGTGGGTCACATGCTACAGAATAGGGGCATTATGTGTAGGGAAGTCCTAGGTTTCCTCAGGGGAGCAAGAGACTGGAGGTAGGAATATACCCTATAGAATATCTTACTCAATCTTCTCTTCTCTGAGTCCAGTCTCCCCTCTTTTCTCTTACCCTCTGGAAATGCCAGAAGAATATTAAAAATTTACCTTTACTTAAATATACAGAGTAATTTAAATCCCTTTGTTCCAACTTCTCATTTAGGACCATTCTCTGAGCCTTGCCATTTATAACTTTTTACAGCCTTTTATAACCACAACATTAATCTCTAATTTATTCAACCATTCAACAAACCTTAACACCCACGTGCTCAATGTGCCCAAGTGCTCCTGTTCTGAAAGCCAGAGATTCAACAGTAAAAACAGGCAACAAAAAATGCCTACCCTCAGAGAGCTTACACTCTAGTGGGAGAAACAGAGCATATGTAAAATAAATTAATATGTAGAATGTTCTGGAGAAAAATAAAGCAGGGAAAAGAGAGGAAAGAAGGGTTGTAGTTTTTGATAGGGTGATCAGAGAAAACTTCTATAAGAAACGGACCAGAAAGGGACCAAGAATATCTAACCAGATGATTAAACCTTATGTTTTGGGCTTCTACATGTCGACCCAGATAGCTCTGGTCCAATTTAAACAGGTCTTTTCAGGAAGAGTCAGAGGTATTTAATGATCAAAAGTTCTTAAGGTGGTAATGAGAATCTGATAGCAGAACTTTCCAGGAGACAACTGACCTATCCCAGGACCTCTGGTACTTGGGGATATCGAATCAAGTAAGATTTTTGTGGAAGGGGGTGGGACCTTTAATGTTTTAGTAATTGTGTGTACCTTTGTGGGGATCTTCTGTCCACTCTTTCTCGTGTTCTCATTGAACCATGACAGCTAAGTTCTTTGCCTTCTTACTAGGAATACTAACATTGGTCCAATTTTCAGAGGAGAAAAAGAAAAACTATACTTTCTTTTACATAAAATTGTAGACAAGAGCCATGTTTGTGAGTATAAACTGAACTTCGTGGCTCAGAGTCAATGTAATTGGCATAGGCACTTTGACTACTGACCTTTTCTTAATTCGTTTTTTTTTTTTTACTCCATATTTATGAAGAGTGAAACCTAAGGTAAACTATGGACTTTGGGTGATTATGATGTGTCAATAAGGTTCATCAGTTAAAACAAATGTTTCACTCTGGTGGGAGATGTTGATAATGGGAGAGGCTGTGCATCTGTCGAGGCAAGAGGTTTGTCTGAAATCGCTGTACTTTCAATTTTGCTATGAACCTTAAACTGCTCTAAAGACAATTAAATCTTAATTTTAAAAAATGAAATTGAGAGGGAAAGATCCACTCAATCGAGCCTCTGAATTTGTTAAAATCTAATCTATGCGGAAATGTCCTTTTTAAGACTGTTGATTTGAAGAGTCCTGCAAGTTTGCCTGCCTCAAGTTGAAAACTCCTGTTTTCACCACCAGAGTCTCTAGTGTAGAACGTGGCCAGATGCACCTACTCCACTAGGATGCAGCATCTAGCTTGATCATGGCACTCTCCACTTTTGCCAGGAACCACATGCTTACTTGCCTACTTTTCCAACAAGCCTGTGAGATCCTCTCATACAGGAAGCAAATCTTAGCCTTTGCACAGTGCCCAGCAGCTAATTAATAAATATTGACTGCACAGCGGATTTCCCATTCGAACTCATCACACGAACAATAACATCAACTAGCATTTGCAGAGTACCTTCTATTCTAGGCAGCTGGCATCATTGTCTGCTCATAGCGGTCATCTTCGTAGCAATCAGAAAAGTTAAGTCTTGTGCCTGTTTTACAGATGAGAAAACTGAGGCTCAAAATTTAAGTAATTAGTTTACATGTACACAACTAGCAAAAATGGAAAGGCTAGGATCCTGCCCCAGGCATGTGTGACCCCAAATTACACTTTTGGTTAGACCTCTGCATCTCCTGAAAATAAGTAGATGAGACATCTCAGAAAGAACCAGGAGGAGGGAGGTCTTTTGTCTCTACTTATTGTTTGCAGCAAGTCCAAGAGAACATAGTTGGGACATCCTAATACATAGTAATATGGGAGTGATTCATCTACCACCACAGCTCTGCAAACTTTTAACACATCACAGGTAAAGCGGCCACTGTCCTTTCATTCCTACTTCTTATAATAAGACCCACAGTCTCTTGCTATCAGAGCATGTGAAAGGCCGTATTCTTTCCATTTCCCTTTCAGAGAATTTTTATGGCAAGCAAACCAAATGCTGAGGCTAATGAGAATGTATTAAGGAAATATTTTGCTATTTTGCAGGACCTCATGCTGCTTGAATTTATAGGCATCTTATCAAGAGGGCATGTCCTGCAGAACATGTCGGATATGGGGTATTGAATTTTCAGGAACTCTTGGCTGCTGCTAGCTGTGCTTTGAGTTTGACCGGGACAGGTCAAACGGAGTGCTGACGTGTGGTTTCCCCTACTTTGTTCAGGCTCTGGTGTGTTATCGCTTGGCTAGGAGAACAATCTTGTGGTTTATTTGGTGTGGGGTACATAAAGGGCTGGAGTTATGTAAGATTATTAAATCACAACTTGCCTAGACATCTTTGGAAGGCTGTTAGCCTAGTTTATTCTGGGCAAATACAATTAAGGTCCTGGCTATTATTTACAGCAAATACCAGTGAAAATAACCTCAAGTTCCTGGGTTTATTAACACTGATGCTGAGGGAAAGAGGAGGATCAATGTGGAACGTGTTCAGTGTTGCAGCTTGCACTGATTAAAACTCAACTTGTCATATTCTATATCATTGTACTGTAGTTATAGTAAATGTTCCTTGTAATGCATTTTCAAGTACAAAAATTGCTTCAGAAAAGAGCATTTAGAAAACTAATTCTATTGAAACCAATGAAGTGTTGACACATTGCCTGATGCAGATTTGTTTAAAGAGGCTTGTTTTAAGTTATAAAAGTACAGTCCTGGAGGCAGAATCAGTGACTCCTCAGTCTAGTGACTGAGAGAACAGTGAAGCAGTATGTTCAGCCAGCACCCCCTCATTAATCCTTTCCCGTAATTCTACCCTAGTCACCTTCTCCCTTGCCTGACTCTATAGAATTTCAAACCTGCTGCCAGCCCAGAAACTCGCTCAGAACCATTCATTACTCAGGCAAGGCATTTATAATGTTTGCTGATGTGTCGGTGAATAGAAACACAGTGTAAATCTGGACTGAGGAGTGCTCTTTTTTGTCATCTAAATTGCTCCTATGTGTTGTGTTCATGAGCGTTAGAAATTGCCAGGGATGTTGACACCCTCATCTTTCTAAAAGTAGCATTTCACTGTGCCCAAACCTGAAAAGAAAAAAGGATGGAAATTGTTTGCAGCCGAAGAGAGAGATACGGCATTAAGTAAAAAGCATATTATTTACCTCAAACTAGGCCATTGGCTCCCACAGAAAATCTTCAATGCCTGCAGCCCCTGCCAAAACCAAATGTAAAAACAGGCATTTCTTGCATTCTGAACAGGCCCCCAGTGTAACTAAATTCAGCAGCTTAATGATGAGAGAACGTTAGTGAATGAAGGGAGTGGTCAGAAAAGAAAGCCGATCCAGTTTTTACATGATAAGCCATGTCCGGGAGAAACATGCCACAGCCGTTTTTAACTGGTGACTATTTTTCAGAGCTGCTTCACTCCACGATAGTATTTAAGAGTATCTGCAGATAAACACTGGATACAGGGTTTCTGGTAAGGTGGAAGGAAGCACGCTTTCTTTTGTTCACTTGGGTGGTGAATTCATCAGATTTTCTATGGCTGTCGTATCCACAGTCACCTATCTGAAAACCTGATTGAGTAATTCTTTTCCAAACTCTGTGCCTGGTATAACCAGGACATTCAACAGACCTTAGATTTTTCTTTTTTTAATAGAGGTGAAATTCATTTAACATAAAATTAATCATAGTGGCATTTAGTAAATGAACAATGTTTTGCAACCACCACCACTATCTGGTACCAAAATATTTTCATCAATTCACAAGAAAATCCCAAACCCATTAAGCAGTTATTTTTCATTTTTGCCTCTCCCTAACCCCTGGTAACCAGTAACCTGCATTCTGTCTCTATAGATTTACCTATTCTGGATATTTCTTATTAATGGAATCATATATGTGACCTATTACGTCTGGCTCCTTTCATTATTTATCCATTAATGAATATTCAATTGTCTCTACTTTTTGACTATTGTGAATACTATATTGTGCTACTATAAGTACATGTACACATGTATTTGCTCGAGTACTTGTTTTCAATTCTTTGGGGTGTATACTTAGGAGTGGAATTGCTGAGTCATATGATAATTCTATATTTAGGATTTGAGAAAGCTTCAAATTGCTTTCCACAAAACTGACTCATTTTATATTCTCATTAGCGATGTAAGTGGGTTCCAGTTTCCCCATTTCCAACACCTGCTATTTTTCTGTTTTCTTTTTATCGTAGCCATTCCTATAGATGTGAAGTTGTACTTCACAGTGGTTTTGATTTTCATTTCCCTAGTGACTAATGATGCTGCGCATCTTTTCATGTACTTGTTGACCATTTGTATGTCTTAATTGGAAAAATATCTATCCAAGTTCTTTGTACAATTTTTAATTGGGTTGTTTGCCTTTTTGTTGTTGAGTTGTATACCATTAGGGTTTAGATCTTTAAGCAGCATAGATAATCACATTCACCTGCCTTGAGGAATAAAAGGAAAAAAATAATGGGAACCTGGGGTTATTAAGAATATCGAGTTATTAATTATAGACTAATATAAATGGTAGAATAAAAAAAGCATAAGGTGTGGAGACTACTCTAATATAAATGGTAGAATAAAAAAAAGCATAAGTGATGCGCTCCACCACTTTCTGTCTGTGTGACCTTAAATAATATGACTTACCCTCTCTGAACCTCAATTTTCTTATCTGTAAAATGGGACTAAAATACCTACTGCAGAAGGTGTTTGTGAAAATTAAATTAAGTAAACATAAAACTTGTGGTTCTTAGAAGCCACTCTATAAATGTAATTTTTGTTCCTCTATATAATTAATATGGCCACATGGAATCTTCCATGGAAATCAAAGTCAAAACATCTTAAATCTCTAAAAAGTTTGCTGCATATGAGGATTTTATGGAGAATCCAAGCTTGCATAGAAGTGTCCTTTTGTAATTAACCTTCTGGTTTTTCTGTTATGTAAATCCTTATTTTCATGTATAATACACATCAGCCAGTTTTTTGTTGTTGTTGTTATAAGTCAATATTGAACTCAGAATTTGTTTTCAATCAGAGCAATTTAAATGTAGTTGTTAGTGTCCTGGGCTGGCCTACAAAGCCTCTATAATATATAACAGTTTTCGGTATCGTCCTCATCCTGGATCCTGGCAGCAGGCCAGGAGGAAAAAGAGAGGACAGGGCAGATCCTGGGCAGAAAATTGAAAGAGTGTGGTTTCGGCATTCCCCATATTCATCTCTAGCCCCTTTTCTTCGTGCCTTCATGCCCACCATACCCTGGAGCTGTGTTGCGCACCCAACCTCCCCTTTTCATTCTCCCCTCCGAGCTAACCCTCCAGTCCTTCAAAGTGCTCTACTCCCTGAAGATACTGCTTCTTCCAGTCAAAACTGTCAATTCCTAGGTGCCCTCACATAAGCAAATTCCAAAAAGTGCCTTGAACTTCGAAGAGATATATTTATTGTGAAAATGTGACATATGGTAACCCAAATAAATGACCAATTCATGGAATATCGGAGAAGAATTCTTTAGGACAAAAGAACTCCATCATGAGTAGGCCATTTTCCTTACTGTTTCTCGGATCTGTGTCCGCAAGCCACAACACCTTATCTGGGTGTCTTTACTTTCTTCCCCTCTAAGCCCAGATTCTCTAAGAAGCCTATGGTTTCTTCGTGAAGATTCTCACAACAGCCCCAGTGCTGGTGGTGGAAGATTATGGTGAGCCAGGAATGGTAGAGCCATTTCATTGGGAAAATTTTTTTATCTTCCAGGAGGCTATAAGCTTAGGGCAACCTCTTGTGTTTGGATGACCAAATCTCTTCTCACAAAGAAATGTGGGGGGTTATTTGTGGTTTATACCCCTTTGCCCATCTTTTGTAATTTTTAAAATCTTTGTTCTTTCTGTATCCACTCCCTTTCTGAGAGTCTAGAGATATTTATTACCATTCCTTGTTCCAAATAAGGAAACTGAGGCCTAAAAATCCTAAAGAACTTGTGCAAGTGATATAGCTAATAAGTGGCAGAGTTGTCTCCCCCCAGAGCCAGATCCTGTAACCACTATCCTGTGCTATCCCAGTCATCAGCTATCTCAGAAGCTTAGCACTGGAGATCTTTAAGCCCACCGAGACCAGCTTATTCAGTTCTCAGATGCAAAAGTGTTGTGAGCTTTCATTATTTATATACTCTCTGTATTAGTCAGGGCTTTCCAGGGAAACAGAAGCAGTAGGATGTGTATATATAGAAAAAGAGATTTGTTTTAAGGAATTGGCTCATATGATTGTGACGGCTGGCAAGTCCAAAACCGGATGGGGTAATGCCAGCAGGCTGAAGACTCAAGGAAGTGGTACCATTTGAGTCTAAAGGCCATCTGCTGGCAGAATTCCTTCTTCCTTCAGGAGGTCAGTCTTTATTCTGTTAAAACCTTCGACTGACTGGATGAGGGCTTTCTGCTTTACTCAACATCCATGGATTTAAATTTTAATCCCATCTGAAAAACACCTTCAAAGAAACATCCAGGATAATGTTTGATCAACTATCTGGCCACTGTGGCACAGCCAACTTGACACATAAATTAACTATTACATTTCTTTTTACTACCATTGTCCACACACTCAGAATCACTCAAACTCTGATTTCTCTGAAGTGAATTCTATGTTCTTTAGCATCACGTGTGTGCAAAATACATTTCGCTCATCTCTTTATTCATTCAATAGCTACTGATAGCAGCTCTGGAGTGACTTCTTTGGTGGAGACTTTAGTTTTACTCATGAATCCAACAATATTAGCTACATTACAGGAATCCTAGTCTCTCATGTGTGTCCACACAGTGGCCTGACCAATGAAACCCTCTCAGATTTCCTCTGAGGCAAAGAGGCAAATGCCTTGGTTAATTGGTGTGGTCAAGTCTCAGTTTGAGAGCGACATGTTTTCTTGGCCCAGAGTTTAGGGTTTCATGCTGATCTGGTTGACACAGTTCAGATCAGTTTGACCCACCGCTGCAGTAGTCATCCTTTGATCTGGAGTCTAGTTTGTAATGTGACCCATTCAGATGGCTTTCCTATAATAGTCAAGCAAGACAAAACCAAATCATCCCATTTATCTTAATGGGCTTCCCCCGCCCCCCGCCTTTTTTCCTTTCTTTTTCTTTCTTCTTTTTTTTTTTTTTTCTTTAATTTTATTTTAGATGAGAGGCCTTACAGATCTTTTGTTGAGAAGAAAAAAGAATCTGTGTATCTGATGGGCTTTGAAATACCATCTGGTGTTTAATGTTATTGTGCTCTATTCTCACAGTGGTGTGCTGAATCATATCTTAAAAGTTCAACAACCATTCAGTCAGTCACCATTCAATACACTGTGTCATTATCAAAGATTTGGATTTACAAAATGCTACCTGGAAACAAAGCCCACTTAACAGGCTGTTATCCCTGAGGCCAGCTCTGCTGCCTGAGATGGATCTTCTAGTGTGAAGTCTGTTTGTCTGACATTTGTTACTGCTCTTTGGGTACCCTGCAGAACTTGTAACCCTGAAAATTGCTGGTTGAATTACATAATTTTATGTGACAAAAGAAACATGACAGTGTTCTTACACTAAGATATAAGTCTGGGCATGCATTACTTTTCTTGTATAAACACCCATATATTGGCAATGAATGTGTGAACACATAAACTTCATTTTAATCGTTAAATGCATGCCAAGAGAGTTGAATATTCACAGATTTGCTCTAAGTGTTAAGTGCAGTAGGAAAACCCATCCGTGAAATAAATCCTGCGATGCATTGTTTCAGGAAAAAAATATTTTTTTAGTAAGAGAACACTCATTCCAGAATGCATTTGTTTGGCAGGAAAAAAATTTTCTGAAAGGAACACACACCTGTATTTTGTACAGTTTCACAACCTTAAGCAGCATCATTAAATGCCTGGACCCAACTTGGACTTACTGCTTTTAGAATAACAATGTGGCTTCCTCTTTTTACTTAATAATGATCAGGATTACTTGTATGAAACACAGCAGTGTGGTGCTTTACGCAATAGTCATAAACAACCTCCCCTAAAATGCATTTTTGCTTTTATACCTCAGTGAACAGCTCTGTTTGAGTAAATGATCCATTCTTGAATTGTGTATACAAAGAGAAGATCAGCATTGGATTGTTGTTTTAATAAACTGGAAGTCTGCCAACATTCTCTGGGAGAGGACGAAGACATTAATGCTAGCATGCAATCTAGCCCGTGTTTGGATTTAAGATGGAATTTAATCTTCTTGCCTTTTTTCCTTCCCCCCTCCCCCTGTTTTCCAGTCCTTTCTTCCCTTAATACACAGTCTCTTTTCATGGAATTAACTCAAGCTATCTTAAACAGCATGAACTAATAAAAGGTGGCATTTTTAAAGGTGGAGGCATTCACAAATGTTGGAATGTGGAACATTTAAAATTCTTTCTATGTACTTAGTTTAAGAGGGTGGTGATTAATGAGTTTATGTTATCTAACAAAATGCTTCCATCATGCTGCTGATGTGACACAGAATTTATGGTAATGAAAAACCTGCAATCCATCCCTGGTATCTAAATCTATCAGCCCCACATTCATACAAAAAGCACTAAATGATATATTTGTAGCTATCTGAAAGCTAGATCATTTTTAAGAGATTATGTACTGCCAAAAGGGAACATTCTTAAAACGTAGGAAAAGAAATGATTTCCTTTTCAACCTATTGCTCTAGCAAGCATCATACTATGAATATCAATCTCCTATTGAAAAAAATAATAATACTGAGCAGATGACGATCACATGATTAGGCTAGCGATACTCAGAGAATTTCCTGTAATTTTCTTGGAACTTCTTTGTAATACATTTGCAAAGGGTCTTGCATATTTTCATTGAGAGAATTGGTAATCGCTCTTTGTGCTGTGCATCTTAGAAAGAAAAAACTCCACTAGTTCCTTGAATAAAACTCACTCGGTTCCATCTGTCAGAGAAGAATATTCCAAGTAGCCCAATAAAAAGCTTCATTCATTCTCAGTAATTGGAGAAAAACATGCACCATCCATCCCTTTCTCTTTGGTAGGCAGATATTTCTACTTCTAAAAGATGTTACAGAAAGGATAAAAATGTGTTTTCAAAAATTGCCTATAACTTGCTTCCCAATGCCCTCTTAAAATGGTGTCAAAAATATGGACATAACGTGACCTGTTATCAAATAGATGTATAAACAAATATATTAGAGGAGAGGATACTGGACTGGGTCCCCAAGACAAGGTCTCTCAACACACTGAAGGGTGTTGATTAGAAGGGAGGTATGCTAAAAAGAATATTATTTCTGCAAACAGTAAAAATACTGAATGTTGCAACTGATTTACTTTTTGGAAAAATATCGACCGAATCAAGTGTATATTCATAAAAATTTCAGTCTCTATTACTTAAACCCTGAAATGCTTTGATGAATGGGGAAAAAAGGGGAAGGAATTACCCATAGAAGAAGCAGAGATTTTTATACAATCCTCCTAAATGTCATCGTGTGTTATGTATATGTCCTAGTGGGAAAGGTGGAAAAACCACCATGGTTTACATCACGAGGACCCTTCTATATTCTTACTTCATGGATAGTCATTTTAGTCAGGGTCATCTATGTGTCAGGCATTTTGGTGCCTACATTTTAAGTCAGTCCATTTTTGTGTGCTTTGGAAAAGAGACAAAAATCCCTGTAGTGGAATATTTTTCTTGAGGCAAAATTTCTACCTCCGGAGTGTGGACACAGACTCAGTGTGTTCCAGAAACAGCACAGGCTTGTATTCCTTTGCCATTTTCCCGCTGCTTTTGCTACTTCTGCCTTGGAGAGATACAAAGGATTGAGAAACACAGCTAAAGAGAAAGGAATCCCAGAGGCCACGAGGCGAGTGGTAACAAGCGAGTGTGTGTATTCTGTCCTACAGGACTGGGTTTGAAGGGAGTGGGGGAGTCTTGTTAAAATCACAGAAACTGCCTGTGCAGCAAATAGATTTTCCTCCCCCTCCTCCCACTACTAACACTGCAGAAAATGCCATCTATCCAAATGCTCTTAAAAGCAGTCCCTGATGACACTGGAATAAAAAGGCTGTTATAGCAAAAGTGAGGTGAGGAGTAGCCTCTTTCCATTGACCTGTCTGTCAGACTGGGCATCAGGGACCCTTTAGATTAATTGGGTCATACCGGGAACCTGGGTCCCAACTGAGACATTCTCTTTCTGCACCCTTCCCCCAACCCACCTCCAGATGCCCTCAGGCTTGGCCCTTGGGGTCAAAGTCACAGGAGGGCAAATGTCATTTCCTATTGATTATGCACTGCTTGTCTTTTTTCTGGTCTCAGTGTTTCTGACCTCAGTGGTCTTACTGTGGCCCAATCCCAAACATCTGCTTCAATATTCTTAGATGGTCCACCCTTAGGAAAGATATAATGTGCCATTTTCAAGTTTTAAACTGCTTTCCTAGCTACACCGAGGTCGGTTTCACTTTTGAAGAAATAGCGTAATGTCAACATTATTATCTCAAACATGTTAGCTGCCTCACTGGCTCCTAATATTAAAATGTTATTAAATAGTTTTATTTGTTTGTTTTGTTTATTGCTAGTTTGATAATAAAACCATGAAATCTTTTCAAGGGCAGGCTATTTTTTCTATTACCAGGGAGAAGGAGGGAAAGAGTCTTATTTGTTATATAATAATAAGAAAGTAGAAAATCTCATAAGGAAACATCTTTAGTTGCTTAAATTTCATAGGACAAAGAGCATGAAGAAAGCAGACACACATCTCAAATAAAAACTACCATCAAGCTTCTGCTCCCCAAGAAAAGTTACAAAGAATAGAAACGAGTCAGCCACAAAGATAACTAGAAAAAATAAAAGATTTTATGCACTCAAATATCAGTGTTTGGAAGCTTTCTCACTTTAGTACCTGCCACCACAGGCGTTAAGAAGCCTTTGAATGGCCTGACAGTAGGGTAAATAAAGAGTCCCACAATCAGTAACAATGTTATCTATACCCAGCCCTATCGGAGCCTCAGGCAAAGGGAAAAATCAGTAATTTTCCTGTAAGTTTTTAATATTTTGTTCATTGTGGATATTTTGCATTAATTTTAATTTTACGTATCGCATTAAAATATTATTTATCTTGATTATTAAATTTTTTTGGCGCTCCCTAAATTTTGTACCCAAGGCAAATTACCTGACTGGCGTCATTCCCCTTGACCTCGCCCTGGCTCAACTTTCAGCAAAAAATAAAACAAAACAGAAAATAGAGCCAATGACCTAGTTGATTTTCTTAAACTTAGCAAGCTCAAGTAGACAAAAGAATTGAAGACTAGATTTAAATTGTTGAAATCACCAACACTTTGTGTTTTCTAAAACCTGTGCCAAAGTTCTTAGGTGTCAGGAACATTTAATGTAAATTAGGTGACATATCTTGAGATGCTATCTGGAAATTTTTTCCCAACTCTTGTGGTTAGTGGTACCCCACCTATTAAGTATGTGCCAGTCATTGCCTCACAGAGAGGACACATGCCCCCGAACAAAGAAGTGAATTAGGTGGCTGCATAGATTTTGTAAATATATAGCAGAGAAAATCTAGTAAGTGACAGTGTTCAATTTCTAGAGTCAAATGTTTAGGGGAAGTTGGGGTTCTCAATCTCAAAAGTTTGGATTTTAATATCAAAAAACAAAATCTTAACCACTCAGTCATAGTGTTTATGCCTTAAATCACACAATAGGGAGAATGCATGATGCCATAAGAACCTACCATTTTCCCACCTGATATTAAATAAAAATTAACTCAATCGATAGTAAAAGAAGAATCTTAGGGAATGTGACAAAAGTATAGCTATCAGTAGGGTCTGGGAAGGATCCTATTCCTGCCCACTTCATGGATCAAAACCTTATGGAAGTACAGAAATGCCAAGTAGGTACTAGAACATCAGAAAAAAAGGGATTATTTTCTAATATACCATCTTGTAGCTTGAGAGACAACACATCACATACAGAACTTCACAATTACAATTCACAAAACTCATTGTACAGAAATGGACGTTCCTTTATTTCCCTATAACTAAATCAAAACGAACTTTTATAGCCTCCATTTTTATGGTGGAAAACAAACTTGTCAGGGTCAACTCAGCCACATCTAACTTAGAGCATGTTTTAATTGTTATAAACTGTAAATTATGTATGTCAGTTCCATACTCTACAACTGTTTTTCTGCCATTTCTCTCAGGTATAATAATATATTAACAGACACTTAATGTAGCACTTTTACCTGCCAAGTATAAATTAACTCATTTAATCTTTACGTCAACCCTCTGAGGATTACAGTATTATTATCTCTACTTCAGAGGGGTAGAAAATGAGGTAGAAAAAGCCAAATTGCCTAAGGTCATACAGCTCGTAAGTAGCAAAGCTGAGATTCAAACCATGTTTTGATATGGCCCCTGAATAAAAGAAAAGCAATAACTGAGGGGATAGTTTCGGTGGATGGTTTAGAGGGAGACTTTCAGAGCTGTCTCCCCACACCAGCATAGAGCTTTGAATACCTGGAGAGAGGTTCTGAAGTAGGTAGGCATTGGAAGATAGTCTCATAAGAGACCGATTAAACTGACAAAGACAGAGACGATGATATGGGACAAAACACCACAGTGGAAGCCAGAGGAGGACTGGACTAAATCTAGGTCAGACACATAGTCCCCAAGAGCATAGAGAGCTCAGAGAACTTAGAAAGCAGAGAAGTAATAGAGCACAGATTGGGACCACCTACTCTGGAAACTACAGAGTTGGAATCCCAGCTCCGGCACTTACTAGCTATGTGATTTCGGGCAACATATCTTTCCTGAGCCTTCGTTTCCACACACATAGAGACAATAATACTGCATACTTATAGGATTAAATAATTTCTATGAAGAGGTTAAAATATTACATGATAAGTAT
Source organism: Pteropus medius (assembly GCF_902729225.1). Lineage (NCBI taxonomy): Eukaryota > Metazoa > Chordata > Mammalia > Chiroptera > Pteropodidae > Pteropus > Pteropus medius. The sequence continues at coordinate 17,111,720 of NW_024352785.1, read as the reverse complement.
AATTTAAGTGTTTGCTATTATATTGTTACTCCTGAGAGGAATGCAAAAACACAGTATGAGAATCTCAAAGTAACTGAAATTTATAACAAAGGAAAATCTATTTAAGCCAGAAGTGACTGAGTTTATTTTGACAAGTTTAAGATTTCCACAATTAAAAAAAAGAAAAAAATTCCAAAGCTAGATTCAGTTTAATTACAGAGAAATAATTTAAAAAACCATCTTATATATCTGTATACTGTATTCATTGTCAGACAGTTCTTGGTTCTCCTCTATTTTTACACATCGTAGTAGAGCCACCAACTACTTTTTTGCAGACTATATTTTCAAGGATGTTTGTACAACAGAAAGCCTTAGAAGATATAGTATTTCCCTCCAAAGAGAGTAAGCATATTCGTTTATTATCCTGTAAAATGAAGACAGTATTTCTCTCCAGTTCGGGCATGCTTACTACCCACTATAATATAATCCTGTTCCCTAAACTCAGAGTTCCTCTCCTGCAATACAACTCACTGTAAGTGCAGGCATCATCTGTGTTTCATTGTATAGTTCTATAGGAGTTGGGCCATAGGGAACTGGGGCAAATGCTATACTCTGGCTACTGTTACTGCTGTGAATAATAATGGTTCATTGTCTCTGACCCAAGAGTTTCATGTTTTCTGCCAAAATCCATGACTTTGGCAGGCTAACTTGTTACCTCGCAAGTAGGGTAAAATCTCAAAACCTTCACAGCCTATTTTATCAGTATCTTAAATAAATCAAATTATTTGATATTATATAATGTGATTTAATATTGTCATAAGAATACTAACTTTTTTACTTTTATAAGTTTTTCACTGTTTTGTTCTCAGGACACTTAAATATATATGCTTATTTTATTCTTTACCCACAATATGTTCTTAAAAAAAGAAAAATACTCATCTATATTTAAGCAGTAATTAAAGGTTTATGCTAGTGACTAGAGATGTCCAAATGTGGTACCTTCTGAAAACACACACAATTTAGGGGTATATCATTACCAAAGCTAAGAACACTGCAGAATACAGATTGTCAAGGAGTACAAATTCCATTTCTCCATCGGCCACATTCAGATGAAGTATGACCTCATGGAATCGGAATGTATTAACATTTCAAATTCAAGTTCAAGATAGTACCTTGAGGAGAGTAACTACGGCAAATACTGAATTCAAGACAATTATCCATTATTTTATTATCTCTGATTGAAAAGGATCGGATCACATTTTTAAGCTTATTTAAAGAAACAGAAAACAAATCAGCTGTTGGTTCTTCTAAAATCATACAATGAGATCACCAAAGCAAACATACAAGTTATGTATTCACACCACACACATCGAAGAAGGGAGTGAACGTTTTTCTCTAGCTCTACCCAAGCCCGGTCATTCTGGAATAACATGTTTCTGCCATCTGCCCGTTTGTGAATGACTTGTAGAAACTGACATCTAAAATAACTTGATGGGGATAATTAAACCTAACCAGTCTTGGCTACTTTCTCAAATGTCATAATAAAAGAATGAAATTATATACTAGACATAGTTGTTTCCAAAGTGGGAAACATAAAAATTTAGGGTGATGAATTATAATGTTATGAGAGCAGTATTTTTACTGAGTAGACCAATGAATGTAGTGTTGCTGAGACAATTCTCCTCTTGCCCTGCTGCTGGGAGTTGCCCCTTCTCCCTGCTTTATTCCTCCTCCACTTTCTCTACTCAGTCATTATCAAATACACTCATCTTGTTTAAATAACACGGCACTTAACCTCCGTTTGATGTTGGGAATGTAGGGCTGCTGAAATTACAACCAGAAGGTTGTGAGAGAGTGTAAGAGAAACAGGCAGAAAGGAAAATAGAAAAAAAATTTCATGTTTAAACCTCATGACCAAAAAATATTTTAAGTTCAAAGTGTGACATCTATTTCTGGAAGGAGTTAGCCAGACTGACAGTAGATATTTTAACCTGGTAAAACTGGAGACCTGGATAGCTGTTCAGAGGTTGACCATTTATTTTAGGATTTTAGCGTAGTTATATATTAGTATAGTCCACTGACCACCCTCCAATATCTAATGTCTGTCTAAATGACCCTCATACAATTTTGAAGGTGAAAGAAAATACAGTAAAATGAATCTTAAACAGAATGCATTTTGTACTTACCTGTGGAGTTTTCAGACTCCACTATACCAAAATTCTGTCTTTTAAAAAGGTTTACGGTAACTCGGGTGGTCCCCTTGAGAATCACTGATTTCAGTTGTATACCTTGGGTTTTTTTGTAGTTTCCCAGAAGAGATATGTAAGGATTACCTTCGAACTGGAGGATTATTAAAAGAACACATAAGGAATGCCATCTTTTGCAGTCTTTCTAAGTATAGAGCTTTGAGGACTGGGATATACTGGGCTTCATGGAAAAACAGAGCAATAGCTCAAAGTGTTCATGGAAAGAACCTGAACTTGGTTGGCCTACTTCTTTTGTTTATCTAGAATCTATTTTTCCACAGTGAAAGCAGGGCCAGTGTTCTGCCATTCAGTGAGGAATACTTCTCTTAGCCAGGAATTGATGCTAAGCCACTTCATATGCCTCCCCAGTTTTCAGCCCATGTGTGAATAACTTTGGATTAAATTCCATTAACTAACTTAATTGGCGTTCTTTTAGTCACAAATAAAAGCATGCTGTATCTAGTTTATGCCATAAGATGCCTTTGTTGTCTGACATATCCCAGTCACACAGTAAAGGTGATGATACGAGGCCCAGAGTTAACAGGAACTAGTACTCAGATGAAGTAGGATTTTCTAGGTTTCTCTTTTCTGTGGTTCTCTGCATGCAGAATTTTTCCTCGCGGCTGAAACCATGACTACCAATATCTTACATCTTCCCAGCTCTGCCATCAGAAAGGAAAGTACTCCTTCCTCCAGTTTTAAATTAAAAACTTAAATAAAATAATTTCAAGGAAAGATTCCTATTGGTTGGCCTGGGTTATACGACCATTCCCGTGGCCAGACAGTCCAGGAACTAAAAGCGTCAAGTCCAATGAGACCTTCATGGTTAGAATAAGGGTAAAAAGAAATTCCTCAAACAGAAAGGAGAGAATGCTAAGCAGGTAAACAGTAGCTATCTACCACCCTGGTGACAGGTTTGGTTTTACTAAATATAATATGTATAAACTGTAGCAGTCTGTGTGAGAAAGAACCCCTGTGGCTACTTTATATGGTAGCTGTGGGTGAGGCAGGCAGCTGAGACTTATGGATTTATGATACAACCTGTCCAGCATTTACTTCAAATTCCCTTCATTTGACAGATGGAGAGGTAGAGCTTAAAGACATGAAAGGTAATCTATGCACATGAATCTTGCAAATAACAGTGTTAGTCTGTTCAAGTTGCTACAACAAAAATACCGTAGACTGGGGAGCTTAAACAAAAAACATTTATTTTTCACAGTTTGGAAAGCTGAGAAGTCAAAAATCAATGCTTCCTGGTTCATAGATAGCTTTCTTCTTTTTGTGTCCACATGGCGGAATGCATGAGAGGGTGCTCTGGGGTCTCTTTTATAAGGTCACTAATCCCATTCATGAGGGCTCCATCTTTATGATCTAATTACCTACCAAAGCTCCACCTACTAATACCACCTCATTGGCAATTAGGTTTCAACATACGAATTTTGGGAGTTTCACAAAGATTCAGTCTATAGCAGTTAACAATAAATCCAATTGCTTCCAACATGCATTGTAGGGTGAACTGACACCCTAACATGCTCACAGGATTTAGGAGGCATGGCTTGGAGGTGAGGTCTGACAATGCCAGTTAAGCACTTTTTTACCTAATCCAGAGCAGAGAAAAGACCAGGGGTTTTTTGGCTAGTGCTACTTCACAATCAGAGTTTAAGCCTTATGACATTATAATATGTGTAATGCAAACTTTTGACGGGAGAAGCAGCCACAACCCTAAATGAAAGTCCCTCAGAGTCCACCCACCATCTTAACCCCCACATCACAATAATCAGGCCAGCCCATTCTCTCCCCACTTCCTGGAAGACAGAATTACAGGCTCGAGCAGCCATTCTGACTCTTCTCTTCTGAAACACAGAACCACTTACATATGTATAGAGAGATTTAAATTTACAATAATTTAAATGAATGGGCAGGAATCTTACCTCCTTTATGACCATCTAACTGAAATTAGTTTACTGAAATCTAACCTTGAATTGAGAAAATGAAGTTTTTCTGATAATGTGTGAAAAGAGAAACTTCTGAGCTAAATTTATTTCAATCGATGGAGAAAAAGAAAACAATTTAATCTCTTCTGGGTAATAGCTGATCAAATTCAAGGTTATGCTCTCCCCAGTCCCATCTCTCTTTCTTCCTAAGCCAGGGTAATCTAATTGCCAGTGTCTGGTTCTCATACCACCCTCTGTCCCACCGGCCTCTGTTGCATGTTGCCCATCTGAGCATGGGCTATCCATTGCACTCAACTGTTCTCTTTGTCCTCACACAACCACAGTCCAGTCCTCTCAGCACTTTTAGACCCCATGAACCCTCTCTGGGGCCATAGGATTTGATGGGACCGTCCTTGGGCCTTCCTTCCTAGGTGCCTGCCTTAGTCATTGCCTGGCTATCACACCAATGCCGCCTGCTCGAGGGCCAGACCATCCCTGAGGCTTATGTAAGAGGTTAAAGACTTAGAGCTGCACCCTGAGAGCTAAGGCACAAAGTCTGCAGCTCTAATTCCCTCGGATTACCTAGGTGTGTGTATGTCTGTCTGTCTGTCTGTCTGTCTGTCTCTCTCTCTCTCTTTCTCTCTCTCTCTCTCTCTCTCTCACACACACACACACACACACACACACACACTCCAATTCTCAGGATCCCATCAACATCCAAGCTCTAATCTGGTCTCCTCTGATTCTGCACCTTCCCACCTCTTGTTAAGACTCCTTTGGGGAATAAAAGCTAATGTTTTAGTTTCCCCTATGCTATGTCTCATGGTTTGATATGTGTATTTGGGAATACTAAACTAATACTCTATGTTTCAGGCACTCAGCTCTTTCACATAAGAAACACTTGTTCTTTCAGACTATGGACTATAAATTAATTAATCAATATTAGAGGATGCTGAGAGATCAACTCATTATTTTAAAAGTGGCAAATAAAAGTAAAAAATCAGTATTTATCTTACCTTCTTATATGATGTGTGCCACAATAGCCAAGGGAAATGTTTTCTTTATAAAAATATTAAGGCTTATAAATGAAAAAGAAATATTAGAATTACAATATTATCAGTTTGCAATCTCTATAACGAAAGACATCAACAGCCACAAACATTGCAAAAAGAGAGATAGCTAGACAGTGTGTACCTATTGGTGAAAAAACACACCACCGACTATAAAATATTCTTGTCAAAACGAAATGAATGAATGAATCCAATTAAGCTATTGAGCCAATTTACAGGAATGCAGAAGATAGAGGGACATGTAAAACTGCCCATCAAGGATGTAACCAGCAAAATCTGGATAGGGGAGACTAAAGAACAAACAACCCAGTTTCCTCAACTAATACACTGCAAAGAAAAAAGAAGAGGAAACCTATAAGAGATTAAAAGACATATAAACAAATCATAATGTTTGGGTCATATTTGGGTCTAGGATTAGGAAAAAATTATTTTAAAAAGGACATAATATTTCCAGAAAATGTTTGACTGGATATGGATGATATTAAGAAATGATTGCTATTTGGGGGGTGTAATGATGGCATCGTAGTTGCATTGAAAAGAATCCTTGTCTTTTAGAGACGTGTAGTAAAATATTTGCAGATGAAACCATTTAACATCTGGCATATGCTTTAAAATAATGAGACTAAACTCAATGTGGTATCCTGGGTTGAATTTTGGAACAGAAAAAGAACATTAGTGGAAAAACCAGTGAAATCTAAATAAAGTCTAGAATTAATTAATAATTATATCCCAATATTAATTATTCGTTTTGACAAATGTACCAAGGTAATATATTAACAACAGGGAAAACTAGGTAAAAGTATTCAGAGATGCTCTGCAATACTTTTGCAACTTTTCTAAAAACCTAAAATTATTCCAAAAGTAAAAGTTTATTTAAAAAGTAATGAGAAGGGAGGTGTAGATGAGACAAGACTCATGGACTAATGGTTGCTGAGATTGGGTGATGAGTCCTCTGCCTACTTTTGAGTAAGTTATAAATTCTGCATAACAAAAAGTTGAAAATATGTATTATGGTCTCTTATAGATTCTTAAAAGTCTACATAAACTTGTAAAAGCCAGTAATTTGATACTTTATTCTCTCTACATCATTCACTTACCATCAGAACAGTATTGTTTAAATGACAGGGCAAAGAGTAGGAGTAGAGAAAATTGGAAAATGTCAGAGTTAAATATTATTCGATTACATAATTTACATATTTTCTTTTGTTATCAGACCTCAAATTATTTCTTCTTTCTTTATATTTTTAAAAATCTTTTTTCACCTCCACTTTAACCACTCTTTAGATCTCATCTGACCATGTGCCCATCCATCACTTGGCTTAAGGTCCAACTACAATATAACAAAATATCCAAATGATAGTGGCTTGAACAAGATAGAAGCTTATGTCTCTGACACATAAAATAAGTCTGGAGATCAGCAGTCCGGGACCGTCATGGCAGCTCCACAGAGTTTTCAATGACTCAGGCTTCTTACTGTCCACTGCTCGATTCCTAGCATATTGCCCTTGTCATCAGGCTTACCAAGTAGCTTCTAGAGCTCTAGCCGTCACACCCACATTCCAGGCAGGTCAAGCCACTGCCCTTTAAGGAAACATCTTAAAAGTCCCACAGAATACTTTTGCTAACCTTTCATTGACCAAAACATACAGCCACTCCTAGCTGCAAGGCTGTGGAAAACGGTCTTTTAATTGTACCCTGGCTGTCCTCTATAAAACCAGAGTCCTAAGACTGAAGGACAGGAGAGTGGATATTGGGTAGGCAGTTAGCAGCCTCTGCCACAGTCAGCCATGGGAAAAATCTGAACGAGCAGTGGCAGAACACTGCAACCATGACTTATTCCCAAATTAATTACCCAACTAGTGCAAGCAGCAAAGATCTAGAAGTATCTGTCATCCCACGTACACTGCTTTCTGGTTTATGTTATTTGGTTTGACTGAAAGTTGAAACTGGAAAACTGCCTGTAGATTCGCCCTTCACAGCAAGATACCATCCATCTACATAGAAGCCATTATGTGTGCATTTGTGTCAGCATTGTATAGAGTGTGAGATATGCCTGTTGTGACTATAATGTCCTTTAAACCTAAAATGGAAGCATTATAGATTCCTTCTGGCAGCCTTCTTGACCCTCTGGGAGAACTTCTGGCCTCCTGGCCGGTCTCCAGAGAGATTCCTGTCTATCTGCCTGCAAGGAGACACATTCTGGGCTCCCAGCCCACGTGCTAACCTGCCGATCACCCGGGTAGAGAGCTATATCTATTTGGGTCAGTCTTGAATGATTGTTCTGTTGCCTTTCAGTAAGTTCACTTGAATTCCCCACACATACCAACTGTGTACACTGCACGTTCGCATGTCGGGTGCTCAGTAAAAGCAATAAGGGATGATAGAAAGGGCATTTGAAACCTGAGACTGATGATTAAGGCTGAGCAATTCTTGGTTCTGATGCTGTGACTTAGGAAATTCACTGAAGGTCTCTCAGCCTTGGGATCCTATGCCAAGCCGGGATATTGCTACCTCCTCCACTTTCCATGAAAGCTGATTGTGAAGTTGCAGTGAGATAGTACATGTTAAAGTACTGTACTTTATCCCCCTCCAAAAAAAAATGGTTATTATTATTATTATAGATCTAATGAAAATGTGAGTCATTGAGAAAAGAAAAAGAAAAGAAAACATAGTGACAATAGGATTAAAGTCCATTTGATTGTGGCTAAGAAAAACTATATAGTAGCTAGTGCCAAATCTGCAGGGTAAGAGGATGAGACAAAAGGATCAGTGAAATTGTATCTGTCCCGGAAGTGATAGGTACTAAATGACTTGTTCCATAGAGTAAACTCAAAATATTCTAACCACCATTTCTGTTTCTTATTAGTTCTTCCTTCCATGGAACACCGGTCCAAAGAGTAAACCTTTTACTAAAGATTCTGCTCTGCCCTGACTGGAAAGGTAGACTAAGTTTTATTTATTTTAACTAAGTCACCTTTAAAATACAGCTAGACGCCTATCTCAAAAGAAAAAATCCCAAAACATGCACATAGAATTTCCCTGCTCAGTATAATCAACTAGGACCCACTTCTATTCATAAATATAAGCCTTTGGGAACAATGTGTAAGTAGTTGTATACTCATAAATTCAAATTAAGAGTAGGTAAGTTTTGTAAGTTTGAATGTATTTGTAAATATAACTGTATATTAGAGCCTGCAGAAGGTTTATAGTTTTGTAGAGTTATCAATAAGGAGAAATTCTAATTTTTGGTTTTTTGAAAGAACTAATTTTACGTTACATAAAATTAGCATCGCTTTTACTTTAATATCAACTTTAATATCAACATTTTTATCTGGAGTTAGATCCGAAGCTCAACTGCTGTGATTTGACATAGTAAATTGCTCCCCATGTGTGAACCAAATATCACTTGGGCTCCATTGGGCAGTTAGGGATTTTTGCTCTGATCTTACATTAGCGAGTGGTTTCTGTTGGGAGCTGAAGAACAGCAGTCTTTGACTTGACTGCAGATGTCATAAAAGTCAATAAGAAGATCCACTGACCATTTGTGAACTTTTCATGTGACATCTGGAGCACAGGACCTCTTAACTATAAGCAATTTTTTCTGATGAGATTAAAATTTCATCACTTCAACTTCCTAAACCTAGAATTTCCCTTGCAGAGAAAACACCACACACATCACAAAAGGAATTCACTCCAGATGTGCAAGAGGCCTTGCATGATAGTGTCTGGCTTTGATAGTCACAAAAGGACATTTTGGCAGGTGGCCACAATGGTATTTTGTCCCTCTCAAACTTGATGCCATCAAATCACACTGTAAAATTCACCTGGTTTTATAGCTGTGCGATTTCTCCCTAACAAAGAAAGGAAAATAAGAGAATTAGCTGAATGTTCACCAGATCACAAGGCTAGAATGTGTGGTTTCTGAAACACAGGTATAGGTGACTTTCTCTGTAAGAATTTTGTTAATGCTGACTGTTCCCAGCCCTATTCCATGCTGTGTGGAAGGAAGAAGGATAGGAGGTATTGTCTCAAGTCTTAAGAATTTAAAATGCCTTAAGAGCGACAGAGCTAATGAGAACGAAGCTGCATAAAACATCTTTGTGCAGCCCACACTGGGTTGTAATGATGTTTGTGTGACAGACGTCACCCACCACACTGGGACCCTCCCAGAATAAGAACCATGGCAGATCTTTCTTAAAAACACAGAGCCCAGAGCACAGCCCAAAGCATATTTGATAAATGTTAACTCAGGGAATCGAGGAAACAACAGCAGAACAGGTTAACAGGATGTTAGTGCCATAAGATTCAAAATGGAATACAATCCGAAAAATTTCAACTTGAAAACCTCTAGAGGACAAATAAGGTGCTGCCTTCAACAAAGAAATTTCAAGAAAAAATAGCAAAGAGAGGGAAGGGGTATCTGTAGATTAAAAGATTCTTAAGAGGCACATCAACCTTGCAATGTTTGAATTATATTTGGGTTCTGATTTGGGCAATCTCACTATGAAAAATATATTCATCAGACAATAGGGAATTTTGAACACTCTCTGGATATCTGATGATATTAAGGAATTATTGTTAAATTTCTTAAGTGTGATGAGTATTGTGCTTGTGATTTTATAAATCTTTATATTTAAGAAGTAGAATCTGAAAAATTTTGTACAAAATGATATGTGGTCTGAGATTTGCTTCAAAAACAATCTTGGGATGGGAGATATCAATGACAAATATTGGCCATAGTATGATAAGGTAGCTGCATGAGGGTTCGTTACACTATTCTCTTCAATTTTATGTTTTTTGAGATTTTCCAAACCAGAAGTTTTTAAAACTCGGTTTGAAGAGTAAGAAATGGGGCAAATAAATTATTACAAACTTGGAGAATAAAGTTTGAAAAGTGATGAGCGGAAGGAATTTTGAGAAGCAAGGGGCAAAAACAGCATGGATACAACAGAAAAATTAAAGTGCGTGAAAACCAGGAAAAGGAGAAAAATTGCAGTGGACTTTTGAGAGAGGAAAACAGATTGTGCTGGCTTCAAGGCATGGTGCCTGGTGAATAAATGCATAACCAACTCTCATTTGAGAAAGATGGTTATGAAAAGAGATGGTGGCAGGAGGTCACGTGAAGGTTTATCAAAGAGGGTAGTCCTATGGACTGTATCGTACCTCTGCAAAATTCATAAGTTAAAGCCCTAACCCTCACGTGACTGTATTGGAGATCGAACCTTCAAGGAGGTGATTGTAGTTAAATGAGGTTGTGTGGCAGAGCTCTGATCCAGTAGAACTGGTGCTTTTATGCGAAGAGGAAGAAAGAGATGGCACTCTCTCCCATGTGAAGACACAGCAAAAAAGGCAGCTGTCTGCACGCCAGGAAGAGAACCAGAACCTAACCTTGCTCACGCACTGATCTCAGACTTCCAGCCTCCAGAACTGTAGAAAATTAGATTTCTGTTGTTTAAGCCTCCCAGTCTATGGTATTTTGTTAAGGAAGCCTGAGCTAAGACAGGTAAACTATGCACATTCACTTCGTTAGCTTTTTACTTTAGCATTTATCATGTTTTTTTTTATTATATTGGAATTAGACATGGAAAAATAAGTGTCACTGAATTGTATAGTTCTGTGTTCTTTTGTAAGGCCAGTTAGTTGTGGCCGCAAGAGAGAAGCAGGAAAACTCAGTTCCTAGAGAGAGAGTCAGTGCATGCAAAGAGTGGGCTATGTGGGAGGAGCACCAAGGGAGAGGGCTCAACCAAGCAGGTGGGAGCAGAGCGTGAGTGAGCACCTGTGGGCAAGCACCTTTTATTGGGGGCCAGGGTGGAGTACACAAGAAAAGGCTGGAGGGGGTTGCATTGAGGCATTTGAATCTTACTAGGTCATGGTCAAGGGAGTACAGAGTGAACTGTGGCAGGAGCCAGATTTATCACACTGGTGCACCTGGTCACCTAAGAAGGATGCGCGCAACCTGTGGGGAGTTGGGGATATTGAGGCAGCAGAAAATAAAATGAAGTTTTAAAATTTTACAGTATAAGCATAAAGGCTCAATAATTGCTTCTTTCAAATTTTATTTTCGTGACTTGTTTTTTTCACTGTGTTCACCTTTTATTTCTTTAAATGGAAGTAGAAAACACCAGCTTTCAGTTTCCATCAGAATCAGAAAGTTTGGATAAACAATGTCAATTAAAATTTCTCACTTATGACTTTCGAAAGCATATAGATCCACTTATTTCAGCTATTAAAAATTTACTAATTCAAGATTTCCTGGTTTTTCTGACTGGACTGGTCTTAAATTTTTCTCATTCTTATTATGTCGGGGGTCCCCAAAACCACCCCCAGGTATGATGATTCAGTCAGGGGATTCACAGAACCCAGTGTGTAGTCACAGCTATGATTTATTACAGCAAAAAGATACAAAGCAAAATCAACACACATATGAAACGTTGTCCACTGGGGAAGCTCATTACATTCTTAGCACCCAAAATTTTTATTGGCGGCTGGTCACATTGTCACCCTCTGCCTAGTACATAGCAAAATTCCAGACTTCCAGAAGAAAAGCAGATGTTTAGCAAAAACCACATAGCACAGTGGACCACTATAACATCATTGAGGGAATGGTGAGACTCTTCTTAAAATTTAAGATCCCCAGTGCCAACCTAGACCATCCTTGGAAGCAGGCCTTTCTAAGGATAGCAGCCTCGAGCCTGCTATGTGAACTCGTTTTTATACACTTACATGAAAATCTGCTGTCATTCAGCATCCTCACCTACTTTGACCTCTTTGTGACCTTTAATACTCTGACCATACCTGCTTTCTAGAACCCCTTTTATCAGTCTCAGATCATGCTACACCATGAAACTATTTCTTTTTGTTCCAGAAAAAAGTATTCAAGAGAAGTCCCATGGTTAGGGACTGAGGTAGATGAGGGACCCCAAGCTGTAACTCTTTTTCACCCCAAACAAACCTTATATCAATCACAACTAATCATCTCCAAATTGAAACTCTTCAGAAGACCAATTAAGCCAGTCTATATGAGAAATCCAATATCCTCTCCATGACGCATCTTCCCCGCATCCCTCGTTATACAGTATCTTCAAACTTCAACTAAAGTGGCATATGCCCGAACCCACTTCTGATTTCTTTAAAAAGCATATGATACACCTCTAATCCTCAGTTTCTCACTTGGCCAGAGGAAAGGAAGGGAAGATTTACCACACTCCTTCTATCAGCTCCATTTCTCCAGTATTTCACATTCACCTACTTTCTATTCTCAAAGCCATCACGCTATTGCAGCCTCCATCCCTCCTGCTTAAATTACTTCTCTAATCCCATAATTGGTCCACTCCTTCTATTGCATGAGTCTTACTAATACGTAACATATTACTACCCCTAACCACAGCTGTCACTTTTAAATCATTCATAATTTAAAACTTTCAATGTTGCCAGTTGATTATTGAATAAAATTTATTCTCCTTGGCCTAGTATTAAGATCTTTTATGATTTGGCTACAGTCTAGTTTTTCTAGTTCTACGTTTCCCTTACAGCTATTACCATACTCACTTCTGAGGTAAACAAGGAAATCATTTAATATTGTTTTGCAAGATATATTAGTCAAAATATATCAAAGGGCTAATTTTTTTAACGTACCTTTTCTTCAGTAAAATGTTCCTCTTCAGTCTGTACTAAGGGAGAATAAAATCAGGGGCGTTAATTGTAATTAATTATCAGCTACAGTCAGGTTCTTCACATTGCTGACACATTAGAATCACCTGGGAAGTGTTAAAAAAAACTGATGCTTCCTGAATTTCTGATTCAGTTGGTATGGGATATGGCCGGTAGTTGGGGTGTTTAAAAGTTTCTTAATATTTTTTATTCCCATCCCCCTATTTCTCTCTCCATTAGCAACCATCAGCTTGTTCTCCATTTTGTTTATTCATTTGTTTTATTTTTTGAGATTCCACATATAAATGAAATCATATGGTACTTGTCTCTCTCTGTCCGACTTATTTCACTTAGCATAATGCCCTTTAGGTACATCCATCTTGTCACAAATGGCAAGGTTTCATTCTTCTTTGTTGCTGAATAATATTCCATTGTTCATACTACCTCTTTATCCATCCATCTTTTGATAGACGTATAGGTTGATTCCATTTCTTGCTTATTACTAATAATGCTGCAATGAACATAGGGGTGTATATATCTTTTCAAATCGCGGTTTTTGTTTTCTTCAGATAAATACCCAGAAGCAGAATTACTAGATTGGATGTCAGCTGCATTTTTAATTAATTGATTGATTTAATTAAAAAAAAAAAAAGAATCTCCATACTGTTTTCCATAGTGGCTGCACTAATTTACAGTCCCTCCAATAGTGTATGAGGGTTCCCTTTCCTCTACATCTTCACCAGCACTTGTTATTTGTTGATTTATTGATGATAACTATTCTAACAGATGTGAGGTGACAATATCATTGCAGTTTGAGTTTGCATTTCCCTGACGAGTGGTGATGTTGAGCACCTTTTCATATGTCTATTGGTCATCCGTATGTCCTCTTTGGAGAAATGTCTATTCAGGACCTCTGCCTATTTTTTAATTGGATCGTTTGGGGTTTTTCTGGCATTAAGTTGTATGAGTTCCTTATATATTTTGGATATTAAACCCTTATTGGATGTATCATTTGCAAATATCTTCTCCCATTCAGTAGATTGTCTTTTCATTTTTTGGATGGTTTTCTTCACTGTGCAAAATCTTTCTAGTTTGATGTAGTCCCATTTGTTTATGTTTTCTTTTGTTTCCCTTACCTGAGGAGACACATTCAAAAAGATATTGCTAAGAGTGATATCAAAGAGTTTACTGCCTATGTTTTTTTCTAGGAGTTTTACAGTTTTGGGTTTTACATTTAAGTCTTTAATCCATTTTGAGTTGACTTTTGTGTATGGTCTAAGAAAGTAATCAAATTTCATTTTTTTTTTTTTGCATATATCCGTCCAGTTTTTTCAACACCTATTTTTGAATAGACTGTCTTTGCCCCATTGCATTTCTATATCTGCTTTGCCATAGATTAATTGACCATATAAGTAAGGATTTACTTCCATTGATCTATATATCTGTTTTTATGCCAGTACCATACTGCCTTGATTATTGTACCCTTGCGGTAAAGTTTGATATCAGGGAGCGTGATGCCTCACACTTTGTTCTTTCTCAAAATTTCTTTGGCTATTTGGGGTCTTTTGTGGTTCCATATATATTTTAGGATTAGTTGTTCTGAGAAGAATGCCACTGGTATTTTAATAGAGATTGCATTGAATCTGTATATTACTTTAGGTAGTAAATATATTTTGACAATATTAATCCTTCTAATCTATGAACAAAGTGTATCTTTCCATTTATTTGTATCTTCTTCAACTTCTTTTTTCAGTGTCTTATATATTTCAGAGTACAGGTCTTTCACTTCTTTGGTTAAGTTTATTTCTAGATAGTTTATGCTTTTTGATGCAATTGTAAATGAGATTGTTTTCTGAATTTTTCCTGATTGTTCATTATTGTTGTATAGAAATGCAACAGACTTCTGTATATCGATTGTGTATCCTGCAACTTTACTGAATTCATTTATTAGTTCTAATAATTTTTTGGTGGAGTCTTTAAGGTTTTCCATATAAATATCACATCATCCAAAAATAATGTACAGCCAGCATTGAGAAACACTAACATATCAACCTGCCTCTTTGCCTGCATTTTGTCCAAAAAAGACTATGCAACATTTATAATATATGGTCCATGCATCTTCTTTTTATTTCTCTATTACTCATCTGTAAAGACTATTCTCCCCCTCAGTCTCCATTTTTCATCGTTAAAGTCTAACTCGAATGCTATTTCTTAAGAAACTTTGCCTGATCATTCTCACCATTCTCTGAATAAAGAAAAATTTTACTCATACCCCTTGTTATGCTGCTCATCACTCTCAAACTCTTGGTATATTTATGTATTCCTGCTGCCATTCTTTCTTCCAATGCCTTTCTAAGCACCCTCCCACAGTTTATAATAAAATTTTTGACTTGTAATAAAAATTTGTGTTTTGATGTTACATGAGAATTTGAAAAATCAAAATATGACTTTTTACTTTTACAAGTGTTGTATAAGGCTTTTATCAAGAAATCCAGCAAGTTAAGTAAGAAGAAAATTTCTAATGCTTCCCAAGTCATGATTTGCTCTGAAGGCAAACTCTTACCTTAACATTTTAAGATCTGAATCAACTGTGTGAGTCTATATTTGCTTTACTTCTCACTGACAACTTTTCATTTTCAGGTTTACATGACCAAATCCAAATTGTATGTACGGGATCTCATAACAGCAACAACCAAAAAGTCCCCTTTGCCATACCGTCTCCTGAAATATACATATATTAGGCTGGGTTTACTTCCCAGCCTATATTTAGAACAGAAAATATTTAGTACAAAAAGAAAGAGATAAGAATTAACATTCATCATTAATTGGCAATAGCTTGGCTTTCTATTCTCGATTGCTTCAGGGCTGACAGCTCACCTGCATTTTGAAACAGACACCTGTTCATTCAGCTTTCTGCCCTTTAATCTCATCTTTCCACCCACAGCATTTTAATTACCCTACAATTAATACTGTCCTAGTTTCACCCCCATGGAATGGTAGAATGGGAGGAGGCTGAGGAGAGAAGTTGGCCTGATTGTAATTTGCAATTCAGATACCCCATCATTTGTCTCTGGGTGAGAATCTCTAATCCTGATTCATTCTAATAACAGGTCTCAAAGCACTGTCTCCGACCCCGACACACACACACACACAAATGAAATGTCATCTCCTTGAACATAATCATGAGTTCTCATTTTCCTAAAAATATATGTCTTTGACCCCTACTCCCTGCAACAACAAATCTGGGGACCCTATCTCTAAGTGGGAAAAGAACATGGCATAGATTAGCAACCTTAGTAAGTGACAAGGAGAACAAAAGTTTCTGAAGTAGTTGGGAGAGGGGGAAAAATGAGGGGAAGGGGACAAATAAACAGAGACTTTTTTCTTTGCCCCTTGATGCTCTCCACAAACCTTCAATTAATTTTAAATTCTCAGTGGAAGAAGCCAAAGGCCTAGCCTGTCCCAGCTCTGCTGTTTTCTTCACTAACATAAGGTTATTATTGCCAAATGGATCCTCTTCCCAAATGAAAATTAAGTCCTGTGTCATCTGAGGTAGGCGTGGAGCCTCTTCTACAGTATCTTCCACCCACCTGTCCTACCTCCCTTGAAATGACTTGCAGCTATGGGTGGCATCCGCCGCCGTTTATAAGCAGTCCTGTGGGTGAGTATTTGCCTGACAGACTGAGTGGGAGTTGGACTCTGGCCATCTAGCTCAAGCTGCCTACTGGGGCCGTGGTCTCTCACTCCTACTTTCATGGGGATGGGGCTTCATAGAGAGATTCCATGTCTTGAGGGTATTTTTTTTCTGTATGTCCTGGGAACTACTGAATTTTTAAGGAGATATTTTAGAATCCTAGAGTATCTTTTGCCCCTTTCACTCCCCTAATGCAGCAGACTTGTCCTAATCCTGACAGAGAATTAAAATGCCAAGCTTTTGTTACTAACGTGATTGATGACTGACCTTGTTCTAAGACCTTCACATTTTGATTCAATGGTATTCACTTCGGTGAATCTCTGGTATTAGTACTTTCATCCTCAATTTATAAATGAAGACACTGAGACACATTGTGTCACCCAACTTCAGATGCAAGGTCTCCCTACATTCTACTAAGTCATACAGTTTCTCGCTCAGTACTCAGTATTCTTAGGGCTTCAAGTGGCATGTCTGATACGTCATTTAAACTGAGACGATAGGGAGGCAGGAGATTTATCCAGAGGAACCACCCCTGTTTGAGACAAACTGACAAAATGAAAACAGGCTATGTTCATGCCTCCCTAGAAAGTAAAAGGACAACACCTTTCCAAACCACAGCTCCTCTTCCAGAGTGATTAGGGTATGCCCAGGGCTCTGGCAGTTTGTGATTAAAAAGACAAGGCAGTGCAGCAAGAACCGTGGCCTGTAGAATCAGGACTTCACTGCAACTGCAAGGGCCATGGATGGGATGTGGCCATGAGCTTGCTTCTTTGTTAAATCCAGATTGCCTGTTAACCTGGGAATATATACATTACATTTTATTTAGTTTCCACTTACATTTTATACTTTAAATTCTATAGGGCTTCTCTGAAAAATTTCTTCGCAGGTCTCCTAATTATCATTTTCTTGATTCTTAATCCCATTTTACAGATGAGGCCACAAACTCTTCCTTAAGACTCAAATCCAATGTTTTTTCCACTATTCCATATGACGTCTGCCCTTCAGATCCAAGGATGAGGTTAATGCTCATATGAAAGTCCCAATACCTGGTACCAGTGAATGGGAACTTATGTGAAAATAGAGTCTTTGCAGATGTAATTAAGATGTAAGTTAAAATGAGGTCATACTAGAGTTAGGGTGAACACTTACTCCAAGATGACTGAAGTCCTGCTAAGAAGAGACACAGAGACAGATGCACAGAGAGGAGAACACAGTGTGATGATGGGCAGGGATTAGAGTGGTACATCTACAAACCAAAAAAAGAAAAAAGAAAAAACACCAAAGATTGCTGGTGACCACTAGAAGCAAGAAGAAAAGCATGAGACAGTTTCTCTCCTAGAGCTTACAGAGGAAGCATGGCTCTGCCAACACCTGAACTTCAGAAGCCTAGCCTCCAGAACTGTGAGAGAATAAATTTCTATTGTTTTAAGCCACAGTTTGTGGTACCTTGTTACAGCAGCCCTTAGAAATGAGTACAGGTAGCATCTAAATACAGATATTACAAATCTAGGCCAACAGCAGGGGTAGGGGCTGCAATATTTTCTAGGTTCAGGTAGACACTGGCTGTTTCGATTTTATAAAACAGTTTATTACCAGTTATTTATCTTTCTATAAGCATAATAAAGTTTCTTAAGTTTCCTTTGAGTTTTTCAGTGTGGTAGGAAAGTCTCCATGCTAAATGTCCTTTTCCCAAAGGACGGCGCTAGACAGCCAGCCTTTGCAAATCTCCATTCCCCAGGCCCCGCTGGAACCTTCTGGCATGTAAGATTTCCTATGTATTGTCCTACAATAGAGCTTCTCAAACTTTCTTGATCTTTGAAAAATCCCAGTGCCCAGGTTATACCCTTAGTCCGATTCTATTCGAATCCCTGCATTTTGGGAGGGGACCCAGGCATCTATATATATATATAAATAATATATATTTATTTATTTATTTATTTATTTATTTATTTATTTATTTATTTATTTATTTTTATAAATATATATTTATTTATATATATTTTATATATATTTTTTATATATATGTATATATATATTTTTTTTTTTTTTTAAGTTTTCCAGGTGATTCCAGTGATTCATCCAATCAAGTCCAATATCCTAAAAATTCCTCTTGGGGTTTTATTTTATCAGAGAATAAACTTAAGTTAATCCCCTGCCCTATTAGAAGCATCTAGGACAGAGGTCAGCTCCAGCCCACAGCCTGTTTGGTAAATAAAGTTTTGTTAGAACAGAGCCACATCGATTTACATGTACTTTGGCTGCAATAGCAGAGTTGAGTATTATGACAGAGACCATGTAGCCCACAAAGCCAAAAATATTTACTCTCTATCTGTCCCTTGAAAAAGTTTGCAGGAGACTAAAACTTACCTAATTCATCTTTCCTTCCCACAGTGAAGATCCAGCAAAGGGCTTTGCGCTTAGTAGGGACTCAGATGAATCAAACTGAAGTCAAGTGAACTGAAATGAACTGAATTAACTTGAATCTTCTTCAACATATTATCTAAAAAGACTCCAAGGTGTTATGCCTCCCAGAGGTATCTGCATTTTAATAAGTAATTTGTAAAGCCCCAACACCTTTATTTGAAGACAAAAAGGAATACCTAATTGCAAGCACCTGTTATCATGAATGTGCCATTCTATCAGAGTGAGAAATCTCCCCCCAGAACCTCTCAAATTCCACCAGGATGCTGCCACTCAGCTTACCTGAGTGCAAAATATACTCTGCTGAAACATGCACACGGGAGGTCTTGATCGTTCTTATTGCGGAAAAAAAAAAAAAAATCTGCAAGGCTTATTTGTTTGGCTCATACTCCTTTTTATTAATTCAACAAGTTTTCCCCATGGGAAAAACTGATCAGTTTTCTTAAAAAGTGTCACCACTTCCCATTTACTAATTCCTAGAACTTACGTTCTATGGGTACTTTTATTTATTCTCATAGTGAACAGGTATGTCAGCATAAGCATGTTGGCAAATTTCATTATTTAATTTTGCTCTTGTCTATGAGTGATGGGAAATGGCACTGAATTAAATTCCCTCAATGCCAAATCAGCTTAACTGGGGAATTTGTCAGCCAACTAGATTGATGCAAAGTCTTCTAAAATCCTCATAAACTGAAAAATTCTTAGTTTTTAAATAGTTTACATGGATGCTCATAAAGAACAAATGTCACTCTTGTGTCTCAGGTAACCCAAACCTTCCCAGGGGAAGGGCTTTAGGAAGCTGACTCCCAAAAGAGGCAGGAGAGGAGAGAGGTCTCCAACCAAGGAGTCAGATAGATCAGGGTTTGAATTCTGACTCATCGTTTCCTAGTCACTGAACTTGGACAAGTTACTGAATCTCTCTCGACATCAATTTTCTCAAGTGAAATGGGAGATAATAAAAGCTTCATAAGGATTAATGATATGCAGAGAACTTGGCACAATGCCCAGCACATAGTAAGCATTAAATAAATGCTATCTTTCCTTATGGTCTTAGCTAAAATTAAGTTACTGTTATGGGAGCTTATATCCTCAGGACAGATGACTCTAGAGAATTCTAACCCATATTTTCATTATATGCCATAACTGCATCAGATTTGTGTGTGTTTAATTTATAAACATAAAATCCTTACATCTACCTAGCAATATATTACTATATTCCTTGACTCTAACACAATAGCCAAATTCTTCCTCCCTAGAAAATCATTTTCTCCACTGCATGATTATATCTTTCTTCTGCTCGTGACTGAACAGCTCCTTTCCCTACAGTCAAGAACCACGATAATCTGGCTCTGCAGGAACCAAGTTTACTAGTCTCACCAGTGATCATTTTTCTTTTATTCTGGACTTCCTCTTTGTATTCCGCACACACGTCATGCTAATCCTCATCTCTGCCATCTTGGCCGAAAATCTCTTTGGCTTTACTCCTCTCTTCATTCCATCTTATCATACTCATCCTTTAAGAATCAGCCTTGGTGCACTATCCTCCCTGACACTCCTTTTGGCCCCTTGAATTTCTCTTTAATTTGTGAATTTGATAGCAATTATGCTCTATGTTACACAATTTAACATTTTACCAAACACTATCTTTCACTCTTTATTGATGTTTAATGTGTCCCACTTGTGGATGCTTAGCCCGACCACGATCCTGGAGGGAGGAAACATCTCTTAAGATTCTCCTATAGCCCATGTATACCATGTGGTGTGACGGGCATCCAATTGGTGTTAGACACGCGTGAATTTAAGTTCCCATGCTCTGTGACCTTGAGGTTTCTTAACCTCTTTACCCCAAAGTTTCTTCAATTACAAATGTTGTTACGAGGATTCAATAATATGTCTAGAGTCTGGTACTAGAAACCATTCAGTAAATACTAGCTATTATTATTTTAAGTCTGATTGAATAAATGGCAATAGTACCTTTGAATTGCAGTACTTCTTTGTCTAGGTATCATTCAACGTCTTAGCCCAGAAAGCGGAGCCTGAAGCAAAGTTTGGGTGCTATCACTTTATTAGGAAGTGTAATACAAGAAAGTAGAAGTGAAGGAAAGGGAAACTCAGTCAGAGAAGGAAGGAAGAGCCAGGTAAAATGGTGCTTTATAGAGCTGACCACTCCTGTATATGGAGGTCTACTGATTGCTCATTCTTGCTTTAGAGTCTTCAGAGAGGCATATGAGCTACTGCATGTCAGGGCCATGTATCCACAGGAAGAAGGGAGAAGGCTATAGCTACTGGCAGCTGTCTTCCATTGGTCAAAGGTTCTGTCCATAGGACACTAACTCCCCCATATTGCTAGTTTGTGCTTCCAGTGCATGCAGAGTAGATCCTCAGTATCTCAAGTCTCAGCTTGGGTATGAGGCAAGGAGTGCTGGGTATGGACCTGGAAGGAGGCCTTTATTAGGTTGTGACATTGCACCCATGAAAGTCAGGAGGGGCAAATCATGTGGCTAAAAGCTTCAGAGAAAATTGAGGCCGAGAAAAAGCCTAAGACTATGAGATAAACAAGCTATCCTATCATTCATTTCTCTCCTTTGGATCTTTTCCAAAGCTTTTACACCAATTGTATGGTCTTACTATTTGGTATATCTCTTTCTCCATGAATGCTAAAGGGAATGTATATTTTCTTTTTCTATATGCAAGTTTTTTTAATTATAAACATAATAAATGCTTAATATAGGGAAATTAAAAATAGGGATAAGCAGATAAGAAAATAAAAATACTTCAAAATCTCTTTATCACGATGTATGTTATACCTGGCTTTTTCTTAACTTGATGTTTCGAGTACCTTATCTTGTTAACAGATAACTATCTAGAATCTCATTTTAATGGCTTTATAATATTTCATTTTATGCCTGAACTATAATTTGCTTCATCGATCCCCAATTACTGGACATTTACATTGTTTAAATTTTTTTTTCAGTTATTAACAACGGCAAAGTAAACAGGTAAATATTCCTGAAGATGAATTCTTGGGAGAGAAATTGATGGCTTAAGGGAATATACCCATTTAATGCTTTGGGTAATTATTATCAGCTTCTCCTGCAGAAAAGCTGTACTAATGAAAACTCCTCCAGCAGCATCCAAGATTAATATATACATTTGCAAACCTGCAGGTTCTACTCATTGACCTCAGCTGGAACACCGCTGAGTATATTGAGCTTGATCAAGCAGGATTCCAGTCACTCAGCACTCCATTTTACCATCAAGTAGCATTCTGAGAGCTCTGCAATAGCATTAGCACCTCAGAGCCCTAGAGCTACCTATGTTTTTCTTTTCTTTCATCTCTATCTGAGAAACTTATCAGTCTTCTTATTAACTTCAACATCACGAAACAATATTCATCTTAACTAGGATACTCTGGAAACCAACACTAGTTCTAGCAAATGACATTCTTCCAAGCCTTGGTGGAACGTTTGTGTTCTGATGAGAGTAATTCCCACATATGCCATCCTGAAAAACCTGTTTGCCAACCTTACAGTACTAAACCACAATTTTCTATGTTGCATAATCCTTTCATCTCTGGGAA
Organism: Pteropus medius; assembly: GCF_902729225.1. NCBI lineage: Eukaryota > Metazoa > Chordata > Mammalia > Chiroptera > Pteropodidae > Pteropus > Pteropus medius. The sequence continues at coordinate 17,089,146 of NW_024352785.1, read as the reverse complement.
ACACATTCGCCTGCCCAGCTAGGCCCTGGGTGTGCATAAAACAATAATAAGCACTTGTGCTGGGCTTTTTTAATCTTCAAAGTATTTTGTGAACATTAACTAATTAATTTCACAACACTCTTGTAAGATTAGTAAGAACTACTCCTCCCCTGAAATAAAAACAGCACAAACCATTGAAATATTTGACATCACAAAAAGCCCAGAATCTAATAGTCTGGGAAGAGAAGCTTATCTATTACCAGCTCAGCTGGAGAGTTGAAGGAAGCCGGGCAGCCTAGTGATCTTTCCAGAACCACAAAGGGAAGCAGCAGCAGGACAGCAATTAGATTTCACTTAACTAGTGCCCATTGCTATGCTTAGGCCAAAAAGCAGTCAGAGCATGGTAATTCAGTCAAAACTCAGTACAAGAATTAAGGATATCTGACCAGTTCAAGGTCACCTATATGCAACCAAATAGTGTATAGGAAAATTACAAAGAAAAGCTCTTAAATATTCAAAGTAATTGTATAACAGGAAGAAAGTGTATCTCAGAAAACAGGCACATAGGGCACTGAATCTAAAGGTTAGGCATTAATGAAGAAATTCAAAATATAAATGCAAATGACAAGTGACTACACAATGAACCATAAAGGACTGTCCCATGAATTCTTACTGAGATGTGTACCTGTACCAATCGCGTAATGCTGACAATTAGGAACTATAAAAGTCCAGAGAGTAAGTAAACACACAGCTTTTAACTCTCTTAGGAAAAAAAATTAACTTGTTTTATACACCTGGAACCTGGTGATTACTTTTGACCATTGTGCCTTGAATAGATAATTTAAAAAAAAGAATTCTAAGTTTTAAAACTTTTCATTATCAGCTAAATTATTAACTTTATCATGTTCCAGACTGCAGTCTAGAAAGGCAAGCATCATTTGCTATTATTTTTCTACTTTACATGGATGGCAAATATTATGGGTATTGTGATAAATGTGTTCTTGACTCTTGGAAATCAGAATAACAATAACAGCAATACTAATATAATGATACATTGTGTATCACAGCTACAGTTTACTATAATAGTGCCTATTAGTGTTAGATACTGTACATGGGGTATAAACAGCAAAGCTTACCAGATGGTATCAGAGTGTGGACGTCAGCAAAATATCTGACTTTAAACAAACCACCACATTTTAGCTGTGTCATTGAGCAGGTCATATACAATCTCTAAGCCCCATTTCCCTCATCTGTATGATGAGGATAATGACACAGTATTGGTCAGGACGCTTGGGTGCAAATGACCTTTTCTTGATTCCATATTCCCTTTTAGCAACTGCCTCATTTCTCTGCTCTTCTGCAAGAATGTCTATACTCTCTCTGTCTCTAGGTCCCGATTTTTCCATCTCTCTTCAGTCCATCACAAGTAAGCTCCTGCCTCTACCAACACTCCATTGAAACTTGTCTTTTCAAGTACAACCTAGAAAACCACATACAACTCTCAGTCCTCATCTTACCGGACTCTCGGTAGCTGGTCCTCAGTGGACATGGCTGAGCACATTCTTTCCTCCTGAAACACTTCCTCCACTTGACTTTCTTAACATCACATGGATTTTCTATGACCTCACTAGTGATTACAGTTGACCCTTAAATAAGGTGGGGGTTATCGGTGCCAACACCACTCTCACACACACACGCGCGCGCGTGCACATTCAACTTAAGTCGGCACCCCCCATTCATGGATTCCCAACTCCAGATGAAAAATCCACAGATACAAAACCCAAGGTTATGGAAGACTGACTGTATGTTTATTTTTTTTAATCTGCATATAAGTGGACCTGCACAGTTCAAACTCATGTTATCCAAGGGTCAACTACTTTTCAATCTCTTCTACTGACTCCCCTTTTTCTGCCTGAATTCTAAAATCATCCTAGAGCGTTGTCCTTGACTCTCTCCTATATCTATCCCCACCTCCCTGGGAGATCTCATCATATCTCATGGCTTCAAATAGAATATATATACATCGAGCCCAGATGACTTTCCTGAGTTCCATCCTGGCAAATCCAACATCTACTCTTTTATAGGTAAGAAACATTTCAAACTTAACACATCCAATATTAAAATTATGACATCTATCCTCTCATGCCATCTTTAGTCCTACCAACCTTTTCTGCACCAAATCTTCTCAGTCCCCTTCAGTACCACCACTGTTCATCCAGTGACTTATTCCAAAAGCCTAGAAAACGTCTTCGTTGTTTCCTTGAACTTCCTTGCCCACACTTGATCACTCCCACCATCTACTTATACATCCAATCCATCATGAGGTCCTGCTTACTCTAAGAATATATCTGGATTCAAACCACCTCCCCTATCGTCACCACAAACACCCAAGTTCAAGACAGCAACATTTCTCACTTGGATTAAGACTTTTAACTGGCTTCCCTACTGCGTTTCCTCTTATCCCACTGTAGTCTGTTTTTCAAGTCAAAGTTATTGTTTTGAGACATAATACAAGTGAATTTATGCTTCTAGCATAAAGCTATCAATGGTTTCCCAATGCAGTTATAATAAAATTCAAACTCTTTAGCAAGTTGTACAAAGCACTACATGAACCTATCATGCCTCACTCACTAACCTTGTTTATTATGACCTTCTTTATGATACTTAAATATAACAAGTGCATCTGGATGTCAGACATTGTACTTGTATTTTCCCCTATTGGAAACTCCTGGCTGGCTCCCTGACAACCCAGATCTCAGCTCAAATGTCAATTCCTTAGAGAGACTTTCTTTGACATTTTAAATAAAGTTGTCTCCACACTCCTCCACATGCACACATACATTTTCTACCTCATTAACCTTTCCGAATTTTTTCAAAGCACATATTACTATCGGAAATTTTATCAATCATTTATTTTTTATCTACCTTCCCTATTAGAAGATTTCATAAAGCCAGCACCTTATGTCTTTTCTTCTTTACATCCCCACACCCAATAGAGTTTTAACCTACTCACAGGCACTCATTAAAAAAATTTTATAGTGTAAATGAAAATCTAACTCAAACTGGCTTAAGGAAAAATTTAAAAATAAATGTGACCTAAATATTGAGGAATAGATTTAATTTAAGGAAAAGCTGAAACCAAGTACGCAAAATTGACATATCAGTGTTGGTATGTTTCCCAATTTCTTGGCTCAGTTTTTCTTTTTGTTAGTTTAATTCTCAGGCAGATTGGGCAGGAAAAAGACATAACAAGTGGAATCTCTTGAATAATGTGATCCTCCCAGTTCTCAATCTCAGCGGAAGGAAATTACCTAGAAATAGGGACAATTATTTGCCTACTTTTTTATCCCCAAAACCTACAAAAGTATCTGGAACATAGTAAATACTCATTAATACATATTGAATGAGTTAATTAATAAATAAATACAGATTTTTTTCTCTCCCAATACTCACATATCAACTCCTAGATAAGACTCCATTGGTCCATTCAAGGAGGAAGGATAATGCTAAGAAATCACCTGGAATACGTGTCCATGCTAGGAGACAGAATTCCATCTAAATCACAAATGATGGGTGATAGGTAACTCCCGGTAGAAAAAGTACGATGAGAAGAGAAAATATTTCTATCACAAACACATAACTGGTTAGGTCGATTTAAGGATTAAATGAGTTCATATTTGTGTAAAAGCCTGGTCCAACACAGAAAAATAAAATATTTCACCAAATATTACGTTGTTCTGCCACTTCAAACACTTTAACCTACATGGGGCATAGAAGTGGCTTATATTAATTGGGTTCCCTCCACTTGGAAGACTTAAGACTACTTGAAAGGATAAATTTAGAAATTGCTAAGCCTGAAGAGCCAGACGATACAAAGATTCTTCTGGACCTGGAAACATAAGCCACTTGAATTTCAGTTATCTCTGAATCTGTTTGCCCGAGGAACCTAAACCTCAAACGCTAAAAAATAAGTTTTGCAGGCTTTGGGGCCCATCTACTTTTCTAGTCCATATAGTGTGCCCGTGTCACCTACCGTCCTCCATTCTAGTTCTCTCTTACCACAGGTAGATGGTAGTTAGAAATTCAAACAGATAAATGGCTATGGTTTGGGGCCTTTTGTTGTGAGGTGGATATTTCAGGGGTGGGAGAGGCAGCATAGGGGAAAAAATATTTCTGGCTTCACGGGGATTTAATTTCACTTACTAAGGATGTGCTATCTTATTTGTACATGTTAATTGTTCTGCATTCTATATATTTCTCTAGTATATGCATCCTCTCATTTTTTCAGATAATATTTTTCATATTATACCCTCTCCACATACCTCAACTTCTCCCCACTGCTCAATCTCAACTAAAAGCATTGCTGTTGTTTTTCTAAGGAAACAAAAGTTATAAAAATAGAGTATCCACATGTCCCCACCACTAAATATACTCTTCTTGCATATAATCTGCTATTTCTGTAGATGTACTGTCTGTGCTCCTATCAAGGGTCATCCCTACCAATGTGCATTGGATTTATCCCTCTTATCAATGCAAAAATGTTGGTCTAGCTACCATTCATTCTCTTTCTTCTCTGCATCTTCAGTTTTCCCTCCGAGTTGACCATTCCCAGGAAAGCATACTTGCATAATCTCTCTTGATCAAACACATCTATCCAACAATTGCCTCACTTCTCTCTCTACAGCAATATGCCTGTGAAATAGCTGTCTACACTTTCTTTCCTCACCCCTTTTTTAACTCAATCCAATTAGATTTTTGTCTCTATCGCCTCACCAAAATAGCTCTTGTCAAGGTCATCACTGATCCCATATTGCTAGATTCTATGATCAAATCTCAAGTTCCATCTTAATCTATCAGACGAAGTGGACACATGCTATTTTTACCTCCTTCTTGAGATATTTCCTTCACTTTCATAACCTCACTTTCTTTTGACTCTCTTCCAAGCTCATCGGGCATTCCATCCATTTCTTTGTTGATTCTTTCTTATATTGCCAACCTCTAAATATTCCATTGATCCAGACCTCCATTCTCAGATTTACCTTACCTATCCATATCACTGCATTACGAATTCATCCATAAAAGTACTATCTGTATGGTATGCTAATGACAACCAAATATACATCTCTGTCTCTAACTTTCCTTTGAATTCCTAGCTCCTATAACAAGTTTCTCTCTCAGCAACTTTATTTATAATTTTAATAGGCTTCTTAAATTTAAAACTCTCCCAAACTAAATAACTGATCACAAAACCCCCAAACATGCTCCTTCTCATGGTTTCCATTTCAGTTAAAAGCAACTTTATTCTTTAATCTGCCAGGAAACCCTGTCGGTTCTACCTTCAGATCTATCCAGAAAATGACCACTTCCAACCATCTCTACTTCTATACATCTAGTCTAGACATCCATCATTCTTCATGAATTATTTTAATAGCCTCATTACCTGCCACTTTGAACACAATTGATTCTTTTGCACAGAAAGCTAAAAGAAATATTTCAAATATAAGTCAGGTCACGTTACACCTCTGCTCAAAACCCTTCAGTGGCTTCATACTGCTTGCAGAATAGAATCCAAACTGTTTACCGTGATGCTATAGGCCCTTCATGATCTGGTTCCCGATTTCCTTTATGACCTTATTTCCTATTTGTTTCTCCACACTCACCTAACCCCAGTTACACCAGGCTTCTGCTCTTCATTGGACATGCCCAGCTCATTTCTACCTTGGGGTTGGTTGCTTTAAGGAAAACGTCCATGCGTTATACCTTATACCACCTCATCAAACACCTGACCTCTCCCTGGAAGATATTCAGTATGTTTATAAATTATCTTATACTGATATCTGACAAATTTCTGGAAATTGAATTTCCATTTAACCCCCGATCTCCATTCCAGAATTGCTTTGAAACATACTCTCCTATAAAAATGATTGAATAGAAGAAATAAAATATTCAAACTTTTTAATTTTCTTCATAGATAGACCAAAAAAAAATGAAGAAATAGCTTTTGAAAGTTTTTAAAGAAAATCTTAACATAGCCAAAAATAACTAACTAGATATAGAAATACCTACACTAATATTAGAATACAACCAGAGTAGAAGTTTTGCAACATCAGGGCAAAGGGTAAGAATGACAATAAGATTTATGAACAACTGGTTTCTGTCTGGCACCCCACACAGAGCCCCTCTTCAGGGCCAACCATAAGCCCGCAGTGGCTGGGAACATGTGCCAATGGACCTCAGCTGCGAACCTTACTAGACGCTGTCTCCCACAGTGGATTGCCTTGCTCAAGGTTCAGCGACTAGCTGGTATGAGATTACAAAGGCCCAGGCCCCTTGCCTCAATTTGGGGTAATTCTGAAGTATTATCCCAATTCCAGGACTTCCTATGGAATGCCTGAGACTTCAGTGCCCAGTGTTTTCTTACTCCATTATGGGTGTACCTCCTAAAGACACACTCTAGTAAACCTTCTGCATGCAATTCTCCACCTCAGACTCTTTTCCAGAAACCTGACCTAGAAAAGTAAAAAGGGAAAGGTATTAAGAGAAGATAAATAACATAAGCCTTTTAGTATTAAAAAAAAAAAAAAAAGCAATGAAAGTGGTAATGCAATTGCGAGAGGTTATCACAGGTTATCACAGAGCCACAAATTTCTGATTTAGAATGCGATTAGCAGGACAACCTCTAAACAATGACTACTATAATCAGGTGAGGAGGGAATAGAAATCTTAATACTTAAAAACTTAGTATTTTAAATCTGAATCCCTATTTCACTACTCTAACACCAAAATGCAATGCAAGTGAATTTAATATTTAAACAACAATAAAACCCAAAACATTAAATAGGTAATAGATGAGAGAAAGAGGAGGAGGAAGAGGAGGAGGAGGGGAGGGAGGGGAGGGAAGAGGAGGAAGAGGAAGAGGAGAAGGAGGAGGAAAAAAAGGAAGAAAGATCGAGGGAGAGAAGGAGAAAAAGAAGAAATCCATATATATTCATTTATCATTGTGGTTCTGCTTCTCTGACTGAACCATGACTGATACATTATTGAATTGATTTGAACTACATTGAAATACTAAGTATGAGGTCTTAAGGCTTGAAAACTTTAAAAGATTAACAATTTAATGATGAGCAGTAAAACATTACAGGTAGAGCTCACATTTGTCTAAATACTCCTAAATGAGAAAGATGAAAATGCAACACTCCTACAAATTTTACAGAAAATATCAAAAAGATGAAAAAGACACAGTAAATTCATGACTTAAGATTCTACTGTCACTTTAATTGACTCTTGACTTCCGATGCTACCTTTATATTTTTACATTCTGTACACAAATGAAAAAGGAAACAACTTAGCTAAAATAAGATAGCTCATACTGGAAGTATCCAAGACACCAGATTTTTATCTTTGAAATTTACTTTCTTATATTTAGGTTATTTATTTCATATATATATATATATAAAATCATTCCTAGTTCCCCAGAGGAGTTGAAGTTACTGCTAAAAAGAGAAAAGGAATTTACATCTTTTTAAATTAAAATTATTGGGATAATTTTGGTTAATAATATCAAATAGGTTTCAAGTGTTCAGTTCAATAATATATCATACGTATATTGCATTGTGTGTTCACCATCCAAAGTCAAATTTTCTTCCACCACCAAATATTTGACCCCACCTTACCCTTGTCTACCTCCCCACAACCCCCAGGAATTTGCATCTTTACATATTGTATAGCATAGTGAAAATATTTCTATCAAGATTTTTTCTGATTCAATTTCTTCATAACATCTGTTTCTATTGAACAAAAATAATATGCTATCATGTATCTAGGACATACTCACACTTTCTATTTTCATATTAACAGCACAAAAACTGTCATTGTTAGCTTGATATAACTGCCACCAACACCACCTCCAGCACACGGACATGCATGCTGCTTACTTACAGATTCATATTAGTCTACACTTGGAACGTTCCGCAAAAATCAGCAATTTTCCTAGCTCATTTCAACCTGTTTTCAATCTTATAATCTGGATACAAAGTGATGTTTTCACTCAAATAGACACAATAAAATATCTATATAATGGAAAGCAGCATCATCATTCTCTTCTATATTTTCCAAATTTTCTATGAATAGACATTATTCTTCTAAACAGAAAAATGCAACACACTTTTAAAAAATAAAACTATAAATTTCTTATCTTTAAATTGAGAGGAAAATTGATAGTAAAAGAGAGACTTTCAACAAAGTAGAAAACTATATTCAAAACTGAAACATCTTTTATAAGATCTGCCCTGATTAGGCACATTCCACTCTTAGCAGCCCTTCCTACTTCTTTTTAACACCTGTATACCCACTTTGTATGTTATAATTTACAAGAAGTGTTTATATACTTTTTTAATGTTCACGTTGTTTCACATATATATACATATTTGTATATGTATATGTATTTATACATAGATACATATTTCTGACTATACACACACACACACACATACATACAGTTAGAAATTCCTAACTATATCTTTTATTCCTTAAGTGTAAAAAGGGAGAAAATGTTTTCATTTACTCTCTCTTCTTGCCATCTATTTCAGGATTCTCCACAGGCATTGCTAACTCCAATCCTGTCTTATTTTCTTCTATTCCACCTATATTCCCAGTCTCTCAGTTAATGTCAACACAAAACACTCAAAACAAAAACCAACAAGTCATCCTATATTTTTCTTTCCATATTCACTCTGTTTCCAAATTGTGCAAATCCTTTCCTCTAAATTTCCCTTGAACATAATCTCTCTTCTCCATTCCCTTTGAAAACACTTTAATTATGGTTCCACTAGTTTTTGGCTGATTCATTCCACAAACTCTCACAATCCGATTATTGAGGAGTCCAACTAATTGCAGTTTAAACCTGAAAGGGTCTCATTTCTTCCAGTAACTGCCCCAGCCGGGCTCTACTGGAACTCTTTTTCAAGTCGGGTTCCTCTAACTTTCTTGAATTTTAGTTATAAAAATCAGTGTCATTTTTTTATGTAAGATTCAATTTTGTTCATTCTTAAAACTTGAATCTCGGACACCATGTTAAGTTTGTCGTCTCCCTACCTTCACTGTTACATGGAACCTGTGGTTCCAGCAGCTTGGAGAAGGGGTGGGGGAAGAGGAGGTATCATCTTCACTCACATCCTTCCTTTTAGTGACAAGCTCGTCTAGTGTGCTGAGGCAGGGAGGAAGAAAAGGGAAAGGCACAAATGTATACTAAGCTGGGTGACAGTATAGTCCTCTCCCTGATTAGCTACAACTGCTGTTATCTATGGGCTTATTAAGAATGGATGACAGGCCAACACTAGCCAGGATTGTTCTTATGACATCTCTCCCATGTGTCTATATCTTCGCTCCCTACATGTCAGTAATCCCATCAATTGGTGTCTCTGGTCTCATCTTCACAACATAGCCAACTCCTGGACCTGCTGGCATATGCAGGACCCATCACTCTTACCTCAGGAACTGAAAACCTGCAGGGCCATTCTTACTTCTGTCTTCATGGCAGTCCTACACCACACTGTCTCTCTTCAATTCTCTTTTCTTTAGACCAAGTAGCAGACAAGTGGGTCAGCAGGTTCAATGGCCAAGAAGACATCTGAAGGGGGAATGAATGCCAGTCTTCCCCTCTTGTGTACACCCCCACATTTAAGAGCAATTCTCTTGAAGTTCCCGCCCCACTCCCATGGCTTTAGGGAGGGAACAACTTTCTCCAAGAACACTGCACTTCTCCAAAAGGCATCAGACTTGAACCCTATCATTCTGGGAACTTGGGAGGCTAAGAGAGGGGAAGTCGGTGATAGATGATCAGGCCAGTTCTGATTTTGTTTTGCTCTCTAATAAGCCCAATAGGTGATAGTTCTTTAAACTTGCAAGGGGAGTACTTAATGCTTTTGTCCTCAAATTCACTGCGCAGTCACAATTCCTGGACCTGAGAAAAAAATACACTTGATGACTTATTGTACTTCTAATTGGTATGACCATCTACCATCTTGTTATTGCTCCATTCATCATTTATTTCTGGGGAATTGTGGAAGAACTCAATTCCCTCAAAATCAATTTTCTGAAAGCCAATTGACCAAATGACCAGCTTGTCAAATTTTTCAAGTTCACTCATTTACCAAACGCTTATGTTTCAGAAACCAGTTCACCAAAAATCAATTCATTCAAGGCCAGTTTGCTGAAAGCCTGTTAGCCAAATTAAAAATTTCTCAAATACTTATATTCTGTTATCTACTTAAAGTTTATATCAAAGTTACTTCAGTATTTTCAATGGTCCTTAAGGTTCGGTTTTGAAGTTTTAGTCGATATTTAGTTTTAGATTTAGTTTAAGCTTTTATTTCACTGTAGTCATTTTGCCCAGTTAATTATGCAATAGATTTGTTAGTCTCTAAAAGTTGGATGTCAGTTCTGTGTATGGTTCACACTTCAGATGCTGAGACTTCCCAAATTTTTGAAACATCTGCTAAATAATCTTCGAACTGAGCTAGGTAAAAATATCTGTGAATTTTGAGAGGTACAAAAGGAATGGACTGTAATTATGTATGTTTTAATGAAATCCACTCGATTACTTATAAAATCCTTGACATAAACATAATACTTGTAATTCAAAACACACTAAAAATTTTTCTAAAAGCTATAGACTGAAAGTACAGAAAAATAAGACATTAATAAGCTTTTCCTGGCCACAATAAAATGCCTCCAAAATAAAATTAAACTATACCAGGGAATTGCCTAAAACTTAATATGTAGATATAAGAAGTAACTCTTTAAATTAGTAAGTTTGGTAAATTGAGCATTTAATGGCAGCAAATTGGGCATAACAACAAAGTATGCCCCTCACACCAGGCCAATTGTTGATTCAAAGCACTGGATTCTAACCATACTGCTGGGGAAGGATGCTTTTGTCTTCAGCCAGTGTGGGAACAAGGGCTGGATATGTGTGCTGAGAAAGCTCTCCATACCTAGGAACATATAATATAAATGAGAAAAAATATATACAAAGTAAATCATGTGCAGAGAATTAGAGAAGAATGGGTAGTCCACAGTGGCAGGAAGAGTCTCACTGGGGGCGGAACCTTGGGAGAGCGGGGACAGGGAAGGAGGGGTTCTGGGGAGAGTATTGGCAATATCTAGCAGAGTTAGTGGGATCAGAATTTTCCTTGGAGGATCTGGAGGACCAGCTTTCCAGACAAGGTTAAATCAAATGTGAATAAAAGCCTTGCTAATAAAAATAATAATTAAAATGCTAACTACTATGTACCAAAAGGCAACTAAGTACCTAGTATTGGCTAGGGAAAATAATCAACTACGGCTGAAACCTATACTAAGTAATATATTCTTAAATCCCTAAAACTTTCAAATCTAGTGTTCAGCCTTGCAAAACAATCCTAGCTGACTACATGTCCCTCTCTGTTACTTTTTTTTTCACTTAAATATATAATTTAATTGTGATTTTCTATAATTTAATTTTTTTAATTTTTTTATTATTTTTTTAACATTTTATTTTTTTTTTTTATTTTCCCCCCCTCGTCCCTCCCCCTTCCCTTCTGGTAACCACTAGTCCATTGTCCACGTCCATGAGTTTCTGTTTGTCCTGTTCATTTGTTGCTTTTAGGTTTATATCCCACATATAAGTGATATCATGTGATTTTTTAACCTTTTCTTTCTGGCTTATTTCGCTTAGTATGATTATTTCAAGGTTCATCCATGTTGTTGCAAATGGCAGTATTTCATCTCTTCTTATGGCTGAGTAATATTCCATTGTGCATATGTACCACAGCTTCTTTATCCAGTCATCTGTCGTAGGACACTTTGGTTGCTTCCATGCCCTGGCCGCTGTGAATAATGCTGCTATGAACATCAGTGTGCAAATATCTTTTCAGATATGAGTTTTCAAGTCTTTGGGGTAAATACCCAGTAGAGAGGTTGCTGGATCATACAGTAGATCGATTCTTAGTTTTTTGAAGACCCTCCGTACTGTTTTCCATAGTACCTCTCTGTTACTTTCAATGGTCCTGACTTATATCATCTGGGAAGCGGGGCAGTAAATTCTTAATTCCGTGATAGGCATTTGGTGCCTATTAGATTTCGAAAGAAAAAGAGGCAATACAAGATGAAATGGAAGATAACAAATCACAACTAAGATACCTTCTACGTGGAGAGAAAAAAAATGGGAACTCAAGCGTATAAAATCTCAGGACAGATGAGCTCAATGAGTATATTTGATGTAGCTTTTTAATATAGCGTTTACCTCCAGTCCCGCTAACTTCTGTGAGGATATAATAAGATGAACCTGGGATTTTCCAAAGGTAAAAAATGTCCTGTGATCCATTTCTCTGGACATTAGTGGCTGCATGGCTCTTCTGGGATGGACCAGAGTACAGCCACTAAGCCGCTGAGGCTGGGAGATGCTGACTGCAGGGCCCACGCTGAGCAGAGTTGCCTGGTATGGAATTATCACAACGGATCTGGCAGGCCAGTGTGGCTCCAGTTTACAGGCAGGAAAACTGAACTTCAGAATACTTGTTAAACGTATTGCTAGCAAATGGCATTGATATTCAATGGTACCTAGTTAGTTTGTTGTATCTACTATATCTCATTTGATACAGTAGAACTCGAAATAATGAAAACAAGTAAGATTTATTCCCTGCTCCCATCCCATTTTTCTCTGGGTTTTATTTATTTATTTTTCCTGGGCCTTTACATTTTTAGGCAGGATGGCTTCAACCTGTACTTTACATGAAGGGCACAATCAAAATATTTTTCTATCTTTTTCATTCATTGCTATTTCTAAGTTCTTCAAGTAATACTGCATATTCTAAGTATGAACTATTAGATTTCATAGGGCATATTGTTTTGCTTTATAAGATCTTTTTTTATAAAAGGATAAAGAAAAAATTTTCCTAATGACGGGTCTTCTTCTTATGGATGAAGCTGGGAGTGAGGAGACCCAGAATAGGCGTGGAACTTGTCAACTCACTTATGCAAGGTGCTAGAGTGGCACCAGTTTTTTCTCTGTAGGCAGAACCGCAGGCTCTGAAACCCCCTTTGTAGCTCTGAGTCTTCCTCTCTGCACATCCTGGGAGGACATATAGTCTGATTCACTTCCATCCCTGTGGAGGACAATGTAGCTGATATCAAGCCTTTCTGTAAAAGCTGGTCTCTGCAGATGACCTCATATTGGTGCTTAAAACTAATACAAAAAAAAAAAAATGCCTTAGTAAGTACTAGTTCTTAAATCAATGTTGGGAAAATAGTTTATTTCCCCAAATCCTTTCCCCTTGGATTAATCCCCTTTAATACAATTGTAATGCTGTTGCTAACACTTTCTACATATTCTAGGTATTGGTCCTTGTTTGAAGACAGTAAAGTTCTTTCTTCATCTTTACAGTTACATGGTTAAACATTGTAGTCATTTCTTTATAAAGACATATATTCCAAAGGTGATTTTTTTTTTAATTGAAACTATTGGCCTGAAAATCTAAGGCATAATTGTCAAAATTTCAGACAGTTAATTTTTCTACCAATATAGTTTTAAAATGGCATGAAAAAAAATAGTCAAATGAGATAAGCATAAAAATTTCCAAGGCTCATTGTTTAAAAGTCTTATTCAACTCTTTTCCTCTGGCGTGCCACTGAAGATCCTTGCGTCACCATGAGCTGCCAACCCGCACGATGTTACTAGTGTTGTGAGAACAGGCCATACCCAAAATCTCGCTTCTGCCCAGTTGTCTCTGATGCCAAGATCTGAATCTTTGACCTGGCGCAGAAGAAGACAAAAGTGGATGAGTTCCCACTCTGTGGCCGCATGGTGTCTGTCAAATGAATATGAGCAGCTCTCTTCCGAAGCTCTGGAGGCTGCCCGTATTTGTGCCAATAAGTACATGGTGAAAAGCTGTGGCAAAGATGGCTTTCATATCCGAGCATGGTTCCACCCGTTCCATGTCATTCACATCAACAAGATGTTGTCCTGTGCTGGGGCTGACAGAGTCCAGACAGGTATGTGGGGCGCCTTTGGAAAGCCGCAGGGCACAGTGGCCAGGGTCCACATTGGCCAGGTAATCATGTCTATTCGCACCAAGCTGCAGAACAAGGAGCATGTGATTGAGGCTCTACGCAGGGCCAAGTTCAAGTTCCCTGGCCGTCAAAAGATCCACATTTCCAATAAGTGGGGCTTTACTAAATTTAATGTGGATGAGTTTGAAGACATGATGGCTGAAAAGCGGCTCATCCCAGATGGCTGTGGGGTCAAATATATCCCTAATCATGGCCTCCTGGACCCGCACTCATGACTCTTGGTGCTACCTTCCCCCCGACTCTTCTACTAATAAATCCCTATTTCTGTAAAAAAAAAAAAAAAATCTTATTCAAGTTAATGGGGTTGAAGTTATATACATTTAATTTGATTTTGTTCTGCTTTATATGAATTATTACACCCATTTTAAAGAAGTCAGACAGAGATCCAGAAAGAAAAGGAGGCACTTGATTTTTTAAAAAAATATTCGTGTGTATGTGTGGTCATAAGTTGCAGAATAATCTATATAAAATTCGATTCAAAAAATGAGCGCTTTATCTGTGAGTTTTTTTAAAGAGTAAATAACTTACCCTAGTAGCAAACCCTTTTTTCCCTTAATTTATAACTATGTGGATATCAGTATAATTAATTGGAGGCTCTTTATCGTGTTCGATTTTTTTTTTCTTTTTAGAAATATAATTCTTTGTCATAAAATTGGCACCATTGTCTTTTTAGAATCTGCTTCCATGTTTCCATTTTGCTAAAAAGAAGATAAATCCAGGATTTTCCATTTTTCCTTTTCATTTTTTTATATTCTTTTTCCTTTCAAGAAATATAGTACTTCTGTTTATGAGAGATGCCGTCATTCTATTTAGTCATTGTGATCACTTTTCTGATTTTATTTGTATGTCTAATGTTACTCAACTATCTCCTTAATAATAATAATGTTGGGGCCCATATCCTTTCTTCAGAGTTTATTTCATCAGCTAAATTGAATGAAAATTTAAGAAAATGGACACAAGGACAGAGCTCTGGAGCTGTTTCCATACCCAGGAGCCACTTTATAACATCCTGTCCACAATTAGAACCTCTCAGGAAGACTCCGTGGTACTGACTTTAGCCCTTGGTTTCGTCTGTCCTCTATAAGGCAGGGGCTTCTGTTGGGCAGCAAATCTCAAAACAGGTCTTACAAGTCATTTCTCTGGTGCCTGTCATAGCCATTCAGTTTTAAAAGGCCGAAAGAAAGTAGACAGCTGCCACAGGGACATCCCTTGACTCTCCTTGGCTCCTCCACCCATACCATTAATAAGGCCACATGGCAGACTCCCAGTAGCTGGTAGGAAGGGCCCTGAGTCTGTGTTTGCATGAAGGGAAGGAAGAGAAGAGAAAGACAGAATGTGGTTCAGGGTGGCAAGTATAAGAAAGGCCAGCTAGAAACCACTTGATTTTGACATTCAGGTACCACTCTTTAAAGATTATGTGGTATGTTCTTCCCTTGAGCACTGTTAGCAACCTTACTGGCTGTGAATTAATGTATAACAAAAGTTTTGGCAGATCGTGGTAGATGTGAACTCTTCAGAAGCTTCCTGAAAGATTAAGTTTAGTTTGGACCAGTTAGGGTTTGCACAAATTATGAGTGGTAATGTCTTGTTTGAACAAAAAGGACATGAGCAGACAGGTCAAACCAAAAGAATATCAGTAAAACAAATATTTTCCAGTTTTGAATAAAAGTGTTATTTCTACAACTTAATTAAGGACATTTTCTGATGATATTCTTTAGTATTTTATACTATTTCATGAGTTATAATTAGATGATTAGTTTTATATAATATTTTTTTAAATGCTTACCATCATTTATTGTGAAACATACATGATTTACATTGAATTTTGTTTTTTATGGTTCTGAATCAACGTCTACCTCTTTAGTAATTTCTTAACTAAGAGTTGCCCAAAGTTGAAGAATGAAATTCATGTGTATACCATAGTCCTGAAACTTTCGTTTTACACTATTCAATTGGCAGATTAACTTGTCTTTTTGTAAACCCTTGTATGCTTCTAAGACACTATAAATAATCATGACAATATCTAATAAAAATAGATGTCATATTGCAAAACCACAGCAGAGTTTAAACTTAGTTTAGCAAAATCAACAACATGCTCACAAGACTGATGAACTGCAGTAACGTGTTTTTAACAAAAGCATTCTTAGCTACCAGATAAGCAAGTGTCTTCTTGACATAGATGGATAATAGCACATGTGCCAGAAGCCAGTGGAAAATAGGAGCTGTCATCTAGAAAATGACAGAGCCATTTCGAGTCCCTCTAGATTAGTACTCCATCTTCAGCTGAGCAGATATACTGTTAGCTGAAGGTCTATTGCCAGCAAATCAGAAGCAAGAGGGCAGAGCCCCTATCTTTCCAAGATGCCTAGAATCATCAGAGGCTCAGAGGCAGAGAATGCACATGATGACATCCCAGCTTTCTGTTAGGCTTGTGGCATAAGGAACCAACTAAATAAAAGTACTACCACGTAGGTCAGCAAAAATGTGACTTAATCTGTTCACCATAGAGACTCACCAATGTTCAAAAGTAGGATAAGCTAGTGTAAATAGATTGTTTTTAATACCCTGCCTCATTAGAAATTGTCCTGTAGATAGGTGCCTGATTATAACACCACAAGCTTTGCTACTTATCTTTATTTAAACAACTGAGTGTTTGGAAATTCACCTCCTCAGCCTTGTGTGACTAAATAAGTACTGTCTGACTGACCGGCATCTAGGGAGGCAATTCTGAGGCTAAAAGGAAGATCCAGAGTGCACTGAATTTAGCAAGACAGATTTTCAAATGCAGCTATGTCTGCATTTCAGTAAAGGCTTCTCCACCTTGTCTTGGAGCCCACTGGGGGACCATCTCTTTGTGACTGTGCTTAATGGCTGAGGATAATATGCTGCCCTGTGCGTGGTCCTCTGGCAGAGAAGAAGCACTGCTGTTCCATTAATGGCTTGGCATCACATAGCACACTCTCCATAACATTGAGCTAGAGGCTCTGGGCACTGCTGTCCCCTGGTCAGCCATTAGGGCATCTCTGATTTCTGAGGATTCGACTCAGGCACCAACAGAGGATCAGCTCAGAACTATGTGGTCATAATGACACTCTCCACATCTGGGAGTGACAGTCTCCAAGGGACACCAATGGACATATCAACTTTCACCACAAAACAAAACGGAAAGTTGCCTTATACATATTTTTCTTTATGGCTAGGGTTAGCAAAAGAGATAAAAATGTTTTTAAATGTTTAGAGGCTAAGAATAATAAAGAAACAAACAATTCTCCCAGAGGAGAAATGGCTGCTTTTCATTCCTGAGTAGTTAACACACACCTTTTAACTTTAACTCGAAGCTACAGGGGTGACAGTTTGTGTATAATTTAGGGCTCCCTGGAATCTCCTTATACCTATCAGGACAAGATTTGCTGCACATATTTTTCTAATTAATAATGAGCCAAATAAAATTCATTTATATTGATGAGGCTAACTTCAGAAAGAAATATTCTTCCAACTACTTATTTTGTCTATAATGACCAGTTATTTGTCTTACGCGTGATAGGTGAAGAAGAAAATCCATGTTTCTGCGGCATTCTAATTTCCTTTCAGGTCTGTCAGGTCATATCGTACAAAAGCCTCCTTTTCCCCTCCCTCTCCAGTCTTTTCTTTTTGTCAACGACATTCCCCACGATAAGCATTCCAAAAGAATAGCTATTGCTTCCCCGGCAGCTTGGCTTTGTCAGTTCTGAATGCAGGGTCTTGCTTTGCCATTTCCGAGGTCTCTTTGAAACCCTGGATCACAGCTGGTGCTTCAATCAGGAGTTCACAGCATGAAGAAGCGGGCAGTGGATCCTCAGCTAGCTCTGTGGAAAATAGATCATCTCTTTCATAGTACACAGTGGAATATACCTTTCATTTTATCACTGAGAATGACTGCATTGCTCACAAAAAAAAAAAAAAAGTCCTTCTTGACAAAAATGTTAGTAACAGCCCAGCCTCCTAAGGGAGGGGAATATTTTGGGGTTTGAACAGAAGTGACCTTAGCTTGTCACAAGATTTGACTTTAAGAAATGCAATGGTGAATTCTGTTTTCTGTTGTGGTTTTAAAATCTGGCACAGTAATAAACTTAATGATATTTTAATTATGTGTATCATGACAAAATGTGTCAGTAAGAGTATGTAAGTGGAGAGTTTTTGAAAAATACACTCATCTAATGAAATTGATATACTTTCCCAATATATGGCATGATATTTCTTTATTTTTTAAATCATTTTCAGGGATAGATTTTTAAGATAATATTTTTAATGTTTAAAAGTATTTTACTTATACTCGGGGAATGAAGATGAAAGAAAACATTTAGTGACCATTTAGTAAGAAAAAATATTGGCAATGCTAGGCAGATGTGATGCTAGGATTTGTATCTCTAGCTGAGAGCAACATGGGAAATTAGCAGATAAGTCTGGAAATAGAAATGGGATCCGGTCATACATAATAAGAGCTAAGCCTTTTGAAGTAAAATTCTCCTTTTTAGTGAAGTTCTTTTTTCAAATTTTGTTTAACAATTAATGTTCTAACTTGTAACTTATTCAAAGAAAATAAGCCTCCTTCAAATACTAATACAGGCTGAATTTAAATATGCCAAATGAGGCAGAGAAGTGGTAGATTAGATGCCAAAAAATCGCTTTGACCTCAATTATCCAGAGAGTATTTCAAGAATCACTTGGCATGGCTAAAGAGCATGTAATCTAGTTGTTTCCAACATAATCACCATATTCTAGGAAAACCATCCTTACATGTTACACCATCTTCCATTCTCAAACAAATCAGAGCCCAGAGTTATAAATATATTCACCCAGCATCTTACAGGTGAGGAGGAGCATTAACATCAATATTTCTTACATAATTGCTCTTATTGTTAATGTTTTGTGTAGCATGAAATGAGTGTTTTATATACATTTGCGAACATAGGGGTCTTTTTTTTTTTTCAATGAAAAACAGCTATTTTGTAAATATACTCTAATAACTACCAGACATATGTTTCTATATCACCACATCTGAAACTAGACCAAGACCCATAATTAAAAATACAATCAGAGGTGCTGGGGGGAGGAGAAAATGGAGAGTTGTTTAATGGGTAGTTTCAGTTTCACAAGATGAAAAAGTTCTGGAAATCTGTTGCACAACTATGTGAATATACTTAACACTGTTGAACTATATACACTTAAAATGGTTCAAGTGGTAAATTTTATGTTATGAGTTTACCACAATTAAATTTTTTTAAAAATATTTTAAATATAATCAGGAGAAACGTTCTCCCCTGGATCTAGGAAAATGAGCTAGGTGGGAAGCATTACCTACTTGCCAAAAGCCAGCTTTATAAGTTCTGTGAAGCATTTATAATGTTGGTAGAGCTGCCATAGGGGTCAAGGAAAACAAGAAGCAAAGAAAAAATAATCAATGCCTGTGTCTCCTTGAATAATTTTGATTTGTGTGGAATACCAGAAATGATCTCTCGGAGGAACCTCTCACCATGAATAGTACGGCTGGGGAACCCGTGAAAAACACTGTTCTCAAACAAGCCTTATGGATCCTTGACACTGTCATTGCTTAGACATTGACAGCAAAGCCAAGTTTCCAAATGTCAGATATACAACAGAAACTCCTTGAGTAAAAGGAAAGGAAAGGGGAATAAGATTTGTTGAGCTTGAACTGGGTGCTTTACACCCATTTCATTTCATTTAACCTTGTGAGGTAGTTACTACTATCCCAATTTTCCCAAAGAGAGAAATTGGTCTGAGAGGTTATGGAATTTTCCCTATTTTGCCCATATAGTACTGATTTCATTAGAAATGAAACTCTAACCAGAGAGTCTGATTCGATCCAATTCTACTTTCTTCATTACATTACTTTGAAAAGTTAGAAGTGAAATTGAGGGATAGAGGTATAACTAGTTTCTCCTGTAGAGGCTAAAGAAAATGTCGCCAGGCTAAAGAAAATTCGGTAAGGTATTCCAGTGGATGACGCTGCATAACTCAGGAAAAAAACAACAACAATAAGGAGAAAGCTGGAGAGATTCACAAACTATAATTAGCTCCATTAAATCTCTTTAACTGAGTTTCTAACATGCTGTTTAAAGAAGGCGACATTTATGGACAAATGTAGCACACCCCTTTTTGGTCACATTTATTGGGTGTTAAAAGCAAAGTACATTTACAGGGGCCCATGGCTATCAAATTTATTTTCTCACAACCGAGTTTCCCCAGCATTGTTTGCTATCCAGGAAATTTCACAGCTGTAGAGGACCCAGACTTCAAAGTCAAGGAAGTGAATTTGGGGCATGGGAGCCTAGGGGCACCAGCAGCATTAGAAAATTACTAGATTTTTTTTTTCAGTCACTCGTTTACTATGGCATGCAAATCTGAATTCTGTATCTACACATAATTTTGAAAGCCCATACATTCAGTTTAAAACTGTAAAGATACTGACTTATAATTTCATAAAAAGTTTAGCCTACCAGAAAAAAACACTTTTCTCTCAGTTGTTCACGGAAGGAGCTTTCTTTTGCTAAACACTGTGCAGTACCAGCAGTGTGACCCGAGGGTCATGGGATAACACTAGTGTGCTCATGCTCGTAGGGGCCTTTTTTTTTGTAAGTAGCACCTGCTGTGAGGCTCTCCGAATAAATACGGAGAGCCTGCAGCAAATCACAGATGTTTTCTGCACTAGAAAAACCGACAGGAAGTAATCACTAAAAGAAAGACAGAAACAGTATGGAGTATGTAGGAGCATGGGGAGGGGAAAAAAAAGATTCCTTTTACCTTTGAGGAGGATGTTTGGGGGAATGAATTTAAAATACAGAACGTGAGTATCCTTGCTGTGCTGCTCAATTTGACCCAGACTCCACCTCAGCCCAGCTGAAAAGGCAGGAAGATGAGGTACCCCCTGACATAAGCTGAGTGGGAAAATGTGCTTGAAAATCCCTTTACAACGTGGTAGGTTGGGGTTCTTAACTTTTTTTACTTCTTGTTATTTTGTGGCATCCAGGTTTTTTTTTGTTTTTGTTTTTGTTTTTTTATAAAACAAAACACTGTGTTTTTGTTTTGTTTTGTTTTGTTTTGTTTTAAATTTGAAAATAAATGCCTTTATTTTGGTGCAAATCTTTCCTATTTGCCAGGGACCATTTCCCTTTATACCTCCTGGGGATGGTCCCCACCACACCGAGGTTCTTTCTCCTGTCCTGAGCATTGGTATCGAGCCTTGAAAAAAAAACTTCAGACCTGAGTTTATCTTGTTTTCACACCAGGTTATTTTCTGTGTATTTCAAGACCATATAATAACATTAGTTCATAGACTTTCAAGCAAGCAGTAACAAAGAAAATACTTGTCTACTCTACATTTTCCCAACAATTTCTGGACCTCATTTCAAAGAGATGCATGTTGCCTGAATGTTAATGTGTTTTTCTTTCTTCCAGAGAAACCAAAGCATGTTATTTGTTTTCACAGAAGTATACTTAACACGTTTACATTTTAGGTCACATTTGCTAGACTCCGTAAATGACTTCTCTAATAACTATTTTCTAGCTTATAATTAACATTAAAAAGCTATCCCTAATGAATTCTTCTGAGCTCTGTTTTTTAAATTTTTATTTTAATATTTGACACTTTCTTTGTAGAAAGGAAAGAACATTTGAAATAATATTGGGTATTTTGCCAAGTCTGTCAAATGAGTAGCACTTCTACTTTCTCAGCTCCTTCTCATTAAAATTGTATTCTAATTCTGTCTTAACTTGGTCTCTGTGCTTCATAAGTCATTGCCTGCTCATTACTTGTAGTGTGGGAGATGAAATTTATTCAAACCGGATAGCTGAGATAAAGAATTGAAAGGCAGACAGCTGGGAAAAATGAAATTAGCCTATTTTAGTGCTTTTTCCGGCTGGATTTTTTTCACAACCACCCGTTATACCACGTGTCTATTTGCATTTGTGACACTATCTATGTTTGGTTTATAGATTTCCATTAATATGGTATTCTTAAAACAAAAATACAGAAATTCTCCCCTTCCTTTTTTTTTTTTGTCTTAACATTGAAATGCCACTATCTGAGTTGATAAAGGGAGAAACATGATTTTCTGTAGTTTTCTATAATTATAGAATCATTAAAATTGCCCAACAAAGATTAATCGTTTCATTGTGTTACAATTCATGTTGGTGTCGCTTACAGAAAAGAACATTAATGACAAAGAGTAAATGTTATACCCTCAGAATTGTTTGAGGGGAAATGGATTTAGAACGTAATGTGACTTACAAGCAATTTCACACAGAATCCAGGAGGGAGCTGTGCTTTCTAACCCAAACACTCCATCTCCAGCTTTAAATGTCAAAAGAATACACTGTGGAATTCCTAATTTTGAATATAGAGGAATTTTTGAAGAAAATTGGCTAAACTCATTGTACTTTCCATTATAAAATTGAGTTTTTATGGAATTACGTGGTCTAATTACTAAACTTGGTATTTTTGACTACTTTGATTATGAACAGATATTGTCATTAGCTAGCTAACTAAATTGACTGCAATAACAAGCAGTAATTTAGAAATATGTTCTAAATTAGTTTCCATATGAGAGCAAAGCCTTTGTTGATCTGTGTATGTGATTAATGTCAAGTGTCATGAATTAACTGAGGGATTTCGGTATAGAAATATATGCATTTATATAAAAAGAAGAAGAGATTTATTTACCTTCCAGTTCTGAGAGTAAAAGATGGAGCTTGATTGTGTGTCTGAATAGAAGTACTAATGCATTTTTTTTCCTGATTACTCAAAGGAAATATAGGAAGAACATTTCTCCTAGAAATGTGATGGTTAGGTTAAGGGTTTAGGCTAGGTTTAAATGTCTGTATATACATTACAGTGTGTATACCCAACCTGGAAAATGATAGATAGATAGATAGATAGATAGATAGATAGATAGATAGATAGATAGATAGATAGGTAGATAGATAGATTTAAATTTAAATAGACAGAGCCCGTCAAAGTACTATGCAAGATATGTGGACAAATCTGTCAAATCCACTGTAGTACAAAATTGTAAAAAATTTTATGTGACTAATAAATTGTGCAGATAAGCAGTGGACCATAGTCATAAATAAATTTGCCTTTAATGTATGTATTTTCCGGTAACGGTAGCTGGATTGGAAAGGTGACCCTCTTGAGAGCACTTAACATGGTGGATTTTTATTTGCTTTTTATTTCCTTCCCAGTGTGATATTTGGATCATGGTCTTTGTCATGCTTGTACCTATTAACATTTTGTAAAGCATCTAGCAAAGGAGAAGGTAGAGTTATAAGACTATACTAGAAATTAATAGGCCACACAAGTCTAAGCCCTGGCATGATTTAAGAGATTTCATCTAAAGGATTACATAATAAACAACGCAATGTACATATATACATATTATGTAAGTAAATCCCAACACCCACACTGATGTGAACTTAAACAATTTGCTACTTATTGTAAGATTTATTCCTGAATATGTATTTATGGGGTTCCAGATAAAGAGCACTCCTATACTATATAATTAATATACCCAGATCCATTATAATTCTATATCTCTACTGTTTCTCCTTTCCATATTCTCCACTCCAGGCCCTTGAAATAAGCATATATCCTAGTTCTACAATTGTATATTCTCCACCAAGCAAATAAAACTTATAATAATAATAATGTGAAAACTGATTTGTTATTCGAATACATTTTACACATGAAGCTTGGGTCTACATAACCCTCAAATTTATAACCTAAGCCTCAGAAATCTACAGAACTAAAGGGCTCTGTCAAGAAACATACCAAGAAAATATACCATATGTTCCTGCAAAAGACTTTGATCTATTTTTTTCACTAGCAAAACATTCTTCCCTTTTTTCAAGCTGTAAGAATCTGGTTGCCAATTATACTCAAATTATTTTATTTGGCCCCTTGATTCTTTTATCAACTGGATGTCTTCATAGAAATAACAGCTCTACCAGCAGCACTTTTTCAAAACAATAAGGAAAAATTCTGTTTCCACCCAGAGTTTCCTGTTAGCCAATTCCTTCTCACCAGAGAGGAACAAAAAATACCTACGGGGAGAATGAATAAAAGAACAAAGGGCATTATGGATCTATTGTCCGTCCTCAACCCTGCTGTGGCCATCAGTCCTTGGGAGTGTGCTCTTTCCTTGGGACTCTTTCCATGATTGTTGGGGGTGCTTAAATCTATTTAGCACCAGTGACTGTTATGGTCAATGCCAAAGAATTTGGTTGATTACTTGGATTTTGACGTTATCCTTCTCTGTCTCGACATTCTGAGTTCTTAATAGTTCCTCAGGAGTTGCATGTCTTCTCGTGGATTCCAACCACATTGAGGTGTTTGATGTCCGATCTCAAAGAGAGAAATCTCTGAAAAAGCGGAAGACCTCATTGGACTATGCCCACATTATTCTTACGAATAGGCATACCCACTAGCTTTAGTGCATATCATGTAAACAGTATCCACTTGCTTCTCATCACTCACTAGACCTTCAAAAATTGTTTACCTTACATAATATTTTTTCTTTGCCAATTTTTTTTACTTTTACATTTGACTTTCTTGAGATGTGATTCTTTCTTTGACTAATTCCAGTAGTTGAATCATCTCCTACAATCATAAAAACTATTCTCAAATATAAAGATTTTCTTTGAGAATCAAGATTCATTATCAGACCTACTAGCCTCTGCCTATGAAAACTGAAATGAGCTTCAAAAAGGTATCTATTTCCTAATCAACACATGAGTGCCCCCTTCTAAGTCAATATCTTTCCTGACTTTCTACAGTTTAACATTCAGTATTCTCTCATGTTTTTACTCATCCTGGCCTTTCGATCTATTTCTTCCATGTCTTCTTTAGTAGCTGGACTTTTACTTCTCGGGTATTAGTGTACTTAGTCATCAGAGATGAGTAAATTCAGAGACATTAAGTGCCAAATCTAAAACAATAATGCCAAAGATGTGCTTTGGGAAAAACATAAATAAATAATGTAAAATAAAATAAATTGCATAAGGCTTATTTCCAAAATTTTTAAAGGACAAATCTCGAAAAGAGGTATAAATGAACACATATCAAAGATTGTTTTTGACTCATTATTAAATGAGGGAACTGGTAAGATGTTACAGCTTGTTCAAAGGAGACTCCAAAGAATAGACACATAGTAGATTAGGAATATTGAAATGGATTTGCCAATGTACCCGAAAGTGGCTTCTTCGCCAATGGGGAAACCAAGTTGACATTCCATGAGACGGAATTGATTTACATGTCTGTAGATAAGATTATCACATGACTATTAGTTTCCTACCAGTTACTTTCGACTTTACAGAGTTATATAAAGGTGCATAACCTCTCAGGGATTAACTAATCCCTTAAGGCTTCAGCATTCCATGGAAAGAGTACCCAGTCATTCCTTTTGCTTATTCTAAAGTTTTACATATTTCTTTACAGATTTGTTGAATCTCCTTGATTTAATATATGAATAAATGAATACCCTTGATTACTCTTCTGCCTGTACTTAGGATTAATTATTCAATTATTCAACAAATATTTCTTACTGTCACCGCTGGGATGAGGTGAAATTCAGCGAGGTCCCAGAGGCGTTGGGGAGGAGGAGAACAGTGGATAGTGGCATTGTGTGTTGTGTGTTGTCCTTCAGTTCTTCCCCGCTGACACAGCAAAGAATTACAGGTCAGCAGAATTTAGAAAAAGTAAGATTTATTGAAAGTACATTTTAGAAAGAAACAGGCCACACTAAGAAAGGCTGTAGCTCTGTGGAATTTGAAAAGTGAAGAGATAAGACAGTATGCCCCAAAGGGAGGGGCGGGTTTCCAGCCAGGAAGCTGTAACAATGCAGAAATGGGAAGGTCTGTTTATATTTGGGCCAGGATGAGAGGTCCTAGATGGTCGTTTGTGAGGTCACCTCGACTGACAGTTGGCTACTATATAACACTTTGCAATTGCTTGTGCTTACCCAGAATTCAGTCTGTTATAATTAGATTCGTGAACTTCTGGGCATAGTCATGATATTATAATGATGGTATAATGAGACTGAAGTTATGGGCAGTACTTTCTGCACATGCATTTGTAGCTGGTTTAGCCAGGAGCTTTTTGTGCTCTAGGCCTTTGTGCTCTAGAATTTGAGATAATTTATAACCCTAAAAGGGAGATATTTCTGGGAGGAGCTTAAGGACAGTCTTAGAGGGAAGTTTCTATGGTTACAGAGATGGGCCTTCGCTCCTGTCACTCATGCTTAACTAACTACCTAACATTACGTACCACACCTGTATTCCTGATTATGTCCTCAGAGTAAAAATAATTTAGTTAACAAAATAGAAACACTTTTGTCTTATATGCTAATGAAGAAAGATAGAAAATAAGCAAATAAGCAAATTATGAATATATATATCAGATGATGTTTAGTGCCATGGAAGAAAATAAAGCAAAACAAAGTAGAGCAAGTAGAGCTAAGAGGTACTACTTTAAGGAGCATATTTAGGAACGGTTTCACTGCTACAGAGTAAATTTCAGCAAACATCTGAAAGAAATGAGGACCTGAGTTCCACAAATCACCAGGAGACGAGCTATCTAGGCTGAGAGAAGAGCAAGTGCAAAATTCTGAGACAGCAGCAGGGTTAGTGTATGGAGGTCCAGCAAGGAGGTCGGTATGAAGGAAGAGAGTGAGCATAGGCCCAGGAGAAGGAACAGAACAAGAGAAATAGGCAAAGTAGATGATAGAAGGCCTTGTAGGCCATAATAATGACTTCGTATTTCTAAGTGTTACGGTAAACAAGTGGAAGGTGGGGGATAGGGTACCAGATTATGCCACCTCAAAATATGCCTCTTTGGCATTTGGGTTATTTTGATCTAAAGTCCACTGAGAACCAGCAGATGCAGAAAAAGCTCTCAAAACAGGGTACACATTATCCTTTTGTAAAGGAAATTTGCATTTATAAAGAAAATTCCCATTTGTAAGGATAGTTCCCTCTCTCATACCAGGAAGAGGAGGACTCTTAACAACTCTTATCAATGGAAGAGGCACAGACTTAAATTTGCATATGAAACCTTACTGAACAAACTTTGTTTACTATATGTTTCCTGGTCACCTTTCCATAACTTGCCTCTCCTGCCCAAAAGTCCCAAGCCCCTTTTGTTTAGCCTGAAATGGTATATAAGCCCAAGTTTTAAACACCCCTTTGGGTTACTCATCACTGGGTACTCCCGTGTGTACATGTGTGATGCGCATGTGAATAAACTTGTTTTTCTCTTGTTAATCGTCTGTAACCAGTCTGATTTATAGGGCTCCAGCAGGAGAACCAAGGATTGGTAGAGAAAGAGGTTTTTCTTCTGTAGGGGTGGGAGAGTTTTCTCTTCTTCCCTTCTAGTTTCTTTGGCTGGTCTAATATTCAAATTGGCATAAAAGAAATTAACAGGAGAAAAACAAACAAAAGTTTAATAACACGTATACTTCCTAGATACACGGGAGAGGAAAACTGAATAACTCCCTGAAATGGCCAAAGCCATCACCTTAAATTCCATCTCCAGCTAAAGACAAAAGAAGATGTTGGGGCTGGGGGAGTTAACGGGAAAAGCACAGTAAACAGGGGTAAGGTTGTTCTGCAGATTTAAGTTGTTGTATTCTTCAAATATAAGAATTTCTGGAGATTTAGCATCGTCCTTTTCTTACTGGTACCGAGCAAGACACCCTTATAAATGAAGATTTCCCTTATAAATGTAACTGTCTCTCTCAAAAGGGTAACTTCTACTTGGTTTTCAGAGCTTTTCCTGTGTCTGCAGTTTCTTAAAAATAATCAACCTAAAATAGTCCTTATGCCAAAAAGATATCAACATAAACAAATGCAGATGAAGTGTTCTGTCAAGAAAATAAATTTATTCTGGGAAAAGAAAGGACTGTAGTCTGGTACGTGCAGCATGGTGGGCCACATGCACACCGAAGGGGTCAAGAAGAAGCAAGAAGCCCCTTCTAAGGGCAGGAAGAGGAAGTTAAGAGAAGGAGATGCCGCAGCCATAGAGCTTTGTGATAATCATAAAGTTCTTCCTGCAGGGCTTTCATAATGACACAAGCCTTCCCCATTCTTGCCTAGGTTAAAGCCACTGTCATTAATTTTGACAAAGACATATTTTGGGGTAGCAAATTCTCCTCCCTTACCATTCCCTTACAAAGGTTTTGAGCTTGGGAGTGGAATGACACAATATACATTTTATATTGGCTGCTTCTCCAGATGGGACCAGACTTTATAAGACATCAAAGTTCTGGCAATCTACAGAGAGACTATGATGGCTTGGAACACAGTGGTAGCAGTGGAAACAGGAGAAATGCTTTCTTTTTCATTGAATATTTAAAAAATAAGGCCAGCAGAGAATTTCTGCTCAACCCAACAAGAATAGAAAATAACTTTGCAAAACACACACACAGTCCACTTTTTTTAATCTGCAAAAACTTTTTCTAATTCAAAGACACACACTTGTCATTACATGAAAGTATTTCCAGAAAATGATTTTTATCATCATCTGAGAAGCATATAGAAAGACAACCTGTTGTTTGTACCGTTCTGTTACTAAGCCCATAATGAGTGCTCGTTTGCAAACAAGAGAAATTTACTTTGAGTTAAGCAGGAAAGATCATTAAAAGAATATCACTAGCTTATAGAATCTATGGTACATGCAGCTTATAGAATCTGTGGATAGGTTGGAACCAGGTTTTTTAAGCCGAAAGGGAAAAAGTGTTTTCTAGATTTTTTGGTGGGAAATAAACATGAGAATAAGTGTTTTTTATTTAAAATACTAAAAATTAAGAAAAAATAACTTAATAGTCTCCCCTTATCTGTGGTTTTACTTACCACAGTTTTTGTTACCCTCAGTCAACCATGGTCCAAAAATATTAAATGGAAAATTCCAGAAATAAACAACTTATAAGTTTTAACTTGCTGCCATTTGAGTAGTGTAATGCAGTTGCGCGCTGTCCTGCTCCATCTCGTGCGGGAAATAAATCATATCTTTGTTGTGCGCGTACATGCTGTATATGCTCCCTGCCTGTTAGTCACTTAGTAGACGTCTCGGTTATCAGATCGACTGTTGCATAATCAACTGTTGTGTGATTAAAGTGCTTACGGTCAAGTAACCTTTATTTTACTTAATAATAGTCCCAAAGTGCAAGCGTAGTTTGAACTTTATCATAGGTGTGTATGTGTAGGAAAAGCATAGTACCTTTTGCATTTGTTACTATGTGCAGTTTCAGGCATCCACTGGGGATCTTGGAGTGTATCTCCCACAGATAGAAGGGACAACTGTATGAGACATAAAAATAAGCATGCTTATTCAGTATGTATCAAATGAGAATTATGCTCATGACAGGAATCACACATTTTAATAAGTAACTGTGATCAGCATGCAGTTATAGAAAATGTAGGCTCTGTGGCTCTGTATTTATTGTCTATGGAGAGAAATTTTCTTTGTAGTGATGATAATAAAACCCCAAATTGGGAACTCTGGTTGGATCATTTTGGCCATTCATCAGATTTCCCTTGGGAATTTTTGTTAAAATATTTATTAAAAATAATTTCCAAAACACCATGCAAAATGTTCTGATTCAATACAATTGAGCTGACACCTGGAAATCTGTATTTTACAAGTTTACAAGGATTTTGACGATCAGCCAGTATAGGGACCTGCCAATTAAGCCAAAATCTGCACCTGAAAAACTTTTTTTAACTCACTTGCTCAAAGAGAGATTCTGAAAATAAAGTTTTGTTTGCTTATTTGGAGCTATTCATTTAATTGAGTCACACAATGTTGTTGCCCAAAGATTATCTATCTTGTCAAAAAGAAAATAAGCAGGTGAGACAACAATGTCCCCAAAAGTTCCCAGTATTGACAAATACCTCAGTTCTCCTACACTTTTCTCACACTATTGCCTGCCTTCCACCTGGACATTGCTTAAAAAGTGCGTTTAAACATTTTTTCATGTATAATGTGTTTTACTTACTATATTGATGTATATTTATATTTATCCAATTTCTATCTATTTTCAGAAAGTAATCAAAGCAGAATTAACATACATGTGTTAACGTACATGTACACACACACACACACACACANAAGAAAAGAAAGAAAGAAGGAAAGAGAAAAGAAAAAAAAAAAGAAAGAAAAGCAAAGAGGGAGAGAAGGAGGAAAGAAGGAAAACATTAAAAGGCTCGACCATGGAAAAATAAATGTAAATATGGCAATGAATATTTGTCAACTTGATGGTTATTAAAGTTTAGTTTGGCCTCTGAGTTCCATGACACTCAGGGCAAAAGAGAAAACTGAACTATAAGCTTCACTAAAGATAAGTGGCATGCTTTTTTTCTCGTTATTTGTTTTCCTTCTTGTATGAAGCCATGAATTGCTCAGTTAATAATTAATGACTGTAAATTGTAACACTGGAACCAACACCACATTAAACTTTCATTCCACAATGCTAGGGGCCTACAAATTTCAGAAGGAAACTTAGAAGATAACTAAGACTATTTAGAAAACAAAGTGATCTTTGACTGTGAGTATGTGATTTCACATTGGTAAGTCATTTTATCAAATTTGAATAGTTTATTAAAGCATTCCAAAAAGGAATTTATGTTTATCCTTGTTTTTAGTGTTCAGATCTAATGATGAAGCATAAATAATCTGAGTCTCAATTTATCTGAACTACTATTTTTCAAGTTTCTTTTTACTTTTTCTCAAAGGACACTTCAGTTTCTGAGGCTTTATTTTTCCCATTTCTTTTAGGTATTTTACCCAAAGCAATAGTGGAAAATTAAAAGAAAAACAATTCAATCCTACGCTCATAAAAAAGACTGAGCTACCAGTTGCCCTAGTTTGTTGTGGTTATGGCTGCTGCTGCTGTTATGACTATCCTGACTTTTGCATACCTTGAATGGTTCTTGCTTTTAAAAATGTTTATCCAGTGTTTCACATAGTTCTCGTGACTCCCTGCTGATAAAGCTTCAGTGTAATTAAAGTATTTATATGAACACTGCTGAATTCAACTTGCATTATCTAGACACACAAAGGAAAATTCCTGGCATTTCCAAGTCACAATTGTGTAATCAGATGACATAATGTTAGTTGGTTTGAGACTACCTTTACACTCAGTAAAAAAAAAAAAAAGTAAAATTGCTATTGTTTTCTGATATTCTTCAGTGAAATTAATTTCACTGGATTATACTTCATTTGGGACTGAATTTTCTAATCTAAGCTGTCTAAAATAATCATGCTAGACTCTATTTGCTTAAATTAACTTGGGAAAAATCTTGCCATATCTGGACAGGGAGAAAGCCAACTCATCATCATGCAAATAGGCCTAAATACAGTCTTTTTTTTCTTTTTCTTTTTCTTTTTTTTTCTTTAAGAAAAGTCTTGCCCCTTGACATATCCTCATTATGGAAATAAATGTAACATTGAATCAGTTAATGTCATCCTTTTGGAATTATGACATGAAAGGGAAGAATTATAGTACACTGGGAATTTTGGTAGGAATTGATTTACAAAAGAAGTTGCCACATTGGTTTTTATTGTAGTTAAAGCTAAAGTTTGGGAAAAGACAAAAGGTCAAGGAATTGGGGAGTTTATGGATGAATGTGGATCTAATGAAGAGAGTCCATTGGTTCCACAAGCTAGGGTAAGATTCCCACAGTCCTGAACAAACAGTTCTCAGCCTATAATTTCTAAGCCTTTGTTTCCCCACTTTGGAATTCTAAGTGCAAGCATGTTACCAAGCCAGCTGGGTTCACTACAAAGATCCAGCAAGGCTCTTTTTATCACAAAGATCAAGACAACAATTGTGTGCCTACAAGAAAAGAACAACTAAAACCATCCAACAAGCATTAAAAGAACAATTCTAGAGATAGTTGCCTTTGAACTCCAATAATGGGCAACATTAGGTCCTGAGATTTGAAATTTCCAGTTAAAAGAATTCATTACCAATTGCCTTCCCTTATAATTATAAGAGCTGCTGGCAGCAGCATTAATTTTATGAAATGTAATATTTTGCAGTTATGTTGAATCCCATACAATAGCCATATTATATATCTACTTTATAGACTTAGTTTTGTTTATTATAAAGTTTATTTATGAAATAGAAGAAATCTAAATTTTACCTTGACTTTACCCCCAAGCCACAGTATTGTTTTACAAAAGCTGGTTCTGAAATATCACTTCCTGAATGTAAAAGTATACTGTTTGTACAGACACATTCCATTGCCAAGTGCAATGCCCAGCTGAGAAAATAAAAAAGGGTAGTCAATCTGGACAGTTCTCTCTTTTTTTAACTGTGACCTGTGAACAATTTCAGTTCCATGTGGAAAAATTAAAAAAGAATTTCCATTTTTTTATGTAAACACTTTATTTTCTGATGGCATGGAAGCAACTTCAACTGAATCTGACCAAGCATCAGTAATTCAGAATAAATATTCTTTTTGAAGAAATTTGACCACTATTGTTTGTGGGGGACTTATATCCAAGCCTTAGAACTAGCTTCTGAGGTTCAACCATTTCTTATCATTAAATTCATGACAAGCTATTTGTTTTTATGTGGGTTTTTGTGTGTGTGTATGTGAATGTGTATTCTTTTTTTTTTTTTCTCTCCCTAAGAAAGACTAAAGAACCAGCTATTCTGGTGTTTTATTTGGGGTAGGATTGAGTGAGTTTTGTATGTGACAAAAATTTAATAGTGCCACCCCAGTCCACAGCAGCTTGTTTTTGTCTTATGTGAACACCTTGTTGCTTCTAGAAAGCTTGTCAAAAACACTTTTCTTGCCAAAAAGAAAAGGATAGAAGAAAGTTCACTATTAGAATGAATGTTCTGGGATTTTGTTTTTAACTTAGATTTTAATGATCTAGTATTGATGTATATCTGCATATGAGTTCCAATGCCTTGCCAATAAATTTTATGCCAGAATCAATACAGAGACCCATGTGGGGCTATATAAATTAATTTCTTATATGACAAACTAAATTTGACAAGTAACTCCTCTTTATTTGTAAATAATTAGCTTTAGTATATTGCCTACAAAATTTTAGATTATCATGAAAAAATTACTTAGATCATTTTTACATCTACATTTGAATACCAGTTGCTGATTAATAACAAAAATGTATTATCGGCCAGCACAGTCCAATCTTAACTAATGGTAGATTGGTAGGTTATGTTTTAGAGAAAAAAATTCTGTAAATCAAATCTGATTTTTTTAATTGGGGTAATGTAATATTACATGCCCATCAAGACCTTGATGCCAAACTTTTTAGAAAAAGGGGGTGGAGAGGAGTTCCAGTCAAGATGGCTGAGAAGATAAATGCTGTGCTTGCCTCCTCTCACAACCACATTAAAATTACAACTACAGAATAGCCATCATTGGGAGTCGCCTGAAGTCTAGCTGAACAAAAGTCCTAGGGACACACAGATGAGGCCACTTTGAGACTGGTAGGAGGGGCAGAGACACGAAACGGGCCGGTCCCACTCTTGTGTGTGGCAGTTGAGAATTGGGAAAAATATCTCAGCTTCAGAGGTCCCCCTGGAGAAGCAAAGGATCCCAGCCTCACTCCAGGCTCCCCAAACCAGGGTTTCAATGCCAAGAAGAGAAGTCCCCATAGCACCTGGCCATGGAAACCAATGGAGACTGTGGCTGAGTGAGATGAAGGGCTGGGGGAGTCCGAGGTTCTCCTCTTAAAGGTCCCCACACAAACTTACTTGGTGACAGACTCACTTGCTCTGAGCTCCAGCTCTGGGGCAGCAGCTCAAAGGGTGCCAGGGACATACAGGGAGGAACCTAATTATCTGGCTTTCCAGCGAGAATTGGAGGGGCAGGTTTCTCCCAGACAAAAGTGCTGGCAGAGGAGACTGTTCTTTTTTTGAGCCTTTCTCCACCTGGCTTGCTGACCCAGGCAGCCACCATATCTGAGTCTCCATCAGTGTACCTAACACTGGTCACCCCGCCCTGGTGAGTCCCTGAGATCCTGCTCCTCCCAACTTGCAGCCTAGTTCTCTTCTGCTGAATTTCCATTCAAATGGCCTATCTTGGCTCATGCTGCAGACTTTTTAAAAATCTCTAAAATGTTCACAAAACCTAAACAGGCATCATCTAGCCTCATGTACCAACTGGCCATGGTTCACAGGTTGGCCTCTCAAAGCACCTTCAAGCTCAGGGTGGGTAGTAGCCATCTGCTGATAGCTTGGTGGCTCATGCCAGGTGGCCCCAGGCAGGTCATAGGGTGTAGCTGAACTTGGCCTACAGCAGGGCCTCTTCCAGGAGGCCCTGGCTTACATGCCTGGTGGCCAGTTTTGGTCTGAAACAGAGCACCCGGGTGGTCTGAGGACGACACACCTAAAGGGCAGACAGGGCAGGCACTAGAGCTCTGCTAAAGCAAATCTTACACTGTAGGGTTAGCACCTTCACAACAGCTCCTCCACTGATCATGGCCAGTCATCACCACCAATCAGCCCAAGGGTCAGTTTCTCCCATTGATGAGAAAACAGCAACCAAAATTCAACTACAACAGCAGGGCACACACAACCCATACAAGGGACATACCAGGAGCACTGGCTCAGGTGACCAGGGAAGACTGTGCCACTGGGCCCCAGAGCACATTTACTACATAAGGTCGCACTACAAAGATTAGGAGACATAGCAGCCCTATCTAATAAATAGAAACAAACACAAGTAGGCAGCCAAAATGGCAAGACAAAGAACTATGTCCCAAATGAAAGAACAGAACAAAACTCCAAAAAAAGAACTAAATAAAATGGAGACAAGCAATCTACCAAATGCAGAGTTCAAAACACTTGTTATAAGGATGCTTAATGAACTTAGGGAAAGAAGAGAGGATCTCAGTAAGAACTTTAACAAAGAGCTAGAAAACATAGAAGTGGAGATAGAAAACAAAAAAGAACTAGTCAAAAATGAAGAATACAATAACCGAAATGAAGAATACTTTAAGAGGAATTAACAGTAGATTAGTTGAAGCAGAGGATCAAATCAGCGATTTAGAAGATAAGATAGAAGAAAACATCCATTCAGAACAGCAGTAAGAAAAAAGAATCCAAAAAAACGAGGATAGCATCAAGTGTATCAATATTCACATCATAGGGATACCAGAAGAAGAGAGCAAGAAACTGAAAACCTATTTCAAAAAATAATGACAGAAAACTTTCCTAACCTGGTGGAGGAAATAGACATACAAGCCCAGGAAGCACAGAGAGTGCCGAACAAGATGAACCCAAAGAGGCCCACACCAAGACACATCATAACTAAAATGCCAAAGGCTAAAGACAAAGAGAGAGTTTTAAAAGCAGCAAGAGAAAGCAGTTAGTTACCTGCAGGGGAGCTCCCATAAGATTATCAGCTGATTTCTCAACAGAAACTTTGCAGACCAGAAGGGATTGGCAGGAAATATTCAAAGTGATGACAAGTAAGGACCTACAACCAAGGTTACTCTACCCAGCAAGGTTATTGTTTAGAATCAAAGGACAGACAAAGAGCTTCCCAGACAAGAAAAAGTGAAAGAAGTTCATCATCACCAAGACAGTATTATAGGAGATGTTAGAGGGACTTCTTTAAGAAGAAAGAAAAAGGAAAAAAAGATTTAAAAATATGAATAATAAAAAGGCAAAAACTACAAATCTATCAATAATTACTCTAAATGTAAATGGATTAAATACTCCAGTCAAAAGACATAGAGTGGCTGAATGGGTAAGAAAACAAGACCCTTACATATGCTGCCTATGAGAGGATGACTTCAGATCAAAAGACACACACAGACTGAAAGTAAAGGAGTGAAAAAATATGTTGCATGAAAATAGAAACAAAAAAATGCTGGGGTAGCAATATTATATAAGACAAAATAGACTTTAAAACAAAGGCTATAACAAGAGACAAAGAAGGACCTAGTTATCCTATTTCTGGGTATTTATTTGAAGAAACCCAAAACACTGTGAAGAGACATGTGAATCCATAAGCTCATTGCACCATTATTTATAGTAACAAAGATATGAAGGCATTCTGGGTGTCCATCAATGAATGAATGGATAAAGGAGAGTTGGTACACATATACAACAGAATATTATTCAGCCATAAAAAAAAAAAAGAAAAGAAATCTTTCCATCTGCAACAACATGGGTGGACCTAGAGGGTATTATGCTAAGTGGAGAAAGTCAGACAGAGAAAGATAAATGCCATATGAGGAATCTAGAGAACAGGATAAACAAACAACAGAAATAAGCTCATATTTATGGAGAGCATTTTGAGGGCTGAGAGTATGAGTAAAGTGGGAGGGGATTAAGAGGTACAAATTGGTAGTTACAAAACAGTCATGGTTATGTAGAGTATACATAGGGAATATAGTCACTAGTATTGTAATAACTATGTATGGTGTCAGATGGGTACTAGATTCATTGGGATGATCACTCCATAAGTTATGTAATGTCTAATTACTGTATTGTACACCTGAAATTAATATATGTCAACTGTAGCTGAAAAAAATGAAAATATAAAAATTAAAAAGGGGGCATAAATTCCATATGTATTTAATAATAAACAACTTGTTTATATTCTTCATAGTATAATCAGGTTCATAGAAGAGCCAAGTCTCTATATTTTATTACGGAGATCTTAGAACAGGAATTGTGTCTGAGTCCAAGTGTCAAAGGTCCCAGAAGACTAAGGCCAGGCACTTGGAGAAGAGGAAGAAGGAGGGAGGAAAGATTTTTATATGCCAGGGCACAAGAGGAAAGACTGACTAAAAAATATATTTTGTGACCTGCAGCTTTTAGGTCTACAAATAATAACATGGGATACACTTGGCAAAAGACTTTGGGTATGAATTGCTGTAAGTCAAAATCTATTGCTATTATGCATATTAGACTTTCAAAATGTAGAAAAGATGAAATGAAAGCAATATATGAACAATGCACATCAAGGCACTTGCTCTGCTTTAAGATGTTACTAAATCTATAAAGGTTTCTTGGTGGGATTTTTGGTGACAATAATACAAAAGAGAAAGTGTTGAATTGGGATGTAAGTCGATATACTCAGACACTGTAGAGGACAAACTTTCCTCAACCCTCTTAGGGTCCTTGGCTGGGCTTGAAAATTAAACTGACAGATTAACAAGAAAGAAGTATACAAATTTATTTAAGTTTTACATGACATGGGAGCCTTCATAAGAAAATGAATACCTAAAGAAATAGTTAAGCCCAAATGTTTTTATACTAGGTTTGATGAAGAGTGGAAAGTCTTGGAAAATAGTGATAGGACAAAAGGGTATGAGCTAAGGATAGTGAACTGGGGGAAACAGCAAGGCCTGTTCATTTGGATTCCTCTTGGTGTTCCTCTATCTTCAGAGACAAAGATTCTCCTGTCCTCCAGATATTTGAAGGTATCTCTCGCATGAGAGTCTTATAACCTGCTCCAGGGAAGAAGGAAGAGGTCAGAGAGTCCTTCCTATACCTGCTCTTTCTCAAATCTTTTCAGCTTAAAATATTTAATATGCTAAGGTGGCATATTTTGGAGTAGTGTGTTCTGGATCCCATCAGTGTGTGTGTGTGCGTGTGTGTGTGTGTATCTATATATCACACACAAAAACATATACAGTAACATCGAAGGCTTCTAATTTTTCTCTGAAGAGTAAAAAAAAAAAGTATGAATACAATCAATATATATGGTGAACTCATCTTTTTGCAACATTATCTAATTTATATAAAGTTGAAATATCCATGAACCTTTGGCTTGGCTGTGCAGTTCTGCCATTAAGAATATAATCTTCATGGATCAATGCATAATTTATGTCTTTAAATATAGTATTAGCACTTCCAGGTTGACTTTTGTTTCCCCAAAATTTATATATAAACTCTTCCTAATCACACATCCATTACTTATCTACTTTTGGAATCTTTCAAAAATTAAGAGAAATGGAATGCAGCTTAATCCTTTTTTTGTTTCTCTTATAAAGAAACATTTCCAATACCCAAAGTAAAAACTTTATGAGAGAAGAAAACACTTTGGATTTCCATGTCAAATGTAAAACTGTGTTATGCCCCCAGATGAACCATAAAGTTAACCTAGCATTGCATTCAATTACAGATGACTCTCTTCCCTATCCAGTTTTCACTGGTGGGCAGGACAGCACATGGTACCATAAAAGGGAATGATGGCCATTGCCCTTTTTCTGATAAAAGCAGCCACAGGCTGTTCTTCATTCACAACTCACTCTGGCCCCTGCCCTCCTGATCACATATCCCAGAACTGTGATCTGGGCCTGAACCAAGGTAGCCATCTGTACATGTCTACTAGTCTTGGTGTCCAGCTCACAAACTCAAACTAGTAGATAAGCAAGTAGGAAGAAGCAAAAATGGAAGATCTAAATCTGGTCACTGGTTTTCATACTTTAAATAGATAATTTTCACTCTTCACAAGACCCTGCATAGTAAAGGTAATTGTCCCCATTTTAAAGGTTGAAAATCTGACAAGAAGAAAAATTTAAGTAACCTTCCCAACATCATATACCTGGGGAGTATCTGAGCAGGGATTGACACCAACCTCTGGCTGACTCCACAATGTCCCAGCTAGTTATTTTAGCCATGCTGTTAAAGATTATTAGCTGGAAGTAGATTGTCATCTGTAAGTAGAAAAAGTCCTGTGGCTCTCTGGGAAATTGCCAGAATGGAAAATTCTTGAGATTCTTAAGAATCAAGGACTGTATCTGATTTATTTCTGCATCGCTCATGGAGACTAGCTCAGTGTTAGCATAGGAGGTGTTCAAGAAATAATGATTAAATGGATCATGCATAAATTGAAATATATCTTTTTTCAGGTTTTAGTTTAAAAATGACATTAAAACAGTACTTTCATGTAAATACAAGATACATATTTAAAATTTTTGGTTATGCTAGAGATTATATAATGATGTAACACAGAAATCATTAGCTGTTATATTCATTCATTTTGCCCTAATTTATTATTTTATTAAAAGATAAATCTACGGGACAATTGCACTCTTAAAATGGCTGACTTCAGTGCATCTCTGAAACTCATTTTAGAAGTAAAATTGTAAGGTTGTAGACAACATCTGGAGAAAGAGATATTATCATATGTCTGTTCAGTTAAACATCAGCATAAGAAATCTGTAAATGAGACATCAGAGTTAGTGAATATGCTAATGCATGTCTCACATGTTTGCCGAAATAAAACAAAATCAAATAAGAAAACTATATGTGCTCTATTACTGTTTACAAAGCATTTCCTAAGCTTCTCAAACTAAGGTACTTGTTCTTCATGGCAGAAATTAAAAGATAGACATGGTTAGTGTTGAATTGTGTAAAATATTTTTATATTAAAGCAAACAGATCTATGAAAACAGCAAGATATATATTCATTTCCAAGAGATGAAAGAGGAGACCTCAATAAAGTTTTTCTCTAGTATGTACTTGTGGGTTTCCCCTAATTCCTCCCCTACCTACCAAAGACAGTGATGAAAACATTTGAGAAAAACTACTGTATATTATCATCTTTTGTCTTTGGAAGAGTCCTCTGATGTACTTGTGATCATGCCCAATTTACAGAAAAGGAAGGAAGCACTGTGAAGTTAACTTACTCAATTGCGGAGAGAAAGAGTGTTAAAGAATATTTTTATTTCCCAGAAGGACTCCCTCCCACCTCTTGCAAACCCTACTATTATCAGCATCCTATGTCAGATTTAGGAGTGGTCTGGAAACAAATGCATATGACTATGAATTGTTATATGTCACATATATAAAATAGGTAGATATTTATATTCACTCTCGACCTTTCTATTAACCAACTCTCTTAAATATTCTTCTTTCTCTCTATGAAATATAGCATACTTCCCATAAAGTATGATGAAAATCTATGACAGTGGTTCTCAAAGAGTGATCCTTCAACCAGCAGCAACAGCATCACCTGGAAACTTGTTAGAGATGCAAATTCTTAGACCCCACCTCTAAATCTAAAACTCCGGGATGGGGCTCAGTAATCTCTGTTTTAAAAAACCTCCAAGAGATTCAGATGCCAACATTTGAGAACCACTTATTTGGAATGATTCTACTTGCACAATGCTTTGCTATAGTCTATAAACTCTTACTTCGCTTAAAAGAAACAAAAACTGGAAATTATATACTATGAATTATAAGTGTGTACAAGAATTTCCCAATTGGTGGAGCTGTCCTTATTCCTTCATAAAAAGATTGATAGATAGATGCCTAAAGTATACATGTTACATTGTTCATGTATTACACCCTTAACAACTTTGTTGATTAAAGAACCAACTGTCAGGCTGGTTGGTTCTAAGGGTATTACACCTACCTCTATAAAAACGCTGACATGGATGATAGATAAATGATGATAGATAGATAGATGATGATAGATTAGATAGATAGATGATAGATAGATGATAGATAAACTTGATATATGTGAAGGAAGTAAGGATACAAGCACACCTCTGCAAATCTCTTAAAGTTGCACAGAGAAGGCATTAGCTTTTTAAAATGTCTATATGTGAAATATATCTTGAGAGGTGAAATAAAGGAGTATGATGTTGAGAACTAAGAAAGAATAATCTATCAATTCAGGGACCTTGGAGCACATAAAAAGCTGGAAGAGCTGCCATATGAGTTGTGTAAAGAGAGACAGGACCCCTACCTGAGGAGAAAACATAGTACTAGACTTTGACCTATGAACCAGGTTCTGGCTATTAATATCTCAAATCAGAGCTATATCTAATTGAATAAAGAAAAGTTTTGAATAGGCCACTCAGAAGAGAACTGCTCCATGGACACTTCTACCCAAGGATGCTTTAAGGATTGTCCACACTGGCTCGGACCAGGCCTGCCAACCATGTGGGGTTCCTTCCTTCACCAATACTTGGTAAGACAACACTGAAATTCTTCATATGTCCTTTGGAGACTCTTTATCACCTGCTCCCTCCTTTCTCTATATCTACCAGATAAAGAGATAAGAGTACTATTGCTCCTTAGAGAAATCACATGCCTGCATCTCTCTCTCTCTCCTTCTCCCTATCTCTATCGCTATCTCTGTCTCTATCTCTGTCTCTATCTCTATCTCTATCTAACTCTCTTCTCTCCTGATCTTTACCTGCCTTAGGAGTCAAGACCACGTGCTATGGAGGAAACTTGAACTCTTTGATTGATGGATTAAAATCCTCTTCCACAGCAAATGGATATGCAACCTAGTAATTCAGAATTCATTATGCTGTCTACAACACTTACGTGTTAAAATATAGTGAAGTCAACATAACAAATGAAAAACAAAAACAAGAACATTTCTTCAAGCAATTAAAGAATATCTTTCTCCAACACTAAATTCAGAGAGTTTTACACTAAGGGTCATGCAGGAGGGGAGTAGGGCGGGAGGGAGAGTGGAAAGTAATATTACCAAATAGCTAGTAGTTAAAAACTCTCTGCCTTTGGGCTTTTTTTATCTTAACCACATTCCCTTCAAAAGAACTGTGAGTGGTTACACATTATTGCCTCAAAGATAACTTAACATTATTTAGTAGTTGGTTTTAGAGCAAGGCAAGAGAAAACTTTTCTGTTAGTACTAAGTGATAGCTCAACACTATTTAACTGGGCTTTAGGGAACAAAGCCTTCTAATTACCCAGGCGTCAATCTCCCCCTCTCAAGTCTGGCTTCCTGTGTTGCTTTCACTCCTTCCTTTGCACTATAAGAAGCAGAAAAATACTTTGAATATGAATTTCAGGTGTGAAAATGATATCCTTCAGGATGTAACTTGGTTTAAACTGGACAACTGATCACAGAGCTAAGATTCAGCAATTGTTCTCTTTCCAGACTCATTGCACATTCAAAGAGGGATAGGGAGGGAACATCAATGTCACCTTGCTGGTTTTGACCTAGCTTTGCCTTATGAGTAAATATAAAGCTGTATTTCTTAGCAGAAAATGACCCCAAAGAGAAAGTGAACCACTGTGAGGGTTATGTCAAGGAGGAAGACATGAAAGGGTAAGAGGAAAAATAAAAGTTTTTATGAAGGATATCATATGCTGCATTTGTGTCATCAAATTTCAAGATTCAACAACCAAAAGAAATAAAAGTGTAGACTCTGATATTTGTAACCCCATGTTCATAGCAGCATTATTCACAATAGCCAAAAGGTGGAAACAACCCAAATATCCATCAACAGATGAATGGATAAACAAAATACAATATATGCATACAATGGAATATTATTCAGCCTTAAAAAAGAAGGAAATGCTGATGCTACAAATAAGGATGAACTTTGAACAAGTTATGATTAAGCTAAGTAAAATAAGTCACTCACGAAAGGATCAATATTGTACGATTCCACTTATATGAGGTACCTGGGATATTCAAAGTCATAGCGACGGAAAGTAGAATCATGGTTGCTAGGGGTTGGAGGCATGGAGGAATGAGGAGTTATTGCTAATGGGTACAGAGTTTCAGATTGGGGTGAGAGGAAAGCTCTGGCAATGGCTAGCAGTGATGGGTGCACAACATTGTGAATGTACTTAATGCCATTGACTCATACACCTAAAAGTGATTAAAGTAGTAAATTTTATGTTATGTACATTTTACCACAGTAAAAATGTGAAAATCGAAATCTTGAGATTCATGGGAGTCCATAAAACGGGTTCCTGGTACATGTCAAAGGTCTATGATTTTATCACCTTTAAATGGGAAAACAAAACAAAATGGACAATCTAACAGACATAAGCAAAGTCCGTCAAGAAAATTTTATTTAACCTCATTTTTAAAAATTGTTGTATAATAAAGAATGTTAACTTAAAGAGTCTGAAACCCAAAAGGCATTAAATAAATATTATGGCACAAAATTATTCTAAATCCACATCAAGTGATAGAGATTGTCATTAGCAGGTTGTATATAGGTGTTGGGATGGATCTTGAAGTTTTAAAGACTGATTTCTCAGGTATTTCACAGGAGGTGGCAGGAAAGAGCAAAGAGTAGACAAAAAAAAGGAGGAGGGAGACGACAAAA
The DNA here is from genome assembly GCF_902729225.1 of Pteropus medius. Classification (NCBI taxonomy): domain Eukaryota; kingdom Metazoa; phylum Chordata; class Mammalia; order Chiroptera; family Pteropodidae; genus Pteropus; species Pteropus medius. The sequence goes on along the minus strand of NW_024352785.1, from coordinate 17,045,960 downwards.
AGAAACCTATCTAATTGCCAGCTACACAAAGAAATAAGAAGAGATAAATGAGAATAGTAGTTGAGAGGTCTGAGATGGCAACTGCTCAAAAAGGTAAAAACAGAGAATTTAATCTGGAATGAAAAAAAATGTGTGTGAAACCGGAGGGCGTTTGGTGGTGTCTCATTCCGTGATGCTCTAACTTCGCTCTCAGTATCAATGAAGGCTATTATTGATGGTGATGGGGAGGAAAATGTGGGGTCGGGTGCCAAAGAAAGGTATTTTGGCTGAGTATCTTTGATGTGCTCATCAGAGGAGAGATGAGAACAGGAAGAGTGAAGAACAGGTGCTGGCAAGAGCTGCGGCAGGAAGCAGCCCACACGGGGCAAAGGTTTGGGCAGGTTTCAAAGGGGAGAAAAAGACCATTTCTGGCACTGATGCAGAGCAAAACACACCAGGACTTGGCAAGAGCAGCCAGGTAGGAAAAGATAGAAGGAAAGATAACTGAAAGATAAGAATGAGTCTAATCTGGGAGCCAGAGAGAAAAGGTGGCCGTGCAGATGAACGGAAAAGATGAGGAAAATAGAAGATGGTTATAACAAAAGCAAAAGTATTAAATTAGTATGTAATTATTAATTTAGTTAAATGTAATGACTTAAATTTCTGTACATTCTAAAAATGTACACAGCAAAGACAAGGTAATGAAACAAAAAGAAACTCCTAGAGCCTTCTCACAAGGGAAAATCTCTCATTCCTCTCACTGCACACACACCAACACATTTCTGCTATTTTGTTAAGAGTTTTTTTTTCCCCTCAAAGCTTTGGAGCATTTGATTGAAATCTTCTTTGATGGCTTTAATTTCGTATACACACCTTACTTTTAAAAAGCATCATGTACTACAGAGTTCCGAATAAATAGCCGGGCATATACAGGTCTATGTTTTTGTGTTACTCACCAAAATAAATACAGTGTTCAGTGTGCTTCATCTCACCAAATAAATAATATGTTTAGCTGTTACATTACACTAAATAAATCAATGGAAACAAACGTCTTTCTGCAGAATAAATTAGTCTTAAAACTCTTAACATGTACCAGGAAATAGGTTTCCAGTGTTCTTGAACCACCCTCAGCACCATGCCGGAGGTCTCTGTTTATTTTGTGTGTGTGTAAGTTTAGAGAGGAAGAGGATTGTTTACTCGAGTAAAATCCTTTTTCAAAAAAATGATTTTTAGCTTTCATTTAGGTTAGTAACATACCATGTATATTTGTCAATCAAAGTAGAATTACTGTCAGCCCATAATGCATTTTAGTTTAGCCAATATCAGTCAGTCCTGATTTATTTGCTTAATACAAATCTAATTGAGTTTCAGCCTGCTCTTCTCCTTTCAACTGTTAACCGACCAAGTACATCTTTAATTTCCAAGACCGATGGTGTGGTAGGGGTTGAGAGGAAGAGTGATTTGCATAAGGCCCCAGAAGGGTGCCAAAACTCTTCACGCTTTAAACAACAGCCTTTATTATTCTGTAAGTGGATGTGTTGAATTTTCATGCTTTTGTTTCCAGTTCAGCCCTGACAGAAAAGAATAAAGTAGATTTTGCCAGCACCCCTGCTGTGCCCTGGGGGAGAAATTCAATGTGCCTCATTTGTCTTAATTGGAGAACCGCCCTCAGCACCAGCTTTTTCTATGAATACATTAGCATAACAGACAGAAAATTCAAGCCCACTTTTGTAGAAATAGTCTCCCCCCCACACACCTCCCATTTCTAGACTAACAAAAACTGCAAGAGGGAAGAAGCGCATGTTTACCTCCTAGATTTCTCATAGTTGCTGTTCTAAAATTCTCTGTACAGGAGAGATGCATCAAGCCTATTTTATCTCTGCACTGTTATTAGAGCCAGTAGTGAAAAAATGTGATAAATATCATCCATGACAGAGAGCTGAAAGCTTCTCTTTATTCTTCATAATGTGCTAATCCTACATACTTGTTCTTTGACTGGTTATGCTGCTTTTTTCAGAGGGAAGAGTTGGTTTTACACAGAGACAAATGTGTAGCAGCTATGAATGTGAAGGAGAGCAGAATTTCCCACCCCCAAAATATGTCACTTTGGCAAGAGGGTTATTTTGAGCTAAAGGCAGTCAAAACCCAACAGATTCAGGAAAAGCTTTTTACTTCCCCTCAACTGCCTAAGTTTACATTGGAAACGGGCCTGTACCAGGAAGAGGGCTATTACCAGAGACACCTTTTAACTAAAGAAGCTCATCTGAATAACAAGGCAACAAGGCAACCTTTGTTTTCCAAATATATTTTCTGCCTTCCTGAGAATGGCCTTCCTCCTCTTTGTGTCCTCAGACCCCTACCTATTTCCTTAGCTCAGGTTCTTATATAAGCCTCCATTACCTGGCTGCCCTTTTCGGCTTCATATCTTTATGGGGCTCCTGTACATACGTAATTAAATTTGTTTTTCTCTTGTTAATCTGTCTTACATCAATTTAATTATTAGACCACCCAAAGAACCCAGAAGGAAAGAAGGGAAATTTTTCCACCCCTGCAAATGAATCTTTTAAAAAAAAGAAAGAAAAATTCTACCAATGTGAATTTATTAGCACTAAAACAAACACAGTTATCTTAGTCAAAGCAAGATTTTAAACCCCATGCCAGTTCATTGGAGAAATATTAAATTCAGCTCCCTGTTTTTCATATTACAAAAGGGTACTAAGTCTGGATGAGCATCCAGCTTTGTGTAAATCACTTCCCTAATACAAGCTCTTCTAGTGTCTGATTGAACCAGTGAAATTTAAAGGTAAGTGTTTCAAAAGAAATATTGTGTTTACATGTTCCCAAGACTGTATTAATTCTTTCGTCACATCTGTTTAACCTGCTCGCCATTGCCAGCATGTGAAAAAGATGGAAATCATGGGGAAAGACATAATTTCTCAATAAAGCGTGGTGTACACATTTTCTTGAAAATATGGCTGCCTTTCAAAAACAACAATGACTCCATATTTTGTCTTGATTTTTCTCCAGGCCTATTATACGACATCAGTCATATACTGCTGTCACTAGAAGCCTTCCAGGGATTTCAAGTAAGTGTTTTTGTTAAGGTTTGTTTTGTTTTGAATTATTAGTATGACCATTTAAAAATTAAATATCTTTTGGATCAGTTCCTTGTGGGTAAACGGAAGGCAAAATCATTTTGGAATAAAAATTTTGAGATGCAGAAGTTTCTATGGCCTAGAAAGAATCAACCAGTTCTTACTTCTGTGTAAGGCTCATTATGTCACTGATTTCAAATGCTTGGTAGAGTTCATGGGAAGCCTGAAGGCAAAGCTGAGGAGTTAGGATACTCTTTCCCTCCCTCTCCCTCTCCCTCCTCCCTTCACTTTCCATTCACTCAGCCCCAATAAACATTCCAAGGGGGCTATGATGAGTTCCTAAGTGTTAGAGACTAGGAATAAAATGTTTGCTTTCTTCTGTAAATGAATCTAAAAATAATCGTTTGGCTTTATCCAACCTGTGAGAGGATGTCAGTTTTTGGCTTTACTCCTAGTTTCATTTACATTATAAAAATGACAAGCACAGTTACCCAGTTTATCAGATAATCCCTGCTGCTTTCTAAACAAACATTCCAGCCACTCTGAGAGCTCTTCCTTTCCCCGGGCCTAACTGGCCTTGATGTCTTGCCTGGGGTCTGAACTCTCACCTAATTCACCTGAATCAGCCTGTCCTTCACATCAGTAGGAGAGATGGTTCCTGAACACTCTCATCGCCCCATACTGTTTCTTTTTTTAAAAAATGCTAATTTACCAGGAATCTTATATTTACTACTATTCCTAACAACATTCAGAGATCATAAGGGAAGAGAATTGAGATCAGAGGGAGCACTGAGGACTGAATTGTAACCTTACCTGTGAGGTCATTCCTCAGTATATTTTATTATTTTATTATTTTTCTTAATGTTTGCCATTGTGAGAGTAATGTGTTCACCTTAGCAAAAAAAGAAAGTACTGAAAATCCTGAAAAAAGAATAAAAGCTACTCACGTTGTTGTTGTTATAATAATACTAATAACATTATTATTAATAATTATTATTATAATTATCATTATAATTATCATTATTATTGCTCCAAATCCTGAATAAGACCCCACATCCTTTGAAGACACATTAGGCAAAATAGTCTTTTGAAATACACTGATAAGGTCCAATATTCACATGTTGCTCCCCCCAACCCCCAGTGTTGATTTGATCCACCTCCTAGGTTGAGACGTGCCAGTGAGACTAACCTCTATGAGGAAACTAATCAGTTGTTAACCTAAGCAGAGTTACAGAGAACTGTTTCATGGTAATTCATCTATTATATTTTGTACCATCACTCTCTATGGAAATCAATTTTCCCCAGAAAAGTTAAGCTTTTGTAGTAATGACTCTTGAAATCAAGTATAGATATTAGGGATGGGGGAAAGCATGTTAAGGTAGGGGAAAGCATGTTAAGGTTGGGGAACAGATAGATAGGAAATTAACTTCCCCACATCCACAAAATATAAATTTATCTTGAAGACCTGGAAAAAGAATAATCCTAATGGTTTTATGCAGCATGTTATCATGGGCACCATGTGGGGTAATGAGTATATGGGTAACTTAACGAGGAGACAGGTCTTGACTGGGTGTGTCTCTCACAAGAAATCCCTGGATTCTTTCATTGAATCAATACTTTTAACAGTGAAATTTCAAAACTAATATTAATATTTTAAAAATCTACAATTGACTTTGGAAAGTACTCTCTTGGTTATACAAATTTACTTCATTTATACAAATTCCTTACATGGTCAAAACACAACAGTCAAGCAATGACAAATTAGGAGAAAACCAGTGGGCGAGAGTAGGGCATCTAGTAACACCAGAGTTTAAGGCAAAATATTTTTGAGTTTAAACATACAGTTTGAATAGCAATGACCTAAAGTTCCATGTAATAATTACTTCTGTTGCAGTTACAGAGAAAAAGACATATAAGGGCTAATTTTAACATCAACAAATTAACAATAAGATGTGCCACTTCCTGTAGTACCAGGCATAATGAGGTGATGAGAGAAAACGCTTATATTTGTTTTGTACACAGAAACTTCTCACTTTGGAGAATTTATAACAAATTAGTGAAGAGAACCAAAATTTTGCCACCCTGGAGCTGCTTTGGAGGATACTGGTTTGAAGCTGTTAATTAAGCAATGAGATTCAGAAAGAAACTTTTGTTCTACCCCCTTTCCTGCCCAAGAAATTCAGGTTGAAAAACCCACCTTAGGAAGGGAGCCTTGGCTTAATCACCTGAAGAACCTTCATCAGTAGCATTGGTCGGGAAGACTCCAAGCCTGTTGGCTGGATGCCCCTGTGTGCCATCGTTTCTGAGTTGCCCAACAAGAATTTGCCTGCTCTTCCTCAGCTACCTGTAAGTCCCATTCTCACTTCTGAAATTTAATGTCCTGTCCCCCTCACTTTTCTCCTTTGTCTGAAATCTCTTTTATACCCAGTGTTGCCTCACTGTCTTTGGAATTTTCAGACTTACGTGAATTCCTCATGGGCATGTATTAAACATTTGATTTTCTCTTGTTAATCTGTCTCTGTTAATTTGATTATTGGATCAGCTAGAAGAACTTAGAAGGCGGAAGCAAAAATATTAATATTTTTTAGCCAAATGGAAGTATTTGTATTAGCCAAATGGGAGTCCCCTGTTTATTTAAGGAATGCCATGGCTATTTTTTTTCTTGTTTAAATTTCTTTGCAAGTTATTGATTAACTATTCACTTTCTTGGTTGATAGCCTCTGTGTTTGATTCTAAAGACTTAGCCAACATAACCTGGGAGAGTCATGTTAAGTAACCCCTGGTTTATCTGTCAACTCTTTGCAGTGATTATATCTGTTCTCTGAAAAGAGAAAGGGTGTCAGATAATGAATGATGATTGTTAAGTAACCATCTCCTTTAGGTTTTAATGTAAAAAAGCAAGACACCTGTGTCAGGTATGTAATTATGCACGCATTTTCTCCTCTAAAAAACTGGTTCCCTGTGTAGAGGCTAAAAAAATTGGTACTATTCTCCCACCTTCTAAGTTCCAGCTGGACTAACAAATTAACAGAGATAGGTTAAAAAGACAGGAAAAGAGTTTTGATACATGCTCATGGGGAATTCAAATAGACATAAAATTCCAAAGACAGTACAGTAACACTAGGTATATGAAACATTTTGGACAAAGGAGAAAATAGGGGCGGATGGGGGGTGAGGAGTAAGAATAAGTGACTTACAGGTAGTTGGAGAAGAGCACAATGTACGTGGCAGGAAAATTTTTGCTAGCCAATTCAGAAACAATGGGGCACAGGAGGTATCTAGCTAACAGGCCCCTGCCTGATGCCTTTCTATTTACCATTTCAAATTAGGCTAAGGTGAACATCCTCAAATCTTCTTCCTGATGCAGGTTTTTCTATCTGAATCTCTTGAGCAGCATAGGCGAGAGAGTCAAAAGTCTTTCTGAGTCTTGTTTCTAATAAACAGCTTAAAATCAATATCCCAAAAAGACTGCTCAGGGTGGCAAAATTTTGCCTTCACCTGTAAGAAGGTGGAGTAGAAGCAGTGCCAGTCTGGCCTGGATCTGCTGTCTGGATAAACCAAAGAGGGACCAAGAATCTGCTCTGCGTTGTTATTGGATCGGATGAAGGAAAGCAAGGGATCTCTGTACATGGGCTGTCATTGTTGCCAGCAGCTTTCAGAAACATTCAGGAAAAAAAAAAAAACAGGAGAGAAGAGTAAGAGATTGTGTAAATATGTCCACTTGATATTGAAGGCAAACAGAAGAAAAGCATTGTCAAAATGTACACAATAGAAGGGAGTTTGAGTGGTACCAGGGTGTTAAAGAAGCTCAAGTGGTGTCAGAAAAAGATACTGCAGAATGGGTGGCAGGCAGGAATACACAAAAAGCATGAGGGGAGGGAGACCCTGTCTAGAATTCTTTGAACGGTGACACTGCTATCTTTCTCATTCATTTGATTACTCATCTCTGTATCATAGATTCTGTCTCTGTCCTAAAAGCTGAGCTAAAATAATATGAAACAAAAAATCCAACTGTAAAACTCCCACAGGAATTCTGTAAACCACTTGGCTGGATGAGGCTTGGATATGAGAGCTTGTAAAGTTAGGCAACCCTTCATCGCCCATCTAGCTATGATTTGTTTGGGTCTCAGCAGGCTCAAGGGAAATATCTTGAACTCTGTTTGCAATCAGGGTCCAAACATATGTTAACAGAGTATAAATAAGGGCAATAGGGGCCAGATTGCAGAAGAAACAATGGAATCCCTTAGAAGAAAAACAGTAAAGTGAAAGAAGTTCTGCATAGTAGACCAGTTGCAAAAACGGGTTCAAAGAAAGGGGCACAGTGGAGCCAAGCACACTGTGGAAATGGACTTGAATCTATCCTGACCTAACCTAACCTTCAGAGATCTCCTGTATGTGCTGGCCAAAAAAAAAAAAAAGTTATATGTGGTTGTGAAATAAGAAAATGACTAGAGGAAGATGTGCTGACTAAAGACCCATAGACTTAAAAGTATACAAGAATGTCAGAGAACTCAGGGTCAAGCAGAGAGATTAAAGTTCATAAAGTATTGGAGGTTAGAAGCAGGTAAGCAGCACCGTTCGGGTGGTCTGGACACAGCAACGGTAACGTGCTGCGGCAGTGCCATAAGTACCACTGGGGTCAATCTGGGAAGCCACAGAGCAAGAAACAGCAAGGTACAGGTAGTGATATAAAGAAAGGGAGGGAGCTGAGATTCATTCAAGTTGGAGGTATTGATAGAAATGTTAAATTGTCCTTGCCTAAGAATCACAGGCTATTGGGAGGCTTTTATAAAGACATATGGTGTATTGTTGAGAAACAGACAGGGAGTGTATTTAGTCTGCTAGGGTTTCCATAACAAAATACCACTGGGAAGCTTAAACAATAGAAATTTATTTTCTCACAGTTATGGAGGCCAGAAGTCCAAGGTCAAGGTGCGACCAGTGATGTCTGGTGAGGACTCTTCCTGGCTTGCAGATGGCTGCCTTCTTGTTGTTCTTACATGGCCTTTCCTCTGTGTTCATGCAGAGAAGGTAAGCTCTGGTGTCACTTCATCTTCTCATAAGGACACTAGTTCTTTTGGATTAGGGCTCTCCCTAATGATCTCATTTTAATTTAGTTACTTTAAATATCTGTCTCCAAATATAGTCAAACACTGAGTTACTAGGGGATTAGGACTTTGACACATGAATGTAGTAAGGACACTACCCATAACCCTTGGACAAAGACTAATTTTCTTGGGGATCCCCACCTTTATGACCTCATTTAACCTTAATTGCCTCCTTAAAAACACTATTTCCAAATATGGTTACATTGGGGGTTAAGCCTTCAACATACGAATTATTTGGGGACAGAACGCAGTCCGTAAAAAGGAGCCAGGATGGATCTTTATGAATGAACTTAAGAAGTAAGAAAGCTCAGGAGTTCTACCTTGTTTCTACCTGGGAGCTAAAGATAATTATCCCCCTTCAAGGGTTTGTGTATGACCTGTAAATAAGAAAGGCTTGCTGCATCGAGAAAAAAAAAGCCCATTCTCCCTGAGTTTTTAAGATATGGTCTTGATTCACCCTCTAGTCTAGTGAGTATTTAACCAAAAGAAGTATTCATCACTTACACCTACACTGACAGAAAAAATTGTGACAGTGTGTGAATTCTGACCATCATGGATTTTCTTTGACTTTAAGAAGGTGCGTTTACTCTCAGATTTACGCTATTGCCATTTATTGCATCTAATTCTTTAGAAGACATAGAAATAAAAAATATGAATATGATATCGGTATATTGCATTGTGGGCTCATAAAAATACTATGACTTTTTAAGTTTTTTCAAGAGAAAAGGAAAATCAAAAATACCCCAAAATTTAAGAATTCAATTGATTTTTTTCCAATAATATGTCAAGGATCTTTGATTTTAATGCATGCCAATAACCTGAGTTAGATGTGGCTCAAAGTACTGCCTTATAATGAATACTCAATATCCTGAATTTATTCTCTTTTAGTAAGTAGCTGGCTATCATATGTGGACAATATGTCATTTAGATTGTGTTATAGGCAATAAAAACCAATTCTGACTTAAGCAAAAAGGGAATGTTATGTAAAGGAAAAAGTCACAGAATTGAAGAGAAGTTCTTAGCCTTTGAAAGGACAGGATGCAGAGTAGTAAAGTTTTAGGGCCCTAGGAAGTATGACCCAATAACTACCCTCTTTAGGATGCCACTGTGGGATAAATCACAGCCTCAATATGCAAACTTCCACTAACAAGAGTCAGGTTAGCAGAACTTGGATCGGGCACCCATTTTATTAACAATTCCACCAAGACCACACATGATGAGGAAGTGATAGTTTTTTTAAGGAAAGTATGGGGTACTGTTAGGAAAATGGGACTAGACACCAGAGAAGAAAAAGCAACAGATGTCCACTAGGAGCAACTCCCTGAAATATACTATGCTGAATATTGATTATGGAAAGATGAGAATATTAGTGTTAGCGCTGACAACAGAAGAATTTCACTTCGCCTTTCTTTCCCATAAATGACCTCCAAGGGGTTTCTTAATCTCTGAATACATACTAAAACAAAAACAAACAAATAAAAACAAGTAAGAATGCTGTATAACAGTAGGGAATGTCTGCCTAGCTAGCTGCACCTAAATATTGGGGCAATATTTGCCTTCTTTTGAGGATTTATTTACTCTTTTCTTGGTTTTGTACTGCTACCACTTCCACTTTATCACCTTTCCGATTTTCAATGTGATCTTCGTTAGTTCTTCTTTCCCCACAGATCTACGCACCAGCTCGAGTGTCTCAACAATGCCAGACCTACAGCAATGGTGACTAAATTTTAGTGTCAGGTGAAACAACAATCTGGATCGATGTGGAAATGACATTCCAATCTAACTATTCTTTAATTCTTGGTGCCTAGATGCTGTAACTTCTGCTTTCGGCACCGGACTCCATGTAGGTCTGACTATATCGCTCTCAGCAAAAACTGATTCTTGTGATACAGTCAAGAAAAGTCTAGGTACTAAGTAGCCTTTCAACTATGTTTGGGCATTTTGAAGGCCAGAATGCTTTGGAAATGGCTCTCTTAAAGAACAAATGGAGAAAAACCACTCTGGGCAATACTTCAAAAGTCAACAGCTGCTCTGTACTCCCAGTCAATCCCAATTTGCCACTTGGCTGCTTACTGATGAGCTGCTTGTACAAGTGTTTGAGAGCGCCACCGTGCATTCCCTAGTTGGCCCACTGGCTTGTCAAGCATTGGACAGATATCTGGTACCCTAGAAGTTTGGCTTCACAACAAGACAGCTTGTTATAAGAGAAAGAGTATTTGATTAGAAGTCAAGAGTCCAGTGTCAGGTTTGAACTGTCCCTAACTACGTATATGGTATTGGGGGAGAAAAAATGTATCTGAGCCTTACTGGATTTTTTGTTTGGTTTGGTTTGGATTGGATTGGTTGCTGTTGTTGTTGTTGTTGTTGTTGTTGTTGTTGTTATGTTTTATTATGGGAATTTTAAACATATACAAAAGCAGAAAGAATAATATAATGAATCCCATGTACCTATCATCTATTTTCAACAATTGTCAATTTCGATTTATCTATACCCTGACTCACCTACTGGATTATTGTAAAACAAATCCTAGACTCATATCATTATCTCTAAAAGATTAGAACTATTTTGTTTTTTTAATCACAATAATATTAGATACTAAATATCCAGACAGGATCCAAACGAGCTCTATAAAATTCAATTGTTGAAATTTTTCTTAAATCTATTTTAAAATATAGATTCTCTCTCTCTCTCTCTCTCTCTCTCTCTCTTTCTTTCTCTCTCTCTCTCTCTCTCTCTCTTAGCTTGATCATTTCAGATACTAATTTTTTACAATAATGCTTCTTAGGTGGTATCGTGTACTTCCATTATGAAGCATATAATGTCTAACTGTTTCTCCTTTTGAGTGATGAGCAGCCATTGATAATCAATGGTCTAATTACCATTATTTCATAAGGGGCTGCAAAATGGTAATATGATAAACTAGCACGCCTGCTACATTTACTAGCTAGGGTACTTCTGTAAACAGTAAATTCCCCTTGCAAAGTATTTGGTTACTTGTAGTATAGATATACAGGAAAGGCAGGATACATACATGATCCTTTCTATTTACAAGTTTTTAAAAAAATAATTATTTTTCTAGCATCTGGAAATTTTGTTTTGTTGTTTAAGATTAGTATATACTTCTGGGTTTAAATATTTTGATGTTTTAATCCATTTCAGCTATTATTCTTATTTATCCCCAAGTTGGCTAGTGGGAAGCTCTTCAATTAGCCTAATAAGGAAAGAACACCTAAAATTCTCTATGTTTGCAGAGGACTTGATGAGCTATGTAGAAAATACAAAAGAGTTTACAAACACTCCTGGAACAAATAAGCAATTATAGCAAGGTTGTAAGTACAAGGTTAATATACAAAAGTCAATCACTTTCCTATATACCAGTAATGAAAAAGTAAAATTTGAAAATGAAAATGAAATATCATTTACATTAGCGCTCCCCAAAATGAAATACTTAGGTATAAACCTAACAAAATATGTGCAGGACCTAGACAAGTGAGGAAAACTACAAACCTCTGATGAACAAAATTAAATAAAAACTAAATGGGGAGATATTCCATGTTCATGGATGGGAACACTCAATACTGTTAAGATGTCAGTTCTTCCCAATTTATAGAGTCAATGCAATCACAAACAAAATCCCAGCAAGCTATTTTATGGATATAAACAAACTGATTCTAAAGTTTTATGGAGAGACAAAAGACCCAGAATATTCAACACAAAATTGAAGAAGAACAAAGTTAGAGGACCAATGTTACCTGACATCAAGACTAATTGTAATTTAAAACTTCTGCAAAAGACAATGTCAACAGAATGAGAAGACAAGCTTCAGATTGGGAGGAAATGTTTGCAAAAGATATACCGGATAAAGGACTGTTATCCAAAATACACAAGGAACTCTTAAAATTCTATTAATAAAAAAATAAACAACCTGATTTTAAAAATGTGCTGAAGAAGAAGGGGAGGAGGAAGAAAACATTATAACTGGCAAGAACACGAAGCAAAAACAACACCTCTGTCTCTGCAGTGCTGAAAGTTGAATGTGTGTCCAGACACAAATCCATGAGAATTTCTTTAATGTTCTTTTTATTTTTCATTTAAGAAAAGCTAATAATACAAAAACTTTAACTCACCAAAAAATCAAATTGTGATGATGACCCCATTTAAATCAAGTCTGAATGGATAAAAGTATAGGTTTTTTAATTTTGAAAGTATTCTTAGGGTATTCAGAAAAATGTACTTATGCATAACATCTCCATTCTTAGTGACTCTGGATAAATAATATGTGACTGTGATTTCATTCTTGGTTAAATTATAAGCTATTATATATTACAACAATGATTGAATACATGCCATTTCAGACCAAGCCCAAGATAAATGACTGATATTTCAAGTTAAGTTTTCTATATTTGAAAAAGAAGACAACATCGTTGGACCATCACTAAATCCCAGAGCAAAAAGACCGATATATCACATTTTAAATATCATTGAGTCAAAGGCAATGAAATTTGTTATAAATTATGATATTTGAGAATGTATGTGAACTTTTTAAATGTAATCCGTGGTTCAGTACTGTTAAGTCCTGATAAATCCAGTTGATGCATCCCGTCATCAACCTGCCAGGAAGCCTTTGGAGAGCCATTTGTCCCTGGATCCAAATCAAATATGTACCTTGACTGTTAAAAAATATTTTGTTAGACTAAATGACTGAACTGCCTTTGACAGGACTGCCAAATGAATTATGACAATGGTTGACCACTTTGGGCCCTGGGGCATATTACCAAAAAAGAAAAAGAGAAAAATCAGTTCTTTCTAGTTACTGATCTTATGCAGAACAAATGTATCATTCCTTCTGTTATGAATCTTAGTTGCGTTCCAAGGTTCTTGCACTCTTTATATTGGAACTTAACAGGGTAGAGTTGTCATTTATCCTGTGTATTATTTGAAGGGGCATATACTTAAAATTGGTGCATAACATTATTTATGAATCACAGCATAGTTTAGGCTTTATGGGAAGAGGAGGAAAAAGTAGGAGCCTGACATACTTGTGTACACATTTCAGCATTATCACTTATTAGGCTCCTAATCTTTTAAAGTGGGAACATAATACCTATCTTTTGGGACTGTTGTAAAGGTCAGTGGTGAATATTAAGTGCCTGATATATTGTAGTCATACATTAAAAAGATAGCTTTTAATATTCTCTAACAATGGCTTCTTCTAAAATTGCTAATTTAAAGGCTTATAAGGACAAATAGATTAAAACAATTATATATAAGACAATGGGGCAGTCTACTGGGAAATGCATAACCTGCCTAAAGGCATTCAAAAACAAAAGCAGCAACACAATCACAAATAATAAATGATAATAAATCCACGTGTCAACCAGACCAACCCTCTCTATCCGTTGGTCTCAAAACATCAAAATTCTTTCTAATGATATATTTAGGAATAGTCATCAGAAATTGTTTTGCCTTTGGGCAACTTTATATCCCAGACATGCAAAAGAGGCTGTAACTGTTTGGGGTTTTTTAATGAATAGTCTCTGGATTCATTTTAAGCTTCCCTTCACTCCTTTAACCCACACAGTAATTCTATACAACTCAATTTTGTCTCGCTGCTCCCATGCTGATTCAGAAAATATGAACACTTAGATATTTATGAGTGTTCAGGTTCTCTGTCTGACTACCCTGGATTCCTGAAGAAGTCAGCAGAAATGGAACAGAAAGGAGACGAAGACCATGTTTCATTTCCCTCCGACTTTTGCTGCCTTGTTGTGATTTTCTTCAGGTCCAAGGTCCGTGGAACTGTGTAAATGGCTATGACTTCTCTGAGACAAAGCCTCAATTTTTAGTTTTACAAAATTTCTTTGTATTTTATAATTCCTCTGCATCATGTTTTAGGAAAGTTTTGGGAAATACAAAGATCTTACCCATGGAAGAGAAAACAGCTTAAAACAATTACTTAGTTTTTAGTGTTTTTCCAAAAAATGGTTTTCCTCCTGCAACTGTTTAGGAGTTTACTTTCTTGCAAAAGATGGGCTTTCTGAAAAATTTCCATTGGCAGTAGTCCAATGCCATAATTACTTTAAATTAAACCCTCAAGTGTTTCCCTTTCTCTTTCTTGGGGCCACAAACAATTCCTTCCTCTCAGTGTTAGATTCGGTTTAAGTCAGCAAGTTTCCAGAAGTAGCCCACAAGGCTACAGAAGTTCAGACTTTTGCCTTGAAAGATGCTGTGAGGACTTGTCATTTTAGATGTTGGAACACTGCCCTCACTGAATCCCCAGTGTTCATCGGAGTGTGGGGATACACTGGAGGCTGGAGTGTTTATGGAGAGAGAAGCAGTTGAGGGTGTCTCCTGAAAAGACTGGGCAAGGGGCCGGGGGGTGTGGGGTGGGAGCGTGCAGAGAGATGTTGTTTTCCAAAATTTTGCATGGCCAGTAAGGAATATTGGGCAGGTGTGTAAAAACTATTACCCTCAATTCTGTCTAAGGATAAAACCTTGATCAGATCAAATATTCTAAAGCAATGACTCATAATTCAAGACTACTGTGCTGGCTCATTAAGCTGAAAATATTTGCACTTTCCCAGAATTTATTTCACCCTCCAAATATATTTATAACAGTACAATTTTTTAATCTGTCATATGTATACAAGTCTATCAGCTATGATTATTTTAATTCCACTTAAATGATGTTTCTACAAAGCACTGGAGATGACTTGGAGGACTCTCCCAAAAGGAATCTCCGGAGTCAGAGAGAAACAGCATAAGCTTGACGTCTGTCCTCACTTCTCCACCCCGGTCCTCCTCCACCTCCGCCCCACCCAACTTGGCTTCTAATTAAGACAAAGTATACATATATATGTGTGTGTGTGTATATATATATATATAAATATAATATATATATATATATAGAAAGAGAGAGAGAGAGAACACAAAAGCTTAAATCTAACCAAAACTAAACTATGGGACAGAGACATCTAAAAAGGCAGAATATTGTGAGTGTCACAAATGAAAACCCAAGCTTGGAATTGCTTGGCTGAAAATTGCTTTCTCTTGTCTGGAAAAGAAGAGATTAGATGTGACTCTCAGACCTGCTTTCAAGCATTTTGTTCAGGAGTGTCTCAGTCCTTCACTGTTTATTCCTTTAGATTTCGCCTTTCTTTTGTATTTCGTACCTCAATTGCCTTTTAGTTGAGTTGTGTTGCTGATAATTTGAAGATGTCTGTGGTTCCCTGTGATTTGGCAATTACGATTTACAGGTGGGTCTCTTTAGTCCTGTCTTGCAACAGTGAAAAAGTTTTTGTAATCTATTTAGAGGCCACACAATTTAAGATAATTCTACTTTCATTTGACTTCACCTTATACATAAAACCCATCAAGGTATTTTTTAGAGGCTAAATATTAAAGGAGAGTGGTACTACAGTATTTCTTAACCTGTTATCAAGACCACAATATTTTAACAGGAATGAAGATCCAAATGCAAATTTCCAGTCTCTCTGTATAACATTTATACAATAAAGAATGAATTGAGTACATGATTTTTCATTTCTGGAGTACTAGGGCTAGTAATGCATGAGCTGCAAGAAGCAAGCATTAATCTATCTAGCTGCTAAGAAATGAAATGTCACTTAGAGGAACTTGTTCTTGCCAGCACACTCTTTCATAGATTTCTCCATCAAAAGCAAAGAAAAAGTAATTCCTTTTCCAATTGCATTATATCATAGCACATCTATGCTCTTTTGTGTATTCTGGTTTAGTTCCTGCATACAGAGTGTACAGAAGCTTCAGTTTTTCAAGGATACATCTTTGATTTCATTTCACATGAAATACGTTATTTTAAAAAAAGCAAAGGAGCAAAGGAAATATTTTTTCAAAAGAACACTTTTCTAATTTTGTTTCTCAATAGCTGTCATATTTCTGGGCTGACATCTTACTCACTATGGATATTAGGTAATGTCACAAGGTGGGTGTGTGTGTGTGTGTGTGTGTGTGTGTACACTTGATCAGTTCTATTCACTCAAGTTTTTGTATGAATTATTTTTCTGGTGAATTATAATCACAAATTTTAAAATAAGATCACAAGTAATATTAATAACAATAAAATACTTTGACATATTAGGTGATTGAAAAGCCCGAGCACTATTTGTTCAGTTTTTAAAGGCACTTTCTAAATATATTCCTCTGCCAAATATACACAATACTATTTCTTTTCTGGTAAGAATGCACTTTTTAATAACATATTTATTTACAAAATGCTGAATTTAAAACTAATTTTAAAAGCATTTGTTCAAAGAATTTAGATTTCAAGGAAAAGATTACAGAAACCTACCATACTATCATCAATGCTTTGTTAAATAAAACTATCTATGGACATTTTATTGATTTTCCACAAATGTGTCTTCCTGTAATTAAACATGTGGTTACATCTAAGTAAAGTAACACTTCCTTTGCTGTATATCACTTAGGGCTTTAATCTTACAAATAGCGAAATTTTTTCCAGGTAAATGAGGTTTTTTTCCTTAACCTACCAAGGTTTTTCCAATATTTCTTTTAAATTGTACCAAAAAGTCCCTGTTTTCTTAAAGAGTGATACTGAACAGTTTAATCTTTTAAACATAATTTAATCTCTCCTTTGTAAATGTGAGATAATGATAATAATTTACAAAAGTGTTTTTAATATTTTAAAATGCTTTTGTCATTGTTACAAACATCACTGGCTTGTCTAGCTGGTCCTGTGAGTCAGCTGAGGCTTATAAAGTTAACTAGCCTAAGAGTTCATTACAATGCACAGGTGCCTCCTATATGAAATCTGAAGAGGGGCTGTTGAGAAGGACCTCTGTCCTTTGAATTAACCTCTCCCTTGCTACGTTTTGCTTCCAGTAGAACTTCTAGTAGCTCCTTGTGCCTCCCTTCCACCCTTGGGCCAATGTTATGCTGCTGTTAAAGACTGGGAATCAGAAAGCTGAGACTGTTAGGTTCTGGGTAGCAGGACCTGATGAAGGACTTGCTTGTGAGTAAACACCTTGAATTTAGAATCGTATTGTGATATTAGTGAGGCCTATGCGAATTGCGAGCCTTCCTTTTCCTTCCTACTTCTAAACAAAGCTCCAGTTAGCTGAGATAGCCAGACAAGCAACCCTTACATTAAAAATACCTTACAGTAACTTTGATTGGATATTGCTTCAAGATAGAGAGTGAGAAATAAATAAGTCTGTCCTAAATAATATAAAGTTAATGGCATTATAGTTTAAACAGAAGTGGTTTTCAAACTTGTTTTGGCAGCGGAATCTGTTCCCCAATTCTTCATTGAAGAAAGTGAAACATAGCTGTATCCTGCTTACTCAGCATCTCCTTCCCTCAAAAACATTGGACCACTTGACATGAGGCTCCTCAGAGCTCAAGGCCTTGTTACCTTTCTATCTCACAACAAAATACTTGCTAACTTTTAAACTCAATCACTTTTTAATTCTCCATATTAAATGTAAAAGACCAGGATAATAGTAAAGAAGATGACTTTGAATACTATCTTCCCTTAAAAAGGAAAGCCAATCTTCTCCCACATGTCGTAATTTTAATGTAGTTATTTTTTGTTTTTTTTTGTTTTAATTTTGACAGATGTGGGTGCTCCTCAATGATGAATCTCTCTACATGCCTTTCAATACCTTCCACCCATAGGAAAGCCACCTATTCAAGTCAATAATTATCATCCTTGAGGTAAGATCAGCTGGATTCCTTTTATGGGACTGGTCTTGATGAACTAATATATTCTATTTTTAATCTCTCAGCACTAATTTTTTTAAGTAGTCTTTTAACTTTAATTTTAAACAATGAGGAGTAATAAAATATTGGAGTCAGAGTCAGAAAACTTGGAAGTTGCTAATCAATGAAACTATTTGTGAAATGCCTTTGAAAATATAATGTATTATTCTTTGATCTATAAAGAAGTTTTAATTTAGGACTCATAATGTGCCAGGCAC
Source organism: Pteropus medius (assembly GCF_902729225.1). Taxonomy (NCBI): domain Eukaryota; kingdom Metazoa; phylum Chordata; class Mammalia; order Chiroptera; family Pteropodidae; genus Pteropus; species Pteropus medius. The sequence continues at coordinate 17,027,803 of NW_024352785.1, read as the reverse complement.
TATTCTAGGCACTGGAGACACAGCAGTGAACAAAATAAAATCCAGTCATACCTCAGAGATATTGTGGATTGGGTTCCAGACCCCCATAATAAAGTATCACAGTAAAGCCAGTCATAGTCTTTTTGCTGGTGGAGGGTCTGGCCTTCAATTTGTAAGAAACACAACATCTGTGAACCACAATAAAGCAAAGTCTAATAAAATGAGGTACAACTGATCTATCTTCGTAGCCCTTACATTCTAATAGAGATAAATCAATAGATTCTTATTATTTTATTACATCATTATCATTATTATTAAATAGAGCAACTGCTTATTTTTGCCATACTTAACATTTGAATTGTGAAATTGTGAACATGTAGAATCTGAAGTTTGAAGGTGAAGGCTTGGGTTTGTGTCTTGGCTCCCTACAATATAGTACCTGGATATATCCACAAGCAAATCATTTTGTTCGTGAATATAAGACAATGATAATACCTAACTCACAAGAGTTTTTAATTATTTTTCAAAGATGGAGAGTATATTTTGTACATTTTAAGCACACGGTCCTACCACTGTTAATATGGTGTATTTTCTACAACGAAGCACAATGTTCTGTCCTAGCTATAGCTAATATAGCATATCTTTTTTTCTAAACATCTAGTAAAAAATAATAATAATTAATTAGAATGGAAACAGAAGTGTCTACTGTTCCAGATAACATGAATTGTGTTTATGTGACAACATTTAAGCTAATGCATAGCCATGAATTGGCCCATGAATTTACTCAACAACTGAGTAAATGACAACTATTCACATATCAGTTCTCCATTGTTCTGATTACAAGCTTACACACGGGGATGATTCATGGTTTACTTGCTTTTCAAGTCACAATTTCAAGCAGCATCGTTTGTCTTCTATCAGTAATTTATACTTAGACCAAGAATCCACATGCTGATCTCTTGCATTTCACATCATTTCTAGTCTTGGATAGCCTCATTCAGACTGTTACATCTTCAAAGTAAAGGATGCAGATGGCCTTTTTGAATAAATCTTTCATTTACATCTATTTTATCATCATAATTATTTAGCCCAGCGAGAGTCTTGCTCAATGCTAGGTGAGAGTAGTTTCTTCGATAAACTCTGTCCACTGAATATTGTAGCACATATTACTGTGTGTTTATATTTTACATGTCAAAAAGCAATTCAATTCCAGGAGAACCAATGAAAATATATTTGTATTGCTCACCAGTAAAAATGTAAGTAGAGATACTTAGAGGACATATTGGGAGATAAAATTCTCAGAATTTGGTGATGGATTAGATATCCCTGGGAGGGAGATACCAAGAATGGCTTCTGGCTTGTGGTTTGCATAAATAAATAGCATTTATTGAAATAAGGGATGCTGGAAGAGGAGCAAGTTGGGGGGAAGGGGTGGAGTAGAGGAAAAGATAAGTTCAATCTTGTACAGACTGAATTTGAAATGCTTTTGATAAAAATGTAATGGTTATGTAAAGGATCTGAAGCTCACTTGTGAATTTATGTATAGGAGATAATTGAAATTATGGAGTATATAGTAAAATAAGGAAAAAAGATACAGAAACAAACTTTGAAGAACTCTGAATTAAAAATTAGCTAGAAGATAAGCCTGCAAATAATATAGATTGGGAGAGATCAGAAACGAAGGAGGAAAACAGCAAAATTTTCCTACTCAAAGTAAGAGAAGGAACAATTTAAGATAAATACAGTAGTTAATGGTGTCTATTAAGGTCAAGTAAGGTGAAAATTTGGCTACCGGGAGATCATCAGTGACTTTAACTAATTAAATACCTATAATATGTTGATGACTCCCAAATGTAAAACTCTTCCAGCTCTTTCCTGAACCTGACTCCTATCTCCAATTGCATATTGAATATTACTAGGCCTCCACACTTAATATGTTGAGAGTTCCTTTTTTTTACCTAAACTTGTTCCTCCAGCAGTCTTCCTCATCTCACTTAGTGTCAACTCCACCTTTTAAGTTGCTCAGGCCAAAAAATATCTGGCATTATCCTTGACTCGTTGTTTTCTCTCATAAACCTCACCTAGTCTTCAACAAATTCTATTAGCTCTACTTCAAAGTATTCCAACCTCTGACCACATCTTACCACCTCCCTATGCCAAGCTCCATTGTTTCTTCTTATTTTTATTAATAGTTTTATCGAGATTTACTTCACAAGCTATATAATTCATCTGTCTACAGTGTACAACTCAATAGTTTTTAGTATATTCACATAGTTGTGCAACCATCACCACAGTTAATTTTAGAACATTTAGTCACCCCCAAAAGAATTAATAGTCACTCTCATTTCCTTTTCTTTTTAGTCCTTGGCAACCACTAATTTATTTTCTGTCTCTATAAAGTTGTCTATTCTGGACTTTTCATATAAATGGAATCATATGCTATGTGGTCTTTTGTGACTAGATTCTTTTGTATAACATAACGTTTTCAGGGTTTGCCCATTTTGTAAAATATATCAGTACTCCATTCCTTTTTATGACCGAATAATATTTATTTGTATGGATATACCACAATTTATTTACTCATTCTCAGTTGATGGACAGTTCGGTTGTTTCCACCTTCTGGCTTTTATGAATAATGATGCTATGAATATTCATATTTTGTTTAGAGATATGTTTTTATTTTTCTTGGTTATATACCTAAAAGTGTAATTGTTGGACCATATGTTTAATTTACTGCTCAGATTCCTCCAATAGGTTTTCATTTCACTCTGAGTAAAGCCAAAATACTGGCAATGATTACAACCTCCCACACAATCTGGCCCCATATAACCTCCTTGGTTTTATCTGCTATTATGACTCTGCCCCTTGCTCACTTTCTTCTCATCTCTTTGCCTGTTCCTGGAAGACGCCTTTCACATTCCTGCTCCTTATCTATTTCCACTTCCTAGAGCAGACTTCCCACAGTATTAATAGGATTTGCTCCTTACCTCCTCAGATCTTTATCCAAATGACTCCTTCTGAGGCAGTCAACACTCCTTGACATCCTTTCCTGCTCTTTTAGTGTTAGTTTGTCTTTTGTCCATCGTACTTATTACTATTGAATGTACTGTGCAGTTTATTTGTTCGTTATCTGTTTTCCATCACTAGAAAGTTAGCTCCTTGAGGCTGGGATTTTTGAATTTTGTATCCCCAGATCCTAGATCATATAATAGGATTACAGAAGCATTCAATAAATGAATGATTGAGTGGGTGTGTGTCAACCCTGGCAGCCATGCTGGAGTAGGTAGAGTGGTGAATGGAGATGAGGACATGAGTCAGTGAGAGTAGGTGGCCCTTCTGGTAAGCTTGAGAATGAGAGAGCAGTGGAATATATTCAAATCTCTCTGCCTTCCCTCCTGTACTACGGCTGAAAGGTGCATGCTTCTAACCAAGACCAAGTCTCCACCTGTACCCAGGGTCCTGATGGGAGGAAAAAGTTTTCTTCTACCAACTTAGATCCAAATAGTAAAAGGCCTGACTAGTAACTAATAGACAGATTAACTGGAGAGAAGACAAGGTTTATTTTACAGGTGTAAGTGTGAGGTGCTCAGTGATGAGTACCTCACTGAATAGCTAGAGATAAATGTTTGTTTGTATGTCAACATAACAAAAGAGGATGCAATGGGAAGATTGGAAGCTTCTATTGGGCTTTTCAATGCTAAGGGAAATGGGCCAGCTATCTTCTTCCTGGTTGGATCTTTCTCCACTTTGGAAGAGGGGCAGTGTAGCAACTGACTTTTCACTTCCCTGTGTTTAGAGTCAATCTTCTTTCCAACTGGAAACTCTCAGAAGGGGGTCAATGGCAGCTGTATTATCAAGAGATTCTGCTTGTGTAGATAAAGTCTATTTCATGGCTGCTGTCCGTTCAGATGTTTTTCAGTATAAAATAACCTTTGGACCACTTTGGTGGGCTGCTAATTTCTTCAGTCCCTCTGCCTTCCTCCTGCACAGACAAGCCCTCACGATGCACTCGCTGGACACTCTTCACACTGAAGACACGTAAGGGTCCCCGCTGGAGCTGAGCATGGCACGGGCCCTGCTCAAGGCTCTCACTCCTCCACATATCTCCATTGATCTTGCATCATCAGTTTTTCCTTCTTAGCTGGTTCATCTTGTTACACACAAACATATTGTTATTCTCCCCAGTTTTACATCAAATAACATACACCCTTAGTTTTAATAGGACATTTTAAATGTGTACTGGGTATTCAAGGATACTTAGGAATTACAGTGAATGGAGTCACTGGAGACTATCCGCCGCGGGCAAGAACAGGATACCATGCTAATGCGGTAAATGTGGAAGGCTCTCTGTTTAGTCTAAGAGTCCTGGCTTCTTCCACAAGCTGAGGGTCAAGCCTGCACAGAGAGGAAGAGAGAAAGTAAGGGTTCAGACCAGTTAAGGACCTGGAGAAAATGATGCAACGGCCCGGGGAGATAGCCCTTGGACTGCCAGGGAGGCGTCTTTGTGTGCCCAGAGGTAAAACCCAGTGAATTGTGATGGTTGGGAACTTTTGCTGTCATCTTTGGAGAAAACGTTTAAAATTGGGCTTTATATTCACATAAAAAATATTTTGCCTGAGGAAAAAGTTGACTTAATTTGAATGACTTAATTATGAATACATAGTCCTGTGAAGTAAAAAAAAAAAAAGAAAAGAAAAGAAAAATCTCTAGACAGTAGTTCTAGTTTTAATCTAGTAAATCATGCATTAGATTATCAAAGATTTGAAGAACTAGGTTGAATATTCAATCTTCAGTGTTGACTATATCACCTACCAGAAGCAAATAGCTTTTGGAATAAAAAAAGTAAGCATAAATGTAATCAACTAATCATATCGGTGTTCTAGAATCCAATCCCCAGGCCATCTTTAGATTTAGAGCAAAAATGAAAACATTAGCACTTACTTCTATAACCTACTTAATATCGACAGTCTCAGATGCTCATAAACACAGCCATGAAATTGCCAGTCCTGTACTTCTATTTGTTGCCTTTTCTTGCACAAGGCTAATATATTTTCTTTTAACATCCCAGTTAATTCAAAATTAGCTAATGTGTTTTTATAGATACCACCAAAGCAAAAAAAAAAAAAAAAAAACAGTAAAAAAACTATTTTACGATTATTGCTGTTGTGTTACTGTTAGCATTGGATTAAATTATAAAAGGACCAAAGTATCAGTGCATTACTAATTCCTAGAAATGTGACTGTGGTAGAAAGGCAGAGTAATGAGAAGAAGTGTCAAGTTGGAACTCAGACAATAAGAGATTGCTCAAACTCACTAACACACCTTAGGCAAAGTTTCCTAAACTGCTAGATTTACTGAAATAAAAATATGGGCTAGGGCCAGTCCCAGGCACTGGTCCCTCCATGCTGGAGACAAGACAAATACTATTCTACAACAAAGAATTTTGCTGGTTTTTTGTCCCTGGTTCCTGGGAGGGGGCTTCTAAATCCTTGGGAATATCCCTTGTGAAAAGAGGGTCTTTGTTATTTATGGTGGGCCCCTCAGCCCATACCTGAATTTATACCAATGAGGTGACTCCTGGTGACCCCCTAGAGAATTTCACAGTGAGGGCTACCATGCTGGAGAGACCCTATGTGATAAGAGAGTTGAGGCTTTGAATCATGTGTGTCATAAGTCCAACTTTCTTACCTCTGAAAAGAGAAGGTGGGGCTCAAGGCAGAGTTTAATCACATGGCCAATGATTCAGTCAATTGACCCTATGTAATAAAACCCCAATAAAAACTCTGGACATCAGAAGCTCCAGTGAGCTTCCAGGTTAGTGATACATATCAATATGGCAGGAGGATGATGCAGCCTGAGGACAGTGATCATTTTTGTTTGGGACCCTCTCAGACCTCACCTTCTGTATCTCTTTATTTGGCTGGTCCCAATTTTTATCTGTAATAAATGATCCTAAATATAACACTTCACAAATTCTGAGTCATTCTAGCAAGTTATAGAACCCGAGGAGGTAGTAGGAACCCCCAAATCTGTAGGCAGAAGGTCAAAAGTGCTGGTGGCCTGGGAATCCCAGAGCTTGCAGCTGGGTCTGATGTGAGGGAAGGCTTGTGGAGCACTGTGTCCTCAATCTGTGCAATCTTACCTAACTCCAGATAGTGTCAGAATTGCATGGCAGGTACAGAGCACCATGCAGCAAATGCTTAGAGAGTGGCAGCTCTGAGAACATGCAATAGGCACGCACAAAGCTCATAACTCAGCCCCTCCTCTAAGCATAAGGAAAGCTTTTAGTGATTGTTATTTGAGAGGACTCTGAAGATGTTTATTTTATAAAATTTGAAAGTAAAAAAAAGAATCACCCAAGATAAGTCAATATTTATATTTTTGGCATATTTTCTTCTACACATCTTCTTATGGATCTTTACATTTTTGAGTTAATACAGCATATGCAATTGTTTTTACTTTTAATTGACATGTTATAAGCGTTATCTCTTGACATTAAAGACTCATCACACATTTTCATTTTAATGGCCGTACACCAACCTATCATGCAGACACAATGTAGTTTATACACAGTAATCCCCCTTATTCACAGAGTATAAGTTCCAAGACTCTGGCGAATGCCTGGAACTCTATATGTACCATTTTTTCCTATGTATACATTCCTATGATTAAGTTTAATTTGTAAATTAGGTACAGTAATAGATTAACAGCAATAACTAATAATAAAATAGAATAATTATAACAGTATACTGTAATAAAAGTTGTGTAAATGTGGTCTTTCTCTAAAAATACCCTATTGCACTATACTCACTTTTTACTTAAAGGAATCACTTCATAGCTTCTCTTTCGTGTATACAAATGACCGGCATTACTATTCTTGTGCTTAGGGTCCATTATTACCTAAAATAAGGGTTTCTTGAACACAGCACTGTGATACCATAAACAGTTGATCTGATAACTGAGATTGCTACTTAAGTGACTACCAGGCAGGGAGCATTTACAGTGTAGAGATGCTGGGCAAGGAGATGATTCACATCTCAGGTAAGACAGAAAGGGACAATGCAAGATTTCATCATGATACTCCAAACAGTGTGCAATTCAAAACTTATGAATTATTTGTTTCTGGCATTTTCCATTTGATTTTGGGCCACAGTTGACCACAAGTAACTGTAGCCACAGAAAGCAAAACTGCAAATGAGGCATACTACTGCAACCCATTCCTAACTTTGGGCACACAGGTTGTTTCTGGTTTTTGATATAACGAAATGCTAAAGGTAAATATCTTTATGTATAAATCTCTGTCCACATTTCTCATTATTTTCTTAGGATAACTTTTTAATGTCTGATATTATTTGTTATTCTTAGAAAATCTTTTTGACTAGACTCAGACTAGAGGTAAAAGTTCTCAGAGAGGACAGCCTACATCTCTTGGCAATCTGTTCCAGTGTTATCTTCGACCCCTTTCATTCCTTTGACCAGAAGCTTAGCGTATTCCGTGCCCTCTTCCTTATTTTTCATAGTACGCCATTTCCTCAGAGCAATATGCTGATGTCATTGCTGCAAGACACGTGGAGATGCGTAACACTGAATCTTGGACACCTACGTTCCTTGCTTTCTCACAACATACTGGTGGACATCATCCTCTTTAGAGAGACTAAAAAGTTTGCAGATTCTGCCAGCTCTTTTAGACCCCAGGCGATGAGGCACAGTAATATTCGTGAGGTAGGGATTATCTTTCTCTTTTCTTTGAAAACCACCCTATTTTAAAGTGCAGACTACCTTCCCATTTTCATATTCCCCTTGCCCACTTTTCCCATTTCCTTTATTCAATAGCAGTTTTCACCTTTTTAATGTGCTATAGGAATTGTTCATTGATATTGTTTCCTGTGTCCCCTCATCACAGCCCCAGAAGAATGTAAGCTCCACGAGGGCAGGGTCTTTGTTTTGTTTACTGTTTTGTCTGTCTTAGAACAATGCTAGCAAATAGTAGGCAAGCAATAATTATTTGTCGAATCAATCAATGAATGAATCAAGAAAAATCATTATGAGCCCATTATTTATTTAGAGTTCAGAAGGTAATTCCCAGAAGAACTAAAAACTAAAAAGGTTAAAATGTGCTGCTGGAAGTGGGCTTGGGCATGGAAAGGGGTACGAGGAAAGGGGTGCTTTTCTTTATAAACCCTCTTATACTATTTTATTGTTTTTACCATGCATTGCTGTGATAAAAATTCAGAAAACTTTCAAATAAGCCAACATGGCTGGAAAATCATAGAATGATAAAAATGTGGGGAGGCTAGCCAACAATAGTTTACTTTATAGTAAATTGCTCAAATTCTGTTCTGGGAGCAAACTACTGAATCCGCTAATGGTACATAGAGATGGTACAAAACAATAAACATTTTGGTGTCGGGTATAATTATAAATAGAACATCTTTTATCATGCTTTAAAGTGGCTTCAATCTACTTATATGACTAAGCTTTTTATTATTACATAAAGTTCCACATATTTCACAATGGGTACAAAATGTACTGGGATGTCATCATTCAATGTGATTTCTTAATTCTTTAAATGTGGGTGGAGACATAATAGAAATAATTTTTCATACACAGATAGCTGGCAGATGTGAATGCTTGCTAATTGAAGAGGGAGGAAGGGAGGATTGGATGGAAGTAACAAAAATAATTTCGTCTAAGGCTTTAAGTGACATATACTCAAACAATTGCTTTTTCAGAGTCCTCAGGCTTGTTTCTATTCAGTGTTTGCTGAGCTTTAGAGAAGGCTGAATCCCACCATGGCAAACTGCCATCTTTGTCAGAGCAAGAGCTGTTTACAGTCAAGGCACATAATAAGTGCAATGTGAAGTAAAAAACAGTGTGGGTTATATTATAGCTGATTAGTCCATTGTCCACTGTTACAACTAACATCTTCCTTGTGCTAAAAATAGTGGGAAGTCACGGGACCTAGGCAGCATGATCCATCGGTACAGTACTCTTTCACAGGATCGCCAACAAAAGCTGCCTCTAACTTCCCAGAAAAATAAAAGGGCCACTTATTTACTTCAGTGTTCTTCCAACATTGTAGTTTATCTGAGCTGTTAGGCATCCTTAACAGCAGAGAACACACAGCTTCTAAAGAGTAAATTTGTCTTCCTGTAGCTTCCTTTTCTTCGTAATCATTTTGATGCTCAATATGAACATCATAAAAATCGGTTGCTGTTAAATTTGCACTGTTAACTGCTTCTTAATCACAGTAACAGTGGAATTTATGCATGTATTGATGTACTGGCCACCAGTAGTCTAAATAAATAAATAAAATAGATCTCTCTGTTCGAAGCCACAGATGCAGAAGGGAGTGGTATGAATAAACTCTGAGTCTCAGGTCATTTCATCAGGAAGTCAATAGCTCTTCTCCTTGAAGGGGAGAAAACAAACTGCTTTCTATTCTATTGAAAGCCTGGAAGAATTTGCGCAGCAGTAATCCTAAATCCAGCGTCAATCTATTAAGAACTCAGCATTACCAATCCTGAGACTCAACTGATAAGCACATTCTTCCCCCCACATACACATTAATCCTCTTAAAGACTGTGCTAAGTAATGAAAGGGTGCGATGAAAGAGCCCCCCCCCTTTTATTACAACCACATAAACTGCTTGTGTAAATGTTTCATTAACAAACGGCTGGACCACTATTTAATATCCTTTGCCTCCCTCCCCCTGACCCCCTGGTACAGTGCCCCTGCCTACAGCATGACTAAATGTGTGATTTACACATGTTTAAGAGAAACATTCCCACACTTGAATGCTGTTCCATGACAAAGAGAGGGGAGGGGCTGAGCCAGGGGTGTTGAACCTATTGTAGACATTTTAATTTACAATTCTCTCTTTTTATGGGCTTTAAAAGATGAATGACTTCTACCCACTTATCAGTTTGTTTCATTTCTCAGTATTTTTTCTAAGTGCTGGTCTCTGTGTGAGTGTCCTTCATCAGATCGTTTGAGGCTGGTCATTTTGGAGACAGTTAGATGCTCTAATAGTCTAAGAAAAGCAAGAGGCATTCCAACGTGTATCCATTGTGTAAAGAACAGTTTTCCAACCAGCAGAGAGGCCAAAATAGATGACCTATTTTTTAAATACGTCAAAAGATGCCAGATATTTTGTGGAAGTTGCATGTGTATTTTTCTTCTATAGTCGTCTGATTATAATCTAATATTTTGTATTCTTTAGCTAATCTGATAAATCCTAACAGGATGCCTGTGTTGTTTTTTGAATATGGCATTTTGATATAAAAATAAACTTTCCTTTCAGATAAGCAAAATATGCTGATGGCACCTACTGAATTAGTCAATATCCAGTAACAGGATATATTGATGCAACTTGAAGATAAAGAAATCAGGCACTTAGTTTAAGTTAAATCATGATGCAGTAAAACAGTATCACATCCAGATGAGTGCTACTGGGCCCAATCCTTAGAAAATACATAAACATTGGATTCCAAGAGATGCCAAACTTTGAAAAATTAATATATAAGAAAACCAAATACAAATGTAGCCTCTCTCTATGCAAGAGCCGTTGCTCTGGGTGTCATTCATTTAGTTTCAGTTTACTGTGAGCATCTGGCCACGGCTGGGGTCACTCAGTTTGGGAAAGAACCACATTTGGGTCAGTGTATATAGTTGTGTCTCTAGCCACAACCATGGTCTGGTTTCAAAGCAAATATATTCATTTAGATCAACAATACCCTGGGGGATAAACGCTTAAATGTATTCAACCTTAGAAGAGCTGAAAACATCAATACCTTCATAAAGCCACTTTGATTTGTATCGACTGCTAATTCATATATATCATTGTTTACTTCTCTGAGCTTTTAACATGACTTTTGATTTATAGAAATTGTGATTCAATTTCTAGCAAGAAGTGGTAAGCTCAGACCTCCCCCCAGACATTTACTTTCTCTCTGATTTGACAAAATTGAAAGAGGAACTCTTGTCACAGCATAAATAAATTGCTGTATAGCGGTTTATATGCATTTTTTTTAACTTTCATAGTAACAGGTAATAGCCAAATAAATTGTCCAAATAAGGGCAATCGGTTGTCTAAGCATGTTATTAATGTGTTCGCAGAAAAATCGTTGATTTATACTGGGGAAAAGTCTACCAGCTAGAAGCATTTTTCTACTCAGAAAATCTGAGTTAGGCAAATGGGAAAAACACACCGGACATGGCCATGTTCTGTTATTTGCTTAGTTCCATGCCCTGAGAAGTTTTATTTACAGGAACCCATTCAGACACATTGCAAGCTCCATAAAGAACATACAGTGTTTCACACACATAATGCAACCTGCATTTGATAAAGGTTAGTTTTGGTTGATGCTACTTTAAATGGAGACTCTAAAAATTCTTCCCTAGCAGTTCATTTATTTCTAAGCCACCAAAATCAATGGCTTTAAATCAAGCTAAATGGGCTGAAGTGACCAAAACTGGATTTTGTTTTGTTTCTTGAGTGGTTCCCAAACTTAAATATGATTGAACTATTTTGGATTTTCTTGTGCTAAAGTCTCATCCAGAAGTAGAACAAAGGTACAGATCTTATCAAGAAAGATGCTCATTGCTCAAGAAGTTGCATGAAAATAATATTTAAGCAGACATAGAATTCAAATTGTAGGAAGACAAAATGCTGACGAGAGAGCTGGTGATACTTTTTCTCTTGGATAAGGAGGAGCCTAAACACAACATATCCATGGCTAAAGAACAATTCCCAGTCCTGATGGAGATAAACTTAGAAAGCCTCAAGACAGCCCAGACTCGTCAGCATCTCACAGTTAATTAAAGAAGTGAGTGAAGGCATCAAGCCTTTCTCCCTTCTGCCTGAATAATTCACCGCCTGTATCCATTATTAAAACCCGTTACTTCACCACAATGATTCCCAGCTCGAGATAGATTGGTCTCAGAACCAAGAGATAAATTGTAACAAGGCCTACAGCTATATTAATAAATTGAAATGAACATTTATTTGCTCATCTAATTAGAACTGTAGTTTTTCCAAATAGTGTAGTAATGCATTACCTTGACAGGCAGCACTGTCTACCTTTTGTGAGATAAAATGAGCAGGAGGGCTTTGCCCCAGATTTGGGGATTCTGTGCATTAAAAAGTTCTTTGGTAGCTGCTGTTCTTTTAAACCTTTCATTCCACTACTATGCTCTGCCGATCCTATCTCTCCAGGATTGATGGGAGCTTAGCTTTTGAGGTAGTTCGTCAGAGGGCTGCAAAGAATTGTGCATATAGAACATTCATTCTTCTTTTGTCCTGTCTCTCTCTTTAAAGTATTGCAGGCGGGAAAAAAGAATTTAAAGATTTTCCCCATCCCCTTCCCATCTTCATTTCAAAGCTCAGAGGGCTCAAAGAACCTGTGCCTGGAGTTTTGATTCCTGATTCAATCACTAAGTTGTATACAGCCATAGTTTCTTCCTCTGAAAAATGTAAATAATAGTACCCATTTTTTCAGAATTTATATGAAATTTAGAGAGAAATTCTGTAAAGCACGGAACCCATAGTAGATGCCTAATCAATGATTAGTGCTATTTTTATTCAGCAATTCTTGTCCTTCTCTGTTTGCAAATTAGATTTCAAAATCATTGTATCACATTCACATGGAAAGATCTTTATATAACATAGCTGGCTCTCGATTTCTGAAGAACAGAAATGAAAATTGTGGTATTATATCAACATAAAACTTTGTTGTTATGGTTTTCATAGCAGAAGACCTGTCCCCCCAGCTAGATTTTAAAATCTCAGAGAGCAAAGTTTACATCATCTCCCTTTCCTGGCAGAGGGTCTGGGACATAGTAGATGCTCAGTAATTGGTTTCGTACCATAATAAGTATGGTTATTATGTAAGCTCCTAGAAATAAGCACTTCTCTGTTGTGACCTATGACACTCAGAGGCTAGAGAAGTTAGGCCTTCTTGATTTTATGCAGCAGTCAAATTCAAATTTATGCTGCTCCACACTTCAGCCACATGTTCCCACAAAAGGAACATACACTTCCTTAAAATTAGCAGCAGTTGTACTTACCATTTTAAATATGAAGCCTGGTTGATTGAGCATTTTTCATTTGATAAAATGGGGAAAAAAAATTAAATAAATTTCTGGGTTACCAAAATGAGCATCAGATCCCTTAACTTGCTCTTCATCTTGCAGATAAGGAAGGAAATTATTGATGACTTTTTTTCTCTGACAGGTTCTGGCCAAGGCTGCACCATTGAAAGGAATAGTATTAGACTAAGTTTGAAAGAGAAAGCAATTCTCGTTTTAATTCAGTGTTTTCCAAAACTGCCAACTAGGTGAAATTTAGCTAAGTTTAGAAACTCTGAAAGTAAAATTTAGAAAAAAGGAAAATAACTTGTAAGGTATTAAATATATTACTAAGAGATCTGATGGTGCTCCTTTGAAATGGCTTTGCTTCCAAGGGCGAGTATAAATTAAATATATCAGTATAAGGTTTTATATTATCTAAACAAATGCGTGTATTGTCCTGTACTAGACTCTTAATCAATGTAAAGCAAAGGGAAGTAGGATTCAATTTAGATACGCCTTCAATACTTCCTTATGCTATGCACTCTATACAGTGTTTAAAGACAATATACATTGGAACAAAATTATTTTTATAGGTTTTAGTAACTTTTTTTCCTATTTAAAACAAAAATGCAAGTTTTAAGGTAAATAATCCAATGAATATAGGTATAAACTAAAAGGTAAGAGTCCTTATTTCTTATACCAGGACTATCAACCCACCATCTAGTTGTAAACATTATTAATAGTTGCTTGTATATGCTTCCAGAAACTTTCACACACATACAATATGTATATGCTTTCTGACTTTTTCTAGGTGGCACAGGGTTGGTTGGTTTGTTTTTAGCATAGATATACTATATTTAACTATTCCCCTGTTGATGAATATTTAAGTTGCTTGCAAAATTTTGGTATTGTAAATAATGCTTTAATGAACATCCTTGTAGCAGTATATTTGTTCACATAATATTTGAATCAATTGACTCCTACAATGTGATATTTTAAAAACAGATATTGCCATATTTTTCTCCAAAATGTAGATTTTAAAAAATATTTTCCACTATTTAATAGAGTGCCTCTGCAGTTAAAATCTAGTCAAGTTACTGTAAATTATTCCTTTTTAACAATTAGCTATGAATTATATTCATTTAATGGCAGTTATGCTGTTTGACAAATGTGATGTTTCCTCAAAATGAAATGTCCCAGGATGAGTCTCAGCTCAGTCCGTACAACAGAATCTCTAGGAACAGAATTTCAGATGCTAATTAGAACTATATCTTGAAACATTTCCTCCTCCTACATTTCTTCAAAAGATTTTTTAGGTTTTGTTTTTCCTGATCGGAATTACCAAAGAACATACCAACACCGCCCCTCTTTGCCCTACTGGAAGATCAAAACACAAATACAATGTATTGCCATCTTTTTAGATTTCCATTATTATTATTAATGAAAAGCATGAGGAATTTAAGAATGGTATATAGATCTTTTCGAGGCTGGGTTTTCAGGAGAACAGAAGAGGACAGCAAAGGTATGCCCCTTAGCGTATAATGGTTTCCACCTAGAGTAGAGCAATTGCATTTTCAGCCATACAAGGGAGGTAGTTTCAGTTCTTCCCACCTTCTGTAGTAATAGAACCTGTGGCTTTGAGTTGAGCACATGGCTGCCCAAATTTAAAGATCTCGTAGTTAGGGTTGGCCATGTAACTGAATTCTAATAAATTATGTGCAGAAATAATGTGTGAACCATTAAGATTATGCCTTTAAAAGGAAGAGAGTGCCCTATCCTTCCCTCTTTTCCCCTTCCTGACTGCTAAAATGCTGATGTGGTTGAAAGTCATCCTGGATCACTGCAATAAGGACAATATCTTAGAAATTCAGAAGCAGCAAGATAGAAAGACAATGTGGAATCACATCCCATGTGGCTTGTCCAGCTTATGCTCAGACTCTTCCAGGAGAATTTAGCTTCTATTTCCATTTTACATTGTATTTTGGGTTTCTATTCGAGCAGTCCAACAAATATTCTAATGAGTAAAAGGCTCCAATATTTGGACTTCTCAAACAACTTAGATTGTGGGTCTTTGGCAAAAGCACCTCCCTTAGCAGTGCTGTATTTTCTTCCACATCTGTTTTGTAGACTGTGTGTCTCCTGAATTAGTTCATCTCTCCCTTAAGGCTTTGCTAAAAGCAACAAGAAGAGTCCAGCATGTGCCATTGTTGCATCATTCTAAATTATTTAGGAGTCAGTAGACTGCTTTCCTAGAGTCTAAAAACTGTTTTGCTCCATTTAATATGGATCAACTAGCTTTACCCACCTATAATGCTGCCCTCACTATCCCATCTCTTCCAGTAAGTATATTAGACATTTTAGGTTCTATTGCTTAAAGCATCCTCTCCTCTTTATGCCCCTCACCAGTTCTGATACCATATGCTATTTCAGTTAGGAATTACATTTGGCTGTGCAAATCAAAGACCTGAAAATGAGTGGCTTAAATTTAAATGTGGAGGAGGAGGGAGGAGTCCCTCATGCAAAGGAAAGTCCAGAGTACCATCATTGATGGCTCTCTAATTCTCTTCACTTTTTCCTTAGGGTTTACTGCAAAATGGCCAGTTGGTTCCAATTAAGACAGAAGAACACACAAGAGCAAAGCATGTGCCTCTCTACTGCTTCCATTCTGTTTTAAGTAGCTTTAAGTAACTTCCTCTTATATACTATTGACCAGATGTGTGTTATATGGCCATTTCTAACTGCTAAAATGGCTGGGACTGTGGTTTTTTTAATCTGGGCACAGAGCCAATTCCACGAAATCAGGATTTGGGTTGCCAAGAAAGTCAAAACAGAAGATTGTTTTATTTTACACAGGTCATGATCCATTCTAAAAGCTTGACATTTGAGGGTTTATTCCAATGGAAGATTCCGTATTCTCCCAATCCAAAAAAATACATCCCCTTTTATTTTCCTAAATAGATACAGAGCTATTAAAGGTCACCTAAATGAAATGCTTTCATCAAGTCTCTCATTTGGGCATCTTTACTAAGGAATGCTTAAAAGGCGTATATTATCCAGGTAGTATAACTCGTGATCGTGTTTCAGAAATAACAGTGTAATGTATGAAAGAGCCATTGAGGCCCAGTGAGCGGGCTCTTTTCTGGGAGGGTTTTTTTTTTTTTCCTTTTGGCATGAAAGCAGAGGATCTCATGTGCTTAAAGAAGCAGATCAGAACTGCTTTCCAAAGAGAGAAAAAGAGGGAGGGAGAGAAAAGAGAATGGGAAAAGGAAAGGAAAACATCAGACTAAGTGACACAACTGGGTTAGGTGAGCTAATCACACTCTTTCTCCCTGTAACCCTAGGAGCTATAGTGAAGAATTTAAATAAAACATGCTATGTATGCTGTTAGTGATGTTCTATGGTCACTATCATTTTTCTCCTTCTGGGAATTTGATTTGTCCCTATTATGCCAAGGTCACGGATTGAAAAATCTTAGGGGCCATCAAAGCTCTGCCTTTGAAGCAAAGGATCAGTGCATTAGTACAAAAGGGAATTAATTCAGTTTGCTGGCTCACCAACCGGTGGTTAATTCATTTAAAAGGAATGACCAGGGTTCTTATTCTACGTTTCCATATGGACAATCAGAAGCCTCCCTTCTCCCAAACAAGAACTTCATTAATGAATATTCAAGGAAAGTATTACTTCATTGTCAGCTCTAATTGCTAGTTTTACCTTATTAGTAGAAGCTTTTCTGTGGCTGAGCCTGACATACATTTGTTTGCACACTGTTATTAGTCAAGACTCAGTGAAGTCTTGTAATTAACACCTCCACATTATCTCATGCAGTGAAAGCAAAGACAAAACCAGATGACTCACTTTGTTTTAGCTTTGCTCTTGTTTTCTGATATAGAAGCACTTAAGAAGAAGTGTAAGCTCATCAGAATGCCATATGGAGCCAACAGAAACCATAAAAGCGTTTTCAGTAAGTAGCGCATAGAAGTTCATTAAGTGAACAACACTACAATCAACATGCTGATTTCAAACTCTAGCTGGCACTAATAAATTGCACAGGTACATTACCTACATCACACTCAGCAACCATTCCAGGTCACTGATGAAGGATCCACAGTTCCCAAGAAGCAGGGGAGATAACATATTCTTTGTAAACATAATGAAGTTAATGATTCACATGACAATTAAAGAGCTTTCAGAAAATCTTATCACTTTAGAGATAAAGCAAGCCAAGGCAATAACTATATTTTAATCATTTCTACCATTGAAAACACTATATCTAAAAGCTGGCTCCCAGCAGCCTATAATTGATATTTCCAAGGAAGAACGGGGTTTGAGGGTGCAGAGAATGTCAACAGTTCCTATTTCAGTTTTATATTTGGAAAGAGATCTTTTTCCAAATGCCTCTGTTAAAATTTCTAGCAAAAGAGATTTGAAAAACTAAGGTATCATCCTGTCTTTTTCCTTGAGTTTATGAACTAAGCCTAATTGTTTTATTTTTGTTTTTTAAATACAAAAGTAAAACACCAAACCTCAACAGAGAGAGATACCATTATCTGAAATTTTACCAATTAACTCTGCAAAGTATGTCACAGTTTGAAAGAAAGAATTTCTTTTTTCCTGGTTATGAATAATTCTTTCCTAAGATAATACAATCAAAGTGAAAAGCAGCCACAATAGAAAGGAGGAATAATGTATATGCAATAGCATAGCAACATTTCAATTAGCAAGTATTTGCAAAGCAATGAAGAATCTGGCTATTAAATTAAAATTGTTATTATACACAACTTGTCTTAGCTGAATGGTCAGATAGAAAATCTTATTTACAAATGGAAAAAGGCCAAAAATTTCAATAGACTCCTGTCTATACTAAGTTTGCAATATTACAACAGGATCCATCAGAAAGAAATTATCGAAAATACCCAGTTCATACTACCCAAAGCAATCTATAGATTCAGTGCAATCCCAATCAAAATTTCAATGGCATTTTCCACAGAAGTAGAAAAATATTCTAAAATTTGTACAGAACTACAGAAGACTATAAATAGCCAAAGCAATCTTGAAAAAGAAGAACAAAGCTGGAGGTATCACACTTCCTGATTTAAAACTATTTGACAAAGCTTTAGTAATTAAAACATGGTATTGGCATAAAAACAGACACGTAGATCAATGGAACAGAATAGACAGCCAAGAAATAAATCCACACATATATGGTTAATTAATTTAGGACAAATGAGCCAGGGATGTACAGTGGAGGAAGGAGAGTTTCTTCGATAAATGGTCTTGGGAAAATTGAACAACCGCATGCAAAAGAATGAAACTGGACCACTCTTTTACACGATACACAAAAATTAACTCAGAAATGGGTTAGTAATTGGAATATAAGACTTGAAACTATAAAATTCCTAGAAGAAAACATCAATAAGTTTTTTGACATAGGTCTTGGTGATGATGTTTTGGATTTTACACCAAAAGCAAAGGCAACCAAAGTAAAAATAAACAAGTGGGATTACATCAAACTAAAAAGCTTCTGCTCAGCAAAGAAAACTATCAACAAAATGAAAAGGCGATCTACAGAATGGGAGAAAATATTTGCAAATCATATATCTGATATATATCCAAAATATACAAAGAACTCATATAACTCAATAGCCAAAAAAAAAAAAAAAAAATTTAAAGTGGACAGATGGCTTGAATAGAAATTTTTGCAAAGAAGACATACAGATGGCCAATAGGCACATGAGAAGATGCTCAGCATCACTAATCATTAGGGAAATGCAAATCAAAACCACAATGAGATATCACCTCACACCTGCTAGAATGGCTGTTATCAAGAATACAAGAAATAACAGTGTTGGTGAGGATGTAAAGAGAAGGGAACCCTTGTGCACTGTTGGAAATGTAAGTTAGTGCGGCCACTATGGAAAACAGTATGGAAGTTCCTTGTAAAACTAAAAATAGAACTACCGTATGATCCAGCAATTGCACTTCTGGGTACTTATTTGAAGAAAATAAAAACACTAGCTGAAAAAGATATATGCATCCCTATGTTCATTGCAGCATTATTTACAATAGCCAAGAGGTGGAAACAGCCTAAGTGTCTACTGATGGATGAATAGATAAAGAAATTGTACACATACATACACACCAGAATATTCAGCCATAAAAAGGAACAAAATCTCACCATTTGTGACAACAGGGATGGCATTATGCTAAGTGAAATAAGTCAGACAAAGTCAAATACCTTGTCTCCCTTATATGTGGAATCTTTAAAAAAAAAAATAAAACATAGATACAGCTGCATAATGGATGCTGTGTTAGCAGGCACAAAAACAAAACAAGATTAATCTAGTTGTACATCTATATCAGACATTTTGAGTAACCAGATGTAGTAAGATTTTGAAAGGAATCATTTTCTTCTGAGTAGTAAAATGTCAACAGTAGGATTGAAATATTAAGTAAACCATGTTGTAAATGGATGCGCTGTCATCCAGGATTTGTTTTAATTTAGAGCACAGGCAGAGTAGATTTAGCATAATTTTTAAAGAACTTCCCTAGAATCTTCAGAATGGTAAATGAGCATTGGCTTCAACTTAAAATCACCAGTTGCATTAGGCCTCGATGAGAGAGTCAGCCTATCCTTTGAATCTTTGAAGACAGGCGTTGACTTTTCCTCTCTAGCTATGAAAGTTCTAGATGGCATCCTCTTCCAAGACCCTTTTATCTACATTGAAAATCTGTTGTTTATTGTAGCTACTTTCATTAATTATCTCAGCTAGATCTTCTGGATAACTTGCTACAGCTTCTACATCAGCACTGCCTGCTTCACCTTCCACTTTTATGTTATGGAGACAATTTCTTTCCTTAAACTTCATGAACCAACCTTTGCTAGCTTCAAACTTGTCTTCTGCAGCTTCCTCACATCCCTCAGTCTTCGTAGAATTTAAGAGAGTTAGGGCCTTGCTCTGAATTAGGTTTTGGCTTAAAGGAATGTTGTAGGGGATTTGAACTTCTATCCAGACCACTGAAACTTCTTTTATTTCGGCAATAAGGTTGTCCTGCTTTCCTATCGGTCATGTGTTCACTGGAGTAGCACTTTTAATTTCCTTCAAGAACTTTTCCTTTGCACTCACAACTTGGCCAATTGGTGCAAGAGACCTAGTTCTCAGCCTATTTCAGTTTTGGACATGCCTTCCTCACTAAGCTTAATCACTTCTAGCTTTTGATTTAACTGAGAAAAGTGCAAGTCTTCCTTTTACTTGAACACTTAACGGCCTTTGTAGGGTTATTAGTTGGCCAATTTCAATATTGTTGTATGTCATGGAATTGGGAGGCCCAAGGAGAGGGAGAGAGATGAGGGAACAGCCGATTGATAGAACAGTCAGAACACACTCAACATTTTTTGATTAAGTTCACCATCTTATATGGGTACAGTTTGTGGTGCCCCAAAACAGTACAACAGTAACATCAAAGATCACTGATGACAGATCCCCATAACGAATAGAATAATAATGAGAATTTGAAATATTTCTAGAATTATCAAAATGTGACAAAGACATGAAGTGAGCAAATGCTGTTGGAAAAATGGCACGGATAGATGGGCTCAAAGCAGGGTTGTCACAAACCTTTAATTTGTAAAAAATGCGATATCTGCAAAGCAAAATAAAACGAGGTGTGTCTATACATGCATTTTATGTCATCGCCCTTATCGGCCAAGTCACAACTTTGTAAGATATTGGTTTATCATTTTGTGCCTGTACACAGGCTGATGTAAATGGCTGAGTCATGAATGTTACTGCATCCTTGTGATTTGGGGAAAATTATTAAGTATACAGCTTCATCATTGAGATCCCAGGGGTGCTATACCAACTCCAGTAGCTAAGCTTCTGTTGAAACCAACCAGGAGAGGTTTTGGCAGGCAGGGCTTTGGCTATCTATCTGCGTTTTGCCTCTGCCTACAAATACCACCATTAAAACATTTTTATGTTCATGCCACTGTGCATGTTTTGGCAATAGATGCCTACTTTGCCCTACTGGTGCCATGCTGGCACTGAGGTTTACGTTTCTGCATATCCATTGTACCAGAAGAGCACAGTCTGAAAATAGAAACGTGAACTGTTTTGTCACCATTGAATGGGAAGGCTAAGAATAGCATTGCTTCGTTGTTTGGCGCAGATTCAAGGCTACCCCAGCCAAGGAGCAGCGCAAGCAGCAGTAACCAAATCATAAAATTTCTCCAGGGAATGGTGCAGCTTTTCAGAACATGTTTTATATTCTGGGATCGCTCGGGAAGGAAATAGTTCAGAAGTTCTTTTGACATAAGTGTGGTTTGTTTCCAATTTGAAGGCGGGGGAGGGGCCGGAGAGGCAAGCCAGGAGGTCATTTGCAAAAGGGATGCAAAAATGTCGTTAAGGAGTTCCTGACAGGTGGTAAGAGGACTGTGGCTCCTGAGCCCGAGGCCTGGCAGGGAGTTTGTCCCTGTCAGGCTCCCAGTGGCTCTCAGCATTGCCTCTCACACTCCTATTATGTTTATTTCTGTTGAACTTAAAGAGTGACCTTTTCAAAACTGCAGTCCATTGTTGACCCACATGCATTTTTGAGACCTAATTTCCCTGAATGCCTTCCTTGTTTCTGCAGAAGAGAACTCTGTTTGAGAAAATAGGAAGAGGCTGAGGATCAAGAGAATTGGAATGGAATCTTTCAGGCCTTGAATTCTGCCCGCTATTAATAATTTAGAAGTGTTTTTAATGCCCTGATATGGAAGGAAGGTTTTTGACACCAAAGGCATCTAAATATTAATTTCAGAGGAATTGGTTGTTACAAGCAGTTAACATCCATTTTGTTAGTTGACCTCCCAGGGAAGGTTAATGCACTAAAATCTGGTCATTAAGTATAGTAACAAATGTTTTTTCAGGGAGGTTATTACTATCATAAACTCTAATCCATGGTTCACAGGCAGCAGCCTTTAGTGCAGTGCTCTGACTAATGAAGAATTAACTATTTCTGAGCAGTTAATAAAGATTTTTTCCCCCCACCCATCAACGTACTTTACATGATTCTTATAATTACTAAAAGCATTAAGCTCTGGGTGTGAGTGCTCACATATCAGACCAGAATTTTATTCTGAGTAAATGACAAATGGCAAACCTGATCCCATTTCACTTAATTTTTTTTTTGTAACATTTTCACTGAAACAAGAAATAATGGAATAATTCCTAAGTATTAGAAAAAGATGGTCCAGTGTGAAGCATTTCCTAAACGAATATTGATGAGGTCTTTAGTTATATTTTATTGTGATGGAAGATTTTATACTCTGGTTTAGTTCTTGCTAGAATCCAGAGTTAATTGGCTACAAACAGGGCTTTTTTGCTTGCACGTTTGTTTTATTTTGTTTTTCCTTCATTAAAGAGCGTGCTCGTCCACAAGAGTGCAGGAGGCAGAGACTTGTGTGAGAAACACAAATACCTGCTTCATAATAACAATAGGATGGAAAAGGTACAACCTAACCTTTCTAAAAAGCCTCAGGCAGTGTTTTGCTTTTCAATGGAAAGGTCGTCCAGAATTAATTAAAGTCCCTTTCCCGCTGAGGCCCAAGCATTTGGCTTTACTTTGAAGGCTCAAAGAAAGTTGCTCATACTGATTTCTTCAAGACCCAAATTTAAAGCAGCACAGCCAAAGCAATGGGTCAGCCTTTAAGAAGTAATCTTTTGGAATCAAAAGTCTGAATGGTTAATACACGGAGGTCTTAGGTGCCTATGAAGACACAGGCCAGAGTTGACAGCTTAAAATTTTTTTTATAATTGTTTATTTTTCCCTAGACGGACTACCTCTCATTCAAGCAGGACTAGCCTTTACATTTATATGTACTCTTTCCCCTCATTTTTATGTTTAACTTAAGCTAAATCCTGTCTTTAACTTATTCATAGACCCACAGGGCATGCTTCCAGGTCCCCCCTCACCCACTCATATTGAACAGTAAGGAGAGAGAGAAACTATACTTGGCCAAAATAAAAGGAACATTGTCTTATAGAAGAAAAACCATATTTTGGAAAGATTTGTATTACTAATGAAAGCTTAAAAGGGGGTCAAATACACTGACGGTAGCTCACCAACTCGAAATAATTTTTGTGGACGATTCAGCACACTACACTTCCCTAAATAACCAGTAGGGCTGGGTTATTCATGCACATTATGATTTGCATGAGTATTATTCATTCATTTGGCACTTTGCTCGCTTGAAGGAAACTGCATTACATTCCTACTTATTAGTAAAGGCAAGTGACTTAGTCTTTCTGAGCCTCAGTTTCTGAGCCTCAGTTTCCTCATCTATAAAATTATAATATCTGCCTTGGGGAATTGTAAAAATGAGTGATAATGTATACCCGACATATACTAGGACCTAAGACATACTAGTATACGTTTACCTTACACTATATCCGTTGCTTTTTGTATTTTATTTTTTTAAACATTTTATAAAATTGACTAGAATCCTAAAACACCCTACAAAAACCTTTTGGATCCAAAATTGGAATCCAGGAAGTAACAGCACATTAGCCTGACTCCTGAGAACTGGGACTTTCTGAGTCCAGCTCATCTCTCACAGCCTCACCTCCCCGTTAGAAACAAAGCCTTCCCTGGTTAACTCAGCCAGAAATGAACCTCTAACCTCTGTGTTCTAATTTGCCTTGTATTTTTCTCATACATTCTTCACATCCAGTCTTTGCTTAAAGTTGTTTGTAGACAAATCTTGGATCTGTATTCCCAGCTTGTTTAGTGCCTAAAAGAGGTTTATGAATTTCACTAACTCTCTCCTTTGGCAATTGTTCTGCCTCAGCCATGGAGGGTGAGTGAATGAATGAATGACTTTGGAGGTCATCTGCTCTTCTTTATTATTTCATAATATATCCTCCCTCCCACTTTTTTTCACTTCTAAAATGAGTCTCTAGAAGTTGCCCTACCCCCTCCCCACCATTTCCCTTCGGTTGATCAGTTGACAGTAAAAAGATAGCCAGAAGGCAGGTGTTTGGATGGCTGGATCATTTCTAAGGTGGGTGTTTGCAGATCAGGGCTTCCTGCACTTTGACAAGGATTCTAAAGTGAATATGGTAAACAGGAAACTGAAGTTTGAAACTCTATAAAGACGAATCAAAGTGTCCTTTGAAGTCACTCATTTCCCCTTATTGCCATATCCCTCATTGTTCATAGAAATCACAGAAAAGAGAGGTTAACATTCCAGGATTACTAGTGATTTGCCGTGTTGACCTTTGACATGCTCTTTAACCTCTTTAGTTTTCTCATCGATAATAATAATTTACGCTATTGTAATTAGTTCATAGGCTTACTAGGCAAATCACATGAGATAATATGTAAAGGACTTAGTCGAGGGAAAAGTACAATATAAAAAAATACAACTACTACTAGAACTAGATATTAAAAGAGGATTACATAATCTAGTGTAACTTCCTTTTCCTTAACAATTAATGTGATATGTATCAATATATTAATAATGAGAAAAATTAGACTTGCTTAAAAAAAACAAAATGCTATTAAAAGCAGAAAGGAGCCACAGAAAGTTTGATTCATTGTTATAATAGGTTAAGAATATTGCTATAGTCACCTGCATAATGCCGTGCATTCCCTATCCTCACAATAAACATCCAATACATTTGGAATAAAGAACACGTTTGAAACCCTATCAAATAAAAATGGTTTTTCTGGTTAGATCAATGGTGGAAATCAAGACTATCAATGTAATTCCCACTCTTATTCCTCAACATGTGCACTTGGTCATTATTTAATGGTGAGCAAATGTCTCAGTGACTATTAACATATTCCTGAACATATGTAATTTCCATTCTCACCACCAATTTCAGTCAAGGCAGTTACAAAATGGAGTGAATGAATTTAAGTACGGGGTTGACACTGCCCTGAGTACTGGTACTTTCCTGCTCCAAAGGAAGGGGACTGTGAATGCTTGAAAACACACAGTAGAAAGAATCATTGAAAATGGGTTCAATGTCTTCATCCTCTGAGAATATGTACGTGCATGTGTGTGTTTGTAGTCGCTCTTTCATGAAATGTGTACGTGTCTGTTTTGATTCTGAAGCTTTCCTCTGTTGTGGGTAGGTTTCACAGAGGGGCTCCGGCTTGTAAAGGTTAACCGTGCAGAAATCAAGGCTTTGTGCATTTTTGCAAAGGTCACACTCATCAGCAGTTCCGGAAAGGCTGCTGGGCAGGGCTATGGTAACCACCCCATGATTGAACCATGGCTCTGGGTTTATTTCCTTAAGAATACTGCCACAGTCCCTGGTCGTGTCACCAAGAGATAAAGAGGCTGCTCAGTCACTTGAAATTCAATTTGTACGTTACTCAAATCCAGTCCACCTCTTTCCTTCATGGTGTTTGGCAGTTGCTTGCTGGCATTCTGCATTTCAAATGCCTGAGCTGCAGGAAGCTGTTTAATAAATGGGATAGGTTTTGATTAATGTAACAAGCTGAAAATAGACCATGATGTAATGCATATCTCAGCAGGAATCACAGATCAAATTGGATGGTTCCAAGGAATCATGCTGGAGCAAAGTTTCCTCCAAAGAAATGTATTTATGTTTTTATAGCACCTTGAAGGGTCAAACTGTACAGTGTGTACATTTTGGACCTGGAAGCCTGCCCTGTGAGTCTAGGTAGAGCGATTATAGTTGACCACACAAGAAGCTCCAGAGAAAACTAGGTATTTGACATTGACTCAGGTCTACAAAGGGTCACCTACACTTTCCCAGAAGCCCTGGTATTATTTTTAAAAACAGCAGATGCTAACAGAAATAATAGTAGTAAGAGTCTGGCAGTATCTCTAAACTCGGTCATTTCAATAATGCATTTAGTTCCATCTAATGATCTAAAAGCCTCATGTAGCCCTATGCATAAAGGCACTGATTTAAACTTTTCTCAGTGGATAAAATAATTGGGGTGCATGTTGCTTGGTTTGGGAGAGAAAGATCAGTGAAAAAAGAAAACACAATAGCCTCGTGTGGCAACTTCCCCTTACATGTGCTGAGAAATGGTGCATTGTACAAAGGAAATGTGAGGTCATTTTTCTTATTTAAGTGAGCAATAATGAAAGGTTAAGAACAGAGTCTGGAATGTACTAAAAGGATGAAATAAAGGAAATAAATTCATTGATTTTAATTACTGTTTACTGAATCCATACACTGTGAGTTGTTTGAAATCACTTGGGGTATTTTAATCACTGTGTGTGTATGTGTCTGTGTGTGGGTGTGGTGTGGTGTATTGTTGTAGGGGTAGGAGATAGGGGCAATCATTCTCTCTCACTATAAATAGAATTAGAAAAAAATTTTATTTGTATTTTTCCCTACACATAAATTTTACTTTTCCAATATGAGAATTCATGTAATTTATGAATGGTCTCACTCTGATTATTGTAAAAAAAAAAAAAAAAGTTGACTTGTTTAGAGTTACATTGCCTATGAAAAGGAGCCAAAATTAATACCCTTGGGCCTTTTGGATCATTTTTCCCTTGTGAACTTGCCTGTCTAATCAAAGTGTTGTGAAATAGTACTCTCCTGGAAACACCCTCGTAGACACACCCAGAAATAATGTTTTACCAGCTATCTGGGCATTCTTTAGCCCAGTCAAGTTGATACATAAAATTAACCCTCCCTCATATTAATGTTTTATGTCACCAAGTAACAGGAGCTGAATGAAGCAAACTGCTGAGGAACACAGTTCTTCGCATAATGTCCATTCACTGCTCCCTCTTCCTCTTGGCTCAGCTTAGTCTGAACTTCATGTAGGTGGGCTTGGTTCTTCTTCAACCTTTGTATATTTCATCCTTATCTCTGTAACTTAGCAACCTTGGCTCTTTGTTATACCCCTTTCCGTCAAGTACCCTTCACCTTTTTTTTAAAAAAAAAGATAAAATCTTATGTTTCCTAAGGTATTTATTCAGAATTTAGAATATCTTTTTAACTGTATTAGTATTTTTATTAAGATTATTATATTCTTGGTGCTCTGGTTACAAAGTTGCATAATTGAATAATCTGACCCAACTCTTTTAGCCAATGGGCCCTATTACTTTCAGTATATAATTTTGCAGAACGTGGAGTTCTTTGGGAACACATGTATTGCATAATTGCAGAAATGCTTGTATATGGCATCTTACTTTTTTAGACATTATTCTGTAATATAAGCACAGAAAATAGTCTCATTTTAGCTTTACAACTCCCCTACCCATAATAATAATCTCTATTCTTTCTGAGTAACCAGCAGCACAGACTATTTTTTGCCAAGATGATTATTCAGGGACTAATAAATTGAGCTTATCTTTCTAGACACCAGAATCATGATTACAGTAATCACCTGAGTCCCACCCAGTCAAGGAAAGTCCCCTTGATATGCTTATAAAGTTCTTCCTTATAAACATCTTTTGAATGGCAGCAAAACTGAGAAGTTGTTAAGGATTTAATCTATAATGTGAAATAAACTAAATGTAGTTGACTCAACCTTTATTTTAATCCACACTATGTGGTTTTATTGTTAAGTTCAATATTTCCCTTGCGAAATGGTGAAACCCTTAGTCAACTATTGTTTACAGGAAAAATAATCTTGTGTGTTAGTTGTTCACTAATCCCTCTGGGTCCCCTGTCCCATTCCGACCCATGTCCCACACTGATCCATGCTAGATTGTCATCTTTGTTGTACCAGGACTGGCATGCTGATTGCAGAGAATTCTTATTTTCCTTCTTCACTTTAAAGTTAATTTTTAAAAGTCAGAGGTCTTCATTGAGTATATTATCAAACTCAGATTATCTCAGTTTCTATTTCCAAAGCACTGCCAACTGTGGTCTCAAATTTGTACAGGCTTAAATTTTCATCAGTATGTTCAAAGTAGTGATAATAAAACTACAATGGACAAGAGGCTCACGGCAGGCAAAACTTTAATATTTCCTAATTCAAATCATCTGATAATTTAGAATTTTGAACAAGAATTGCATTCAAATTTCCCTGCAAAAAAAAAAAAAATATATATATATATATACAGATGCTCATTTGTGCATATACAAAATATATTTGACTTGTCCATAACTGTTCGGTGCTAGCAAAATAAAATAAGACCATTGAAAAGGCCTGCCTGACCACACAGTCCTGACATAACAATCCTAAGCTGAAACTAATCATTGTCGCAATATTCATGCATTGTGGACTCAGTCAAAGAAATGTGTATTCAGACTTGATGGCCTTTGTGTTTACTGGGTCTTTTCTTCTCCTTTTTCTGGGTCCTGCAGAGTTGACCCTAACCCTCTTTGAAGTCTGTGGTAACCTTAAGATCAGATCAAATGCACTGGAGCGAGTTGGGAAGGAAAGGAGGAGAGCTCATTAGGTACTCACATTTTTATACCATTTTCATTGAATTATAATGATTGTTGAAAGAGTTCTAGCTCTCCATTCATAGATTTAAAAGTTAACATTGTAAGATACTAACTTATTGTTGTAATAACGTGGGTGCTAGTGTCCTGGGAATAAATAAAAAGGTTTCCCTGCAATATAAACAATTAATATTGTATAACTGGATTATAAAAATATAAGCATTCCAAAATATATTTAATATATTCCTTTCTCTTTTTTGACATCTTCTATTTTTGTCGAGTACGTGGCTGTATCTTTTTCTTCACCCTGTACTTCCTCAACATAGTATGTTGCATAGTTTTTTGTATTTTATTCATTTAAGCATGAATTAAACTTTAGATGTAGCAATGCAACACAGAAATTGAGCTGTAACAATAAGTAGATAGTTTACATTACGTAGAAGAGACAGAAAACAAATTGGAAAATAAATGAGTATTTTAGATTGCGCTCAAGACTATGAAAAAAAGGAGGACAAGGCAACAGGATAGAGCAAGAATGAGCATTTACATAACATACAGTGGCCAAGGAAGGCCTCTCTGAGTGAGCATCATCTGGGCAGAGCCTGAAAGAAGTCAGCAGTGAAGAGGTCCAGGCATAAAGAGCAGCAAGTGCAAAGGTCCTGAGGAAAGCACAAATTTAACTTGGTAATTATTGATTATGTACCCTCCCCATTATATTATAAGGAAAGGTATGTCATCTTTGGAAGTAGCCATTATGCATTTCAAATTAAATAAATGATGATAAAAATAATATCACCATTACTAATAGTGAACATATATTGCTCTTAGTATGTTCCAGAAACTAAATGTTTTGCCTATATAACTTTATTTAATTCTCACATAAACTTGTAAAATAGATAAGGAAACTGAGGTTCAAGGTGGGTAGGTAAATTGCCCAGTATTACACAGCTGATCTACCAAACTGTCTGTTCTGGAGTGTGAACCTAGGCATTCCGAAGTTAACTACCACCACATTAAGCGCATGTTATACACTGAATTGTGCTCCTCTCAAATTCATACCTTGAAACCCTAACCCCCAAGACTTCCGAATGTGACCATACTGGGAGATAGGGTCTTTAAAGAGGTGAATAAATTAAAGTATGGACATCAGAGTGGGCGGTAACCAAATATGATTGATGTCCTTAGAAGAAGAGGAAATTTGAACACAGAAACACAGAGAGAAGACCATGTGAAGACACAGGGAGATGACAGCGAGCTACAAGCCAAGGAGAAAAGCCTCAGAAGAAACCAATCCTGCTGACACCTTGATCTTGAAATTCTAGCCTCTAGAACTGAAGATGGAAATCTGTGGTACTTTGTTATGGCAGCCCTGGAGAACTAACACACCATCTTTTTAGGCTAACAAAAAGGAGATGAAGAACACTCATTTAATAATAATTTTATGAAATGAAAAAATTAGCTTGAGCTCCAGTATTTAACAGCATATTTAACTTGGCAATATACAAGAATTTAAAAAGAAAGCATTGATAATGCTCTATTTCTTCCCTGTCTGTGGTTGGAACATGATGTAAATGATGCAGGAGGATTGATTTAGACTTTAGTAAGTCGGGATTTATACAGCCTATGCAGCTGCCTTGTGTATTGTTACTCTGAGTAGTCATCTTATGAAGATGTAATGAAGAACAAAAACCAACTCACAATATAAGAATCATCTCACTATACAAAGACCCTCAATGTGTTCAAATTTTTGACTTAAAGAATTACGGTGATACTAAATGTATGCTTTGCCAGTTATTGATTTTTTTGCTTCTCAGCTCCAAATTCCTCCTTTTTTCCTGCCGTTTAAAAATGGATCTGGGCCCATTAAATATTGCCCCTTTGTTGACAGGCATGATATTAAGCTTTGTCAGTAGAGGGCACTGGCGAGACGTAGCGGAAGGAAAAAGATTTGCTTTTCTGTTCAGATGTCTTTGCTGCTCAAGCTCCTGAGCATGGGCGCTTTCTCCACCAGCTGGCAAAGCAGCATGACCAGCTTCTCCAGGTCCAGCTCCTACAGCACACACTACTCCCTCAGCGCCTACTTCCTGAAGCGTGGGCAGCTTTCCCAGCACCGGACTCCTGAAATGCTCATAGATTCTCCAGTGCATGGTCCTTCCAAACTCTCCTAGCACCTGCCTCAAGTGGTTTTGTACTAGAGTACTTCTCGTGGTACACGTTCCCACGAACAGCTTTGCTTGGCATTCTAGAGGGCGAATTTCCAACAAATTACATTGTTTTCTTCCATTTAGTGAACTGTATCTATGCCCTTCCCAACAAGATCTAGATCTCAGTCCTGGGGGGCTCTTCCTTGGTTTCTCTATTTCAGCCATAGGGGTACTGATTATATGTGTGTGTACACACTGATTATATGTGTGTGTACACACACACACACACACACAAAATATAAAATTATGCTATTATATCTTTCTACTTTCTTTAGAGTTCTTGTTATTTTCTACTAGCCAATACCTTATTACTCTAATCCCCTCTTAGATTAATAATTCTTTATATTAACTTTCCTAGTTCAAATTACTGTGCTATTTCTCTCTCCTGATCGGACTCTGACTAATCCAGTACTTAAGGTTTTCTTTGATGTTCAAGTTAGATTGTTATAAGATTGAAAATCATGTTATAACATCACTTTTTACTTCCAGGGCAATAGTCACCCTCTCTCCCATGCTTACAGTCCTGGAGAATATTAGCACAGAGCCATGCATTCCTTGACTGGCTTCTTCTCTGTGGTCTGCGGTCCATGATTGACAGTCCATGGTGGACCACAGTTCACAGTGTTTATGAAGTTGATGCTCCAAAACACTGAGATGAGACCCAGTCCTTGTGGCTCATCCCAATTCCCCCCGACCAACCCGCTTCAAACCCACTTCAAACCTCCCCCACGCCCTAGCCCTAGCCCTAGCCAGGAGAGCCCTTTCTTTTGATCATTAAAATTGTAAAGATTGTCTCCTGAACTATTTTTTTAATACTAGCTCAGTGATAATCTTGACTATACCACAAAGGATATTTTCTCTTCACTCCGAATTTATGGCACCCATGCTTTGTTTATCATGAGTCTTTTTTTATATTCATGTAAAAAATTTATATATTCATATAAATATATATATGTATATGAATCTTCCAGTTGCTCTCCCTTCGTGATGATTTTACACTGGTCATTCTTTTCTACTAATATTTCTTACATCTGTCTGCATTTTTGAATGTTCAAAGAAACTAGGGCTGCTGGCTTAATTTCTCTCTTACTGCAGATGTTCATAGTTGCAAGTTGCTTTAAACACAAATCCATTATCTGACTCTGAATTGGGCTGTTGGTAGTTTTTACTGTGACGTCAGCATAAGGTTGAACTGAAAGTGCTATGTCTCATTGCTAAATGCTGCCAGTTTCTAAATTTCTATGATCATTTTAATATGAAAAATTTTAGATCGGAAAGGTGTATTCAAATGATATCGGTCTATACCTCATTGGGTCAAGCTCCTGTTTATTGTCAAGTACTGGATGTGTTTAATACTAGATATACCAATCCCTTCCATCTTTCAGTATAAACTTATCCCACTGAGTCCAGGAAAAATGATATAAATTTTCATTAAAGAAAACACTATTATGACAGCCCTAAATGAATCATCTGCAATCACTTTTAAAAGGCTTGATTTATTTCCTGCACTTGGGAGGCACTATGTTGTAAAAATATTTTCACTAACAAGTATGAAATATTGCAATATATATTTTTATATATACTGCATGTGGCTATATAATACATTTCATTTGTGCGTGTATCTGTACACATATGCATATCTATAGTAGGCCTTCCAGGTAATTTCTTGGTCACCCTTATTTAATAAAAAAAGGAAAACAAATTGGCCAAGCAGTCCAGATGAACATCAAATACATCATAGCTGAAGATAATATTTTCCTGGTGATTCTTACTCTCACCTTCCTGCAAGGAGTTTTCTCTACCCAGTGACATAGTGAAATGTCATGAAGTGAAGGCTATTTCGTTTAGCCTTGAGCAAACAGAAGCTGAACTGTGGATATGCAGAGTTCTTTTTCCTTCTAGAAGACATGGTTTTTATGAATGTAACTAGAGCTAAACTGAACCTAGAGAGCCACTGCATGATAAGTTTGGTTTGAAAACATGTGCAACGAAATGACTTGAATAACAAAATCCCAGGCAGAGTGTTTCTGAGCTAGCTGCGTTTGCACACTGCAAGGAGATCAATGCTTCCCCTCATTGATTTTCCTCAGTTCGGCAGAGCCAGGATTATATGCGCATTGTGAAGCTGTATTCCCAAATTCATCCAATCTGATTTCCTAGACATCACTAAAAAGGCCTAGTGCTTACCTGTAAACTGGAGGTTACGAAAGTATAACTATCAAATTTGTGCCTCCACTACGCCTGTGTGTGAAACAGAAGCACAATAGTGTATTCATACCGTGATGCAAGGGCTGCATGGGACAGAACGGATTCTGTTTTTGTGCAGCTTTTAATAAATGGCAGAGATGCCAAAGATAAACCTGAGATGCATTACATACATTTGCATAAGTCCCAAGATATTTTCAAAAGTGCTAGAGCTTCCTTTCTGGAAGACTTGAAATGCAAAGTAAGCATATAAAGAAATCATTCTCTTATTAAATTCACGGATTGATTGCAGTCCTTCTGATTTTGAAATTGGCTTAAAATGTGTAATTGGGGAAAGTAGGTGATTGGAAGGCTGTAAAAATCAAGGGCCTAAACGAAAAAATCACAGGTCTATTTCTGTATAAACAATTGGTAGGTCTAATAATGGTGAATTTATTCTATATTTAACACAACTTAAAGTCGTGGACTTCATGTAATACAGTTTAGCATTAACAGCCAACTGCAAAATGAAAATACCCACAGAAAGATGACTTCAGCTCTTCCAAATTTTCAGCACGCCTTTAGTGAGGAATGAGGGAGAAAGCTGATTCCTACATTAAATTTTCTCTCCTCACTCCACTTTGAGGATAGAGAAGGTGTCACATTACAACATGAACCTCAAATCCTCTTTTGAAAAAAATCTTGTAAAATAAGCCATTTTCTACCAAGACTAGATAAATGATTAGCTACTTGCCTTTCAAACAGAATTTGTTTAGATTCTAGGCTTGCTCGGGTGCCACCATCATTATTTAAGAGTACTGCTATAGCTATGTGCCCTGGGAAGCAGGGTGCTCTCACACACCCACCCCAATCGCTGCTTCCTCTAAGAAAACGATATGTAGGAGCAAAGGAAGGCAGTCTGTAGTCAAAGATGGCTGAGTAGATCCGTATCCAAGAGAAACAGTTTCTTCCTCCAGACTTAACATGTAAATTGACCTGGCAGACCTACCCCCATCACTGAAAAATATAAGCATGTTTCCAAGTTGCCTAATCAGTGGATATTTTTCTAGTACAAGATTAACCAAGGCGATCAATTTTTTTCAGTGACTGAAGGTAAAAAGTAATTTGTTCTAAACACCAAAACTCACCCCAAAGAATATCCTTCCTCCTTTGAAACATTCACAAACATGTTTTTTAAAAAATATTAAATGGTTTTTAAATGTAAACTTAAAAGAGACCAACTTGCCACTAAACATTGACGAACAGACTTTCGTTTGCTTATATATTTCTAAACTATCATACACAAAGATGCATTTTACTTGTAGGCACTGGTGATAAAATGTATTTTTCCACTTACAATTAATTCATTATTTACAAGCATCAGTGACATTTTCAATCAACTGTGTGACATTAATTATATCAATATTTAAATGACACTTCTAGGAATCATAAATTCTTTTTATAAAAGTAACCTTTATGTCTAACATAGTAATTTTCAGATATTTAAAACTTATGTTGGAATTGATTTTCTTGAATGCAGAGTACATTTCCTCCATTCCTATCCAGAGAACTTTCCTCTTGCAGCGTTCTCTTTAATGACGTCTTACTTCTCAGAAAGTCGTGTCTTTATAACTTGGTGCCTTGATTCAGTGCTAGTAGTCTAAACATCGTGAAGTAATTTGATAATGAATAAGTAGGAGGAGACACCGTTGTTTAACCTTCAAGCTATGCTAATAAGTAGGGTGATAGACTTGCTGTGCTGAATAATGGAACTGTTATTCTAGCCCAGTGGGACGTCTCCAGGGCATGCAGGGGAGGTTTGCCAGACCAGGCCGTGTGCTGCTCCTGGGTGCACTTTGCATACCCTCTAGGATCTAGTTATGGCACGTTTATCGAAGGAAATCACAATTAGAAGAAAACCACATCCTGTACTCTTTCACATAAGAAACATCCCTGTATGTTACTTTCACTTTGCTTGTTTTACCTAGGTAAAACAGAAGCCTAATCTGGAAAAATAATTGTTAATATGAAGAACTACAGCATTGATAAGATTTCATCCCTTTGAAATATATATATTTTAAATAAGCCATTTAATACTGTCAGGAAAAAAAAAGTATATTTTCTTTTTAAAGCCTGAACATGCTAATAAATAATTATACACAGTGTAAAGTTAAGGGTGTTTGAACAGTGGAAATAGAAAGCATTTGTAGTTATTCAACCCTGAATACTTAGGACATTTCATTTCTTTTTACAGCAACCATATTCAGTCAATAAAAGATCAAATGCTTTTGGTTACTGGACTGAGAAAAAATCAAATCCTCCAAACTTTTAGCACTTGATGTTCCCTGAGTATTTGCTCTAAGCTATAGCTCATTAAATGAGCTGATCCACCATTGAGTCTACAAATTGAAACAGAAGCAAAGAGCTTTTTTTTTTTTTTCTTTTCCAAAGTAGATGGCACCAAACTGAAATCCACTTAAGTCTGGGTTCTTTACATATTTTTCTTCCACATAGAGGATATTCTGCAGAATAAATACATGTCATTAATCTGGCGATTTTTCAATAACAATCTAATTAGGATTGTTCTAGGTTGAAGTGGTAGAATCACGATTATTAATTGCTAATTGGATGAGACTGAGGGGAGATGATGCAAAAGATAGAGGAAGCTAGATAAAGTGGATATTATGTAATGCATGACTTGCACTTATTTAACAGTTTTTATAGAATTTTAGGTACATCATTTCACGCAAAAATATAATGTTAGGCACTATTCTAGGCATTTTATAAATATAGTATACAAGCAACTCTATGAAATGGGTATTATCATTTATCCCTTTATTAAAGGGGACGAACTAGGTCACAAAACCTACAGAACTGATAAACAACAGAGTTAGGACTTAAACCCAGGGAATATTACAGTTTATCCTCTTTCTTAAGGGATACTGAATAAGGAGCTTTTCTTTTTAAGGGATACTAATTGAGGAGCCAATTGACCAATATGTAGTAGTCAAGGCATTCACACCACTCAGTTCTGCAACCTCTTCTTATAGAACACATTAAATAAAATATAGTCTAAGATCCTCTCTATTCTGGGTTAAATGAGTGTCGATTCATTAAATTTTAACCAAATTTTCATCAGACAGGTTATACTGGTAATATTACTGATTTTCAGTTTTAATCATTTTTTTTTCCTTTATGTCCTAAATCAAAGAAAAAATTTATAATAATTGTTGGGTCTTAACCACGCTAAGATGACATTTAAATAACAGCTCTGCAATATTCTCTAAATAGCGAGTTTGGATCTAGGGTTTGTTTTTAGTGGTACATTCCAGTGTTGCCATCTTCATAATCTAAATTTTTATTGGTTTTCTGTAAAATTCTGGGGAACAAGAACCATTCTAAAATTCTCAGATCTGAATAACTGAAGATGGAAGACACCAATGCCCTCACTATAAAATAAGATCATTTATTCAACAAATATTTATTGAGCATCTACTAAGAACTGGAATTTTAAAAGTGGGCTATACATCCTCTCAAAATCCCAGATGACTTTTTGCAGAAATTGACAAGCTGATTATAAAATTCATATGGAAATTTAAAGGACCTAGAATAGCCAAAACAATCTTGAAAAAGAACTAAGTTAGAGGACTCATACTTGTTAATGTCGAAACCTAACTACAAATCTGTAGTTATCAAGACAGTGTGGTCCTAGCATAAGAAAAGACATGTAGATCAACTGAATAGAACTAAGATCCAGAAATAAACCCTTGTAATTATAGTCAATTGATTTTCAACGACATGCCAAAATAATCCAATGGGGAAAGAATAGTCTCTTCAAAAAACTGCTGGGACAACTGAACATCCACATGTAGAAAATAAAGTAAGACTCCTATTTCACGTTCACACTATATACCGAAATTAAAATAGATTAAAGATATAATTTAAAAACTAGGTAATCTGGACATATCAAAATTAAACTTTTGTGTTTCAAATGACACCATCAAGAAAATACAAAGACAATCCACAGAATGGGAGAAGATATTTGCAAATCGTATCTCTCATAAGGGACTTATACTAGAATATATAAAGAGCTCTTATGCAACTAATGAAAAGACAAATACCCCAATTAAAATGAGCAAATGATCTGAACAGATATTTCTCCAAAGAAGATATTCAAATGATCAGTAAACACATGGAAAGATTCTTGACATTATTATTCATTGGGGAAATGCAAATCAAAACCACAATAATATACCATTTCACACATATTAGGATGGCAAGAATTTAAAAATACATATTTTGGTGAGCACAAGAGGAAATCAGAACTCTCATACACTGCTATTGTGAATGTAAAAAGATGTAGCCGCTTGAAAAAGAGTCTAGCTCTTTCCTAAACGGTTATGTATGTAGTTGCCATTCGATCCAACTTCACTTCTTGATATGGACCTGTAAGATTTAAAACAATGTTTACACAAAAACTTGTACACAAATGTTCCTAACAGCACTGTTCATAATTGCCAAAAAGTGCAAACAACCCAAATGTCTATCAACGAATAAATAAAGTGTGATTTATCCATACCTTGGAATATTATTTGAGGAAAAAAAAGAGAATGAAGTACTGACACATGCTATAACATAGATGAACCCCGAAAATACTACATTAAGTGAAAGAAGCTAGTCAGCAAGGCCCATGCACTATATAATTCCATTTATATAAAATGTCCAGAATAGGTGAATCTATAGAGACAGAAGTAAATTAGTGATTGCCTATGGCTGGAGGAGATAGGGAGAATGGGGAGCGATGACTAGGAGAAGCAGAATTTCTCTTGGGAGCAATGACAATGTTTTATTTTTTTAATTTTGTTTTATGATTTTTTAAATTAAGTTTATTGGGGTAACATCGGTTAATCCAATTATATAATTTTCAGGTGTACATTACAACTTGACATCTGTACATTCTATTGTGTGTTTACCACCCAAAGTCCAGTTTCATTCAGCTACCATATATTTGACAATGCTTTAAAATTGATTATGGTAATGGTTGCTCCATGAATATACAAAAAGCCATTGAACTGTGCAATGTAAATGAGTGTACTGTGTAATATATGAATTATATCAGTAAAACTGTTTTATTTTTGTAAATAGTGAGCTATACAATAAAATTCCTGCCCTCATGGTGCTTACCTTGCAGTAGAAGTAATAATATGTCAGGTGGTGATAAGTGCTATAAAGAAAAATATGAGTTAGACAATAAGGGGAGGTCATGGTGGGATACTATTTTATAAAGGATGGCCGGTGAAGGCCTATCTAGTGAGCTGAACTAAGAATCCTATATGATATGTAGACCATTATAAGGACTTTATATATTATTTTTTAATGAACAGAGAACTGACAGGATACGATTTCTGTTTAAAAGGATTATGCCATCTGCTGTGTTAAGAATAAGTTATAGGTGGGCAAGAGAAGAAACAGACCAATTAAGAAGCTACTTCAATAATGGGCAAAAAATAATTTTGACTTGAATCAAAGTGGTAGTAGAGATGGTAAAATGAGTTGAGGTAGATTTGGAGGTGGTAGATTGGGGATGCAAGAGAGAGAGAGATTTCGAAGATGGAGCTGACATGATTTTGGATGTGAGAGGAAAGAGGAGTCCAGGATGACCCCAAAGTTTGACCTGAATATCCATAAAATGGAGTCATCATTTACTGAAATGCTTCCCTTGATTGGGGTGGGTGTGCAAGGATAGAGGAAAAAATCAGATTGAAATGATAATTTACTGCCAAAACATTAATTATGTCATAATAAAGATGACTAATTAAATAAAACCAATACCAGGACATCACACTGAAAGAAAATTCTATTCCAAAAGAAAACTCGATCACTACAAGACTCTTCAAAAAACGTCATATTAATATTAGAGCATTTACATTTTTAATATTTGTAATTCATGTTTTACAAATTACAAAAGTAATGCATCATTTTTTAAAAAAAATTTAAGCCATATGAAACTATAAAACAAAATATCAGAATCTCCTTATCCCCACAACAGGGGGAATCACCTTTAACAAGTTAACGTTTTGTTCTTATTGACCTTTTTATGGATATATAGTCAAGTGTTACACGAGCTATTAAAGGATATCTAATAATGCAAATAATGCTTTGAAAATGTACAATTTTACAAATATACTAAAAACATGAGTATTTACAAAAATTTAATTGTCACTCAACTTGTTGAAAAATAACTGTAATAGAATCATGCCATGTAAAAAAATTATAGAACATATAAGAATATATCCCAATGCCCAAGATCACATCCTAAATTTAAATAAAAATCTTAGAGACAATTTATTTTTTAAAGTTTAGATAACTTTCAACTTAATGATAAATTCAGTTCTTTATGCAATTTTCTGGTAAGTTATCAGTCTCTTTTTTATTCAGATTTTATTTTTCAGAGCACTTTAGGTTCAAAGAAAAATTGAGTGGAAAATACAGAGAGTTCCCATATACACCCTGTTTCCCACCCGCCCCCACCCCCAACACACACACAAAAAACCTCCCCCAACATTGATACTCTGTACCAGAAGGATACATTTGTTACAATTAATATACATTGACACATCATTAGCAACCAAAGTTTATCATTTACATTATGTTTTCTTCTTGGTTTTGTACCCAATATCGGTTTTGACAAAAGTATTGGCATGTATCCACCATTATAATATGCAGAATAGTTTCATTGCCTTAAGAATCCTCTGTGCTCTGCTTGTTCCTCTCTCTGTCACCCCTAATCCCTAGCAACCACTGATCTTTTTACTGTCTCCTAGTTTAGCCTTTACCAGAATGTCCTTTAGTTAGAATTATACAGTGTGTAGCCTTTTTAGATGGGCTTCTTTCAGTTAGTGATATGCATTTAAGTTTTTTCCACGTCTCTTCATGGCTTGATAGCTTATTTCTGGTGAGCACTGAGTAATATTCCATTGTCTGACTGTACCACAGTTTATCCATTCACCTACTGAAGGATTTCTTGGTTACTTCTAAGCTTTGGCAACTTTGAACAAAACTGCTATAAATGCGTATAAGTTCGTGCATGGACATAAATTTCCAATTCATTTGGGTAAATATCAAGGAACACTGTAGGACAGGAACATGTTTTCCTCAACCCTCTTGGGGTTCCTCATCAGACTTCCCAAATTAAAGGTATTAGGACAGATAAACAGGAGAAAAGCATATGAATTTATTTAATATAGAGTTTTATATGGCACAGGATCCTTCCTAAGCAAATACACACCCCAAAGTAATAGTTAAACCATTTCTTATGCTAGTTTTGATGAAGAATGGGAAGTCATGGAAAGGTATAAGGCAAAGAACATGAGCTAAGAGTAGTAAACTGGGGAAATTTAGCAAGTCCTGTTCATTCAGATTCCTCTCTCTGTCCCTCTACCTTCAGAGATAAGAATGCTCCTTACCTCCTGGTACAGGGGGACACCTCTCACATGGGGGTGTTATGGCCTGCTTCAGGGGAAGATCAAAAAGTCCTTCCTGCACATGCCATTTCTCACATTCTTTCAGCTTGAAATATTCAGTATGCCAAGGGGCCATATTTTGAGGCAGCATATCCTGAATCCCATCAATACTATTACTGGATTGTGTGGTAAGTGTATGCCTAGTTTTGTAAGAAACTGCCAGATTCTTTGTTATGACCTGAATGTTTGTGACCTCCCAAAATTCACACATCAAAACCGTATTCTCATCCCATTCCCCAATGTGATGGTATTGGGAAGGCTCTTGGGAGGTAATTAGGATTAGATGAGGCCATGTGGGTAGAACCCTCGTGAATCGGATAAGAACCATATAAAAAAGAGCCTACTTCCCCCTCTGTTCTCTGCCATGTGAGGATACAATGAGAAGTTGACAGTCTGCGGCCCAGAAAAGGATTCTCACCAGACACTAACCATGCTGGCATCCTAATTTTGGACTTCTAGCCTCCAGAACTGTGAGAAATTTCTGTTGTTTATTAAGTCACCCTGTATATGGCACTTTGTTATAGCAGCTCAAACCGACTAAGACACTGTCTTCTGAAGTGGCTGAACTATTTTGCTTTCCTACCAGCAATGAATGAGAGTTCCTGTTCCTCCATATCTACTCCAGCTTTTGGTGTTGTCAGTG
Organism: Pteropus medius; assembly: GCF_902729225.1. Taxonomy (NCBI): domain Eukaryota; kingdom Metazoa; phylum Chordata; class Mammalia; order Chiroptera; family Pteropodidae; genus Pteropus; species Pteropus medius. The sequence continues at coordinate 16,986,828 of NW_024352785.1, read as the reverse complement.
TTCTGAGACCTGGTTATTAACGTGTGTGTAGTGGTATCCTATTGTTGTTTTAATTTGCAATTTCCTGATGACACATTATGTGGAGTATTTTTTCATTTGCACATTTGCCATCTCTATGTCTTCGTTGGTGAGGTGTCTTTTCGGTCTGTCCATTTTTTAAGTTGGGTTGTTCACTTTCTTATGTTTGAGTTTTAAGAGTTCTTGTATTTATTGGATAACCATCTTTTATTGAATATGTTTTCTGCAAATATTTCCTCCCGGTCTCTGGCTTATCTTCTCATTCTCTTAAGCCTCTTTATTTTTTAAGTTTAAGGTACTTGGTTCAATGAAGTGACATACCAATTTGAAAAAATTTTAATTTCTACCATAAAATCTCATTTTCTCCCTTACATATTAATTGAAGTCTTGCTAGTCGCATTTTCCATCCTGTCTCCCAAACTTAATTCCTTAAATTCCCTATAGTAATCTTATGTTCACGTCTCTAAAAGTCTGGATAACTCAATTTCCCACAAAAGAACAGGCCTGTTATATGTTGCCCTTTGCGCCTCGGATGTCTGGTATAAACACAGAGGAAATCTCTTCACTTGTATTTATTCACCTATATATTTTTTTAATTTCCTTTTCCTGAACCCGTTTCCCATTTGCTTCACTAGTTCCATTCCCTGCAGAGCCAGAAAATAAAAAAGTACCATAATTTTACAACCGAAGGGAACAAAGAATTGGATGTGGTTGTTTTCACATAGAACACCATGGTAGAGCCAGCAGCAAAGCAAATTTGTTTGCTCCTTTGTATCTTTTCATTTTCAGGCATTAAAACCTTACTTATTAACAAGTGATTTAAGGAAGTTGATGAAAGAGGGGCCTGTATGAGGACTATTTATTTAGGTTTTCAAAAACTTGAAGTATAAGTCTAAAGCTCGGTATCCAAGCTCCGTGTTTCCCAAGCATGTCTGCAGAAATGATCAGACGTGGGGGTTATAAGAACTCCTGCTCATTTAGGGTGTCTATAGAAATCAAAGAACAGTGGAAACCACTGTTGTCCAGGAAACAATGTTGCCTTTGAAAACTTCATCTCCTAAAGACCTGTCTATCTGAAATAGATGAAAAGGCCCACGTGGCCATGCTAGTGGAGGCTCAGATGTGTCGCATGTTCAGCACGGGCTAGAAGACACTGTTTAAGTAAAAATAACTGAAGGTGGCTTGCCAAATGAGTTTGTTTTTCAGGTTTCTAAGAGTAATTTGCTCCTATGACAGGTGTTTATATATTCCTATTCTGTGCAAATCAATTCACACAGCAAGAAAAACATTCAGATGGACACATAAGAGACACCAAGAGCTAAATGACATGAGAGGAACAGAAGTAGTTTTATGAGTTCTTAGAAGGAGAGTTCTCTCCATTTTGTAGATGTGATCAGAAAAGCATTAAGGAGGAGATGCAGCATGAGCTGGATCTTAATGAAGGTGAGGATGTTGGCAAGTAGAGAGAGCAGGAAAGGGTAGTTTGGATGGAAGAGCATCTTAAGGAAAATATGTGGACATATAATTCTATGTCCTTTGGTCCTGTTTCGGGAAAGAAGACCAGATCAGTTTGGCTGGAACTTAAAATATAAAATATATAAGGGAGATGAGAAAAAAAGCTATGAGAAAAAGCATCAAGACTATTATATTAGTTATCTTTTGTTGTATAACTAATTAACCACAATGTAGAAGCTTCAGGCCAAAAATTATTATTTCACAGTTTCTATGGCTCAGGAATTCTGATGCAGCTTACCTGGGTGATTCAAGTTCAGAGTCTCTCGTGAGGCTGCATTCAAGGTATCTATGAACCTGGGTTGTAGTCACCTGAGGCTTGTCTGGGGCAGGGGTTTCCATTTTTATACTTGCATGGCTATCAGCTAGAGGCCTCAGTACACCTCCATGTGGGCCTCTTCATGGCATCTGGCTTCCCCCAGAGTGAATAATGAGAGACAGAGAAAGACCAGAACAGAAGCTATTGTGCCTTTTGTAACCTAATCTTGAAAATGACTACCATCACTTCTACCATATTCTATCTGTCATACAGACCAACCCTTCTACAATGTATGTAGAATTACACAGGAGTGTGGATATCAGGAGGTGGGGATCATTGGGGACCATTTTAGAGTCTGACTAGCACAGCTACCATTATAGTTGTGCCAAGGGGGCCCTGAACATCTCTAAGTGGCTTCATTCACATTGTAGATACTATAGAAGTATTTTTGAGCAGCAGAGCATATGAACAAAGAGAACATTATACCTCCCAAGATGTACTTAGTGACACCTAAACTTATGCATCCGATAAATGGTTGAATGAGTAAATGGCAGGGTAAACAGCTGGAAGAATACTACAGGTCTAGATGGGATCTAATAAAGCTCAGCTGAGATGGAGGCAGTGAGGTGGGGAAGATGCTTACGTCAATAGCACAAAGGCTGAATCAACAGAACTTGGCATCTACCTCCAACATAGTTCAAGCAGAGATCCGACGATGTCTAACGTGCTTGCTCTATGAGTATGAATATGTGAAAAACACTAAATATTTAATATTTAAAGGGTTGGCAAGTAGAGAAACAATATCTTCAGAAAGACCTATACAAAAAGAATTTGTTTCAAGGACTAGCTGCTATAAAGTCATTTCCTTTTTTTGATTTCCTTGGAGGTCAACTAGTTTCATGAAAGAAAAGAGGGAAAAGAATAGAATATAATGTGCTCTTTTCCACCCCTTTGCTCATCACCAGCACATTTCACTCTTCACCTGCTTAGAAAGCCAATCAGCAAGCAAACCCCTGGGCCAGGGTCCAGAACTGGCATCTACTCTAGCCCTTGGACATGATTCAGACCAATTTCAGGTTGTGGAGACACTGAAAATGTTAAGTAGGTCAAATCATCCTGTGAAATGTAGGCAGCCAACTTCTTTATTAGTAAGAAGACCATTTATTCAATTATTCATGTTTTAGACATCTGTCTCTGAGTTCAAGGCAGTTTGGTAGAGATTTTGAGTCTTACCAAAATGACACAGAGGCCTTGTCCTCTGGGCATCCACAATATAGAAGAGAGAGACACACAAAAATCTGACACAGGATGGCAATGTTACATGCCATACAACACAAATTTCACAATATTACAGTCTAAACAGCCCATCGACATCTTTTTGGATCACTCACTGGCAGCAAAGTTCAGGAGTGGTGAAAAAATGCAGTAAGACATTGCTGTCAGCTGGGAACCAGTATTTCTGGGCTTACATCCAACTGCCAGGCTGGCCCATGACACTATATATACTTTAGGTGTTCTGAAAACATGCTCCAAGAACTTGAAATACCACATCCCCCCGCCCCCCGCCCTTATTTTTATCATGTTAAAAATTTGTTAAAATCACAGCAGTTCTCAGGATGAAGAGAGCATTATCTTAACTAGGATCAGTGAAAGTCAGTCACTAAACCAGAGGTAGGCAAAAATACCAAAGTATGCCAAAAGGCAAGCAGGAAGATGGAACATCGCGAGGGGCTTTAGAGGTCAGGGGCAGGTTAATGCTACTCATCAGGCTGCCTGAGCACAGCTTGAGGATCAGGCTGATGAGTATGAGCAACTTCTCTGTGAACAAGCCGAGAAGAATAGAGGCACAGGTAGTGGAGAGCATTATGAGTAGGAAAACAAACACCTCCACAGAGTTCCAAGAAAGGGATAGGGCTGAGTTCCTCCCCTGCTATAAGAGAATGCTATTGGCAAATTCTGAAGGTAGCTGAGGATCCCAGTAAACATGTTTGCAGCAGGACTTAAAGAGTGCTATGGGATAGAGCAATGTTAGTAGCATGGTTTCATGGATGACCAGAAGAGGTGCAAAGGTACCGGCCATACTATCTATTGTTTCCTGGTCTAGATGGGGATGGAAAATCACCAGTACAACCAAGTGATGATGTCTTCCTTCCAGAACAAGTACCCCTCATAGACGTTCCCAAAACATCTGGAGTTTACCCATCTCGCAGCACAGGATTGTAGCTGGCTGCCTACGTGTACGTGCCCCTGCCTATACTGTAATCTTCTTGAAGTATCCGTTATGTGATTGTTTTCATTACCAGGCACAGTGCTGAGAAGCTAATATTAGTAATTGTTTGCTAAATGAGACAGCGATAGGACGATTTGTTGCTGGGTTTTGTTGGAATGTAGGATTATAGGAGTGTAGCAGGACGTGAGAGAGGGAAGACGAAGTGGGCCTATAGTGAATATTTATCACTTACTCAGCATCTATACCACCCTTCTTTCTTTTGAGGAGTTTCTGGTTTCCTGTATGGAATTCACCACTTTTGAGTCATGGAAAGAGGCTGATCTCACCTACCGTTAAAGACAGCTAATCTGCGGACTGCTCTTTCCCTACTTTCCCTGTGCTGGGGCATGGGCATATGACCTAAGTTCCACCAATCAGATTCATCCATCCCTTGATTTTTGAACAGAGAGCTTATAATGTGAGAAGCAGGGGGGAAAAAAAAGGTCTACGGTGGCACTTGAGACAGTTGCTGAATTTTGTGCTTGGAACAGCAGTAGGGCGATGGCTGCAGCAGAAGGCAGTGCCCAGGGCAATAATATCAGTGGTGAGAACTGCCCCTTCTAGCGGTTGGTGGCGGCAGCAGTGGTGTTCTCATCCAGCCAGTTCCTCGGCAAGATTTTGAGAATTCATTATGGTAGCATAAGCTTCTGAGCCTGGTTCTCCAGCCCTCCCAGGAGCTGCCCAATATGCTTTTTAAGAAATTCTTCTTTTACTTAAATCAACCAGAATTGGTTTGTGTAACTTGCAATATAGAACCCTGACTGTTATAGGGCAAAATCCTGGGGGACCAGGTCAGAAATTTTCAATATTATCTTCAGGCAGCAGGAAACCTTTTCCAATTTTTAAGGGGATTGCGACATTCACAGAAGTGCTCTAAGATCAAACTCTCAGCAGCATGTAGCACGAACTGGAGGAAGATGAGTCTGGAAGAAGAGAGACTAGACAGCTTTTGCACCTATACAGGTGAGAAGTAATGCAGTCATGAGCCGAAGTAGGAGATTTGTAACTACTCAGATGGTAGGCAAACAGAAATAGATCTGTTTCTGATGCTTTTCTGGTTTCCCACAGGGACTTCAGTCAAGTAAGGGAATATTTGTGCTCCAGTGGAAAATACCTAGATTGTTTACATTATTTAGATTATGCATTCTGGGTTATCTGATTCTAGTGCTTCATTGTCTTTGAGCTATTTTACAACTCTAATTTGTAGACAACTGATAGCAATGCAAAATAATTCTTGTCTACAAACACATAAATTCTGCCTAGTGAGGTTCAGCTGACTTTCTTCCTCACCTTGGAAGAGGTCAGTTTTGACTCCATTTGCATGTTCATTTCAGTATTTCCGATCTATAAATGTAACCTTAAAAAAAAAAAAAATCTTCCTTGAAGTGGTTGAAGCAGCTCACTAGTTTTCTCTTCAATGGAGTAAATCCTCTAACTTGTGTTCATATTTATATCTGTATAAGACTCATATTTAATCTTTTCATTAAAAATTTTAACAGCCCTTATTCCTTTCTCTGTAAATGGCTTCTTGAAACAAAGCTCCAAATGCGTGGAAATAGCTGTTATTTCTGTTCTCCTACATTAGTGTTTAGCACTAGAGGTAAATTTCTACTAAATGATACAATTTGTCTTTAAGACACCATTCACCCAGTGCAAAGGCCAGTGTTTTTGAAAGTTAAGTACAAATACAATGACAAAGGCCTGGTGCAGCCTCTGCCTTCCAGAGTACCCTAACAGTTCCGATTTGAGCTCACTTCTCTTTTCCAGCTATTTTTTGGCCTCCTCTTGAAAACAGCACTTTTTTTTTTTTATTGCAAAAAAAGCAACCCGAGGTCAGGTGGCAGAAAAAGAATCTCAATTGCTTCCTTTTTATCAGAAATTACCAAAAAGAAAAGGAGACGTACTTTTTAAGAACTAGAAACAGGTAAATACTTATTTTTCACAAAGCTGGCTCATTTATATGTAAAGTATGTGTCTCTCAGTATCCTAAGTGCATAAAAGATCCATCCAGGAGAAGTATACAAGGGGTTAAAAACACTGCTTTCTAAGAGAGTTCTAAGTAGAACGTAATCAGGATGAATGCATGAATGTTTACAGTGCCCATCTCATGGCTGCCCGCCAAATTCCTTTCAGTGGGCTCCAAGGAAATGACCCAATTCTGTGGTTATATTAGTATTTTGTTATGTGGAATTTTGCTTAAAATAAGTAGGCCATCAACTGAAAGAAAGAAATCTTTGAATCTATTACATTGGGATGGAATTTGATTTGTGCTACAATCCTAAATTATAATCTAGCAGTGCAAAGATACCCTTCTACGGGTTCATGAATACTGATCTATTTTTTACATAGATATATCTCAGAAGCTAACATTCGGAAATGTGCTCACACAATATGTCACAATATGTTGTTTAACAAAAATATAGAAAAAAGTCATATCTGCCACAAATGAGTGTCATTAATGCATCAGCTGTAAGTTGTTCGCAGGCTTCTGACTTGGCAGTTGGCTGAAGAGAACCACTTACTGAAGCAATTCCTCACTATTAGATTTCGCTTGTTGCTCTTGGCTGCAGCACAAAGCTGCTTTCAAAAGCAGGTGACAAAATGAATTCTATAAAGGCTCAAGTGTACAACCTTATTTCAGGTCATTTGTAACTTCGCAGACTGTTGGTAAAAAATGTAAGAGCATTAACAGGCTGGTGTAGTTTTCTTAACCCACCTGAATAGGGTGGCTCTCAGAAAGACCTTTGTCATCATAAAGCAAGGGCTTTAGAGCTAGACCACCTCGGTACAAATTATGGCTGCACCATCTCCTAGCTGTGTGACCTTGAGCAAATCATTTAAACATCTCTGTAAATCCTAGAGTCCTTACGAGGAGTGAATATGTAAAGTGCTTGGAATGAAGTGTGGTCTGTAGAAATGCTCTATAAGTGCTTTCTGATATTACTAAGATCTGTTTAGAGGTTGGAAAAAGCATTCCTAAAACTACAGTAGTCCTAGCTATTTTCCAATACGTGGAAGAGAGAGAGCATTCCTCAATATTGCCAACAGCTAGAGAAGACCAAGATTTGACTGACTACTCACTTTTCTGTCCTAATAGTTTCTCTTTCCCCTCCACATTTCTCACATTTCTGGGAAAAGTGCCCAATAATGAGAAAGATTTGTTTACGAGATTCCCCCCCATGAAATGTGAAAGGGATGTACCTGGTCTGAAGCCTATTCTTCAAAGGAAATTCCCTGACTCTTCTGTAAATTTCAGTGCATCCATCTCAAGTTGTAAGCGTAATAAGTGGATACCACCGCCTTTTATCTTTCTCACAAAATAATTAAGAAATCTAAGAGGGGTCCTTACATCTTCAGGCTTGTCTTAGTCTTGAAAGAGGTAGACTTCCTGCTCCAGGGACAGGCTGCATTCTGTTGGTGTTCTGCTGATGACCCCATTAGTGCACTCTGTAGGGAAATGGGCAGTGCCTCCCAGGAGGATGCCATTACTCCATTCAGGGAGACCTGGGGAGCCTTGGCAAACATTCACCCAGAGCATGAATGGGTCATCACTTCATATAACTTGCAACTTTAGTTTAACAGTCAAGGAAGATTACAGAGATGAGAGAGAGCAAGAGAGAGAGCGTGCGCGCGAGCGAGAGACACTGACTTAAGGAAGCTATGGTGAGGACAGCATAAAGGTCAAAATTGTAATATTAAATAAATCTTACAAGATTTTATAAACCCTAATTTATTGTCTATGTGCAACTGACATTTTAGCTCTTGGTTTAATACCAGACACTTCAAAGTATTCTTGTAGAAGAATGGTTGATAACCCTCTTACACAGTATAATTGGAATTCTGCATGTTAGAACATTTGGTTTCTGAAAGATTTTTGTAAATGTTAATAGCTGTCTTTTAAAATGGTGTAAGTGTGAAATGCTATGAAAAGCAAAGGTTTAAATGTCACCCTGTCTATAATTTTCATATTGTAAAAACTAAATAAGTTTTTAAAAAATGGAAAACCTAAAAGCCTGCTACAAGTTTGAAGATATCAAGTCATTCATTCTTCCTCTTTGAAACGGATATGACATTTAACCAAATGAGCCAAATTTAGAAGTGAACGTAATCTGTTTTTTCTAAAATTTACTATTGAACTGAAGAGCAATTATATTTACAGAGTTCCCCACTTTTTCCCATATTGCATGAGATTATGACTAAAGATCTGTCTCTAAAGCCTTCTCTGGATGAGCCACCCATACATATGACCATACATCATCATTGCCATCTGCACGCTTGTTCCTGACTCCAGGCAGTCTGACCGAGGGGTCCTCAGGTTGGCAGGGTAGTGGGGAAACCAAGTCATTTCTCCCCAGAATGACCGAATCATTTGGCCATTCATTTGAAAATCAAGAATACGCCCCACCTCTTTTCTCTCTCTTTTCTTTTTCTCCCTAATTAGCATTCTCTTCCTTTTAAATATTTACTGCGCATGGGGGAAAGTGTTTATTTTCCTCCATTAACTCTACTTGGGAATCTGAATTCTGTATCACCTCCAGTATTGAGCAGACTGAGTATGCAGGTCAAGACTGAGCACCTTATAAACAGAAAAATAAACCTAGTTCACCCAGGGTAGGGTCTGAACATTACTGCTCAGAACCTATTTTTGCCTAAATACTGTTAAAGACACCAGTGTAGTTCTAAAAAGTGCTGTTGATTGTACGGGGGCCACCAGAAATCTGAAGCAGAAGGAGTCCAGTTACAGCTCAAATGTTGGGAAGTACGCACAACTCATACTCTATCTCCTCTCTGCTCCTGTAACATCTCAGCATCCTTTGTCTTGTACAGCAAACAGAGGAGAGCCATTTGGGTACTGCTGCTTTAATATACGCTAAGGCTATTTTCACAGAATCATTTGTAGCTTTTATCGATCGTCCCACAGCCTTTAACTCTGTGAATAGAAATCAGTTTTAGGCTAAGACTATAATAGAGGCAGAGCCAGGAGGTATGATAGTGGCCAAATCCAATATTTTCTGTTGGAGTAAATTAGGGACAGATATAGTCTGATCCTCTTTTATCTTAATTTTGACCTTTATAATATAGCTTAATAATTGATATCACTTTGATTGTAAACTGGATGCTTGTAAACATCCTTCCATATGAACATGGGGTTTGTTGTTGTTTATATCTTGGGAGAGACCTTAACAGATGATCAGCTCTGTTATTTAATTTTAACACAGGAGCAGTGATTCTCAAACTTTAGCCAGAATCAGAATCATCTGCAGGACTCCTTAAAACACAGATTGCCGGGCCCCACCCCCAGACTTTCTGATTCAGTACATTCAGGATAGGGCTGAGGATTTGCATTTCTAACAAGCTCCCAGATGGTGCTGATGCTGCTGGTTCGAATTCCACACTTTGGAAATAGCCCGCTTTTCTAGCACCCACGGTGAAACATAACTGGGTTATAGCTAACAACTCTAAATAGCGAACTTACTAAGTTATGTAGGGACATATTTTATAACCTTCTTTTCCTAGTTTACTAGAAAGATAAATTACATAAAACCGGACATTTGCTAGATGACACTTCTAATGGCATGGGTCATGGAATGGTAAAACTCCTTAAAATTTTCCAGTTAAATTATTGTAGACATGCTTTATTTGGGACCTTGATTATCTATTCAGTCTTTTTTCTTTTCCTGAAAAACAAAAATAATAATAGTAACCTGGATTTGTTCATTTCTTCTTACAACATTGCTCGCTCTGTATTGGATGATTCCCATGGGTTTATCTCATCCAACTCTCACTGCAATCAATGAGAATGTCTTATCATTCTCATCTGACAGATCTGAGGACATGGCTGAGGGAGATAAAAAAAAAAAAAAAAAAGGACGTTTGAAAGTACTGCTTTAGATAACACTACAAGTTAACCTTGGAATAAACCAGACTACAGAGAACTCTTTCACTAGCTGACTGATTTCTTTTTATCCGCTGGTCTGTGGCATTAGGCAATCAGCCACATTAGAGACCTTATAAGAAACAATCCTGTAACTCATTTGCTGCCTTCCTGTAAGGATGTCGTCAAGGACGTTGTTTACTTCGTTACAAATGTCGTCTTTGTGAGGACTTGCTGGAGAAACTTCTCTTAGGTCTCAGTGCCAGGAGGAGTTGTATTTCTCCTGAGCATTGGGTTTGGTCTATAGACAACATAAATCACGTCCCAGGCATGCTCTCCTTTAGCAAACGTGTAGAAACTGGCTTTACTTCATTTTTCACCTTCAGACATCTCCATAATAATGTTTACTCTTTCGAATGCCTTCGACAATGAATATGACTTAAACAATTTGAGGAAACCTATAATAAACTTTGTGCTGGCTGAGTTGAGCATGTTTCCTGCAGGAAGATGCCACTGTTCCCATTGAAATGGACAACAATAGGAGGAAGTCGGAGTAACGACGCAGAGAGAAATGAATGACTTAGGACCTGTATGTGGCTAAGTGAAATTGGTGCACATCTAATTTATGTGGAAAAAACTTTGTAAACTATCATTATCACGCTCTTAGCACTTGTGTTCCCCCCATTCTTCTCATTCCTATTCCCTTTTAATATTTCCTTTGCATACCTGTCACCTTCCCTCACAAAAATGGTGTAGAAGGGGAGGGTAGTTTCCTGATTATTTTGTCAACAAATAATAAGCTTTTAGTTTTGGATAAGGTGGCAGAAGGGGAAGGGCACCGACTGATTCTGCAGAGATGTACACCACAGAGTGAGTAAAAATAAAATCCAAATATGTGTAGTCAACATGTTTTCTAAACAATTTAAGAAATCTCATGTAGCCTTCTCTTAAAATATGTGAGAACAGCTTCCAGAAGCTTGTTGTTCTTAGAGCAAAGCCAACAAAGAAAAGATGACTCTCCCTACAATTTACTAATTAATTATAAAGGGGAAAATAGCAGTTTAACACTGGAGAGCTCTGGCAGGCACTACCTTACTCAACTTAGCATCACCGATAGTGAGATGAATGAAATCATGTGAAAAAGACACAATACTACTTATCGCTTACCTTGTATTTCTGCAAATAATAATAAATACACATATACACATACATATCCTGAATCTAATTATAACAAAACATCAGATAAACCCAAACCGAGGGATATTCAACAAAACAAATCACTTATACTCTTCAAAATAATATCATGAAAGACAAAGAAAGGTTAAGGACATATTCCAGATTAAAGGAGAATAAGAGTTATAAAAACTAAGTGAAATGTAAGATCATGAATTAGATTCTGAACCAGGGGAAATGATCTCCTTTATAGCAATAAAGGAGGTCATTGTGACCATTGGCAAAATCTGAACAAAGATCTGTAGATTAGATTACGGTATTGTATCACTGTTTAACTTCCTCATTTTGATCATTGTACCATTGTTATATGAGTAAATATACCTTTTCTTAGGAAATACACACTAAACTATTCCAGGGTAAAGAGATACCGTGTCTACAACTTATTCTTAAATGATTTAGAAAAATCGATTATGTCATTATATACATGTACATTCATGGCTTTAACCCATGTTCATTATGCAGCAGAGTAAATACACACACATATAAAGAGAGAGAGAGAGAGAATTATCTACCTATCTGTATATATATGTATACATATGTTTGTATATAGACAGGAGGGGAGCGAATATTAAAGCAAATGAGGCAATATGTTAAAAACTAGTGAGTCTGGTGAAGGGTATACTTTGTACTATTACTTGTTCTTTGTATTATTATTTCAATTTTCCTGTATGTTTGAAATTATCACACAATTTTAAGTTTTGTTGTTGTTTTTTTAAGAGAATGCCGCAGTGTTCTTTTCCTAAGCAATAGTGGATTAAGTGTTGTTTGTGATGTGGCAAAGCACATAGCTGCAAAATAAGGTCATTCACATAACAAGCGTAGTCATCTTTAAAGCATGATGCTTAGTGAAAACCACTTCCTTTCATGCATAGACTTAGATAAATTCTTTTTAAAAAAAATTTTGAAGCACTGGAGTTTATTATTCACACCACAGAGTTCTCATGTGGTAGTAATGTTATGCACACCATCTTTAAAACATACCTCGACCTCAAAAAGCCCCTCCCCCTATCCTCTCAAAAACACCAGAACATACCAGAGCATAGGAGTTACCAGCTGGAGTCATATATTCTATTTCCTTTGACAAGGGTAGTGCCATTATAATCCAATAGGCCCATGTGAATGTGCAGTGAACATTAGCTCCTATTTTTATTGTGGGACTTGATCAAAAAGAACATTTGTTCCTTTTCATTCCTGTATGTTTTCATGGTGACATTTCTCAATCTGTGGGTTTGGGGTGGTGGATCTGTGGGGATGTGTGTGCGTGCATGTGTGCATGCGTGTGTGTTTACTGCCTTCTTTCCCTCAAAGAGATCATCCCGTGACCTTGAAATCTGCACTGGCATTTTGCTGGCAGGAAGGGAAACTCTCTCTTCTCATTTGCAAAATGAATAACAATTTGATCATCCTTAAACTTCTAAAAGGTTAATTATGCTCTCTCCATGAGTACTGAATAAAAACCTGTTTTATCTCTGCCCAAATGAAACCCACAGGGCTCACCCACTTTCTAACTCTGCCAGGAGACCAAGTTCTTCCGACTGTCAATTAACCACTATCAATTCCTAGATCTGTGTGAGCTGCAGTAGATTTTCTCATCCAAAAACTATGACAGTTCTCATTTGCTAGGGCTGTGTGGCGACTTTAAAAATTTCTCATCAGGAAAGTGTTATCTGGCTGTAGGCAAGATGGAAAGAAGAGGGAAGCGAGAGGAGTGAGTTAGAGAGAAAGAAAAAGTAAAAGGTGTTGGATTACTGGGACTTTATTTCACTTCAAAGATTCACACAACATACACACACACACACAATAATACTGTCAACAGTCACACACACACACACACACACACTACTAATCATGCATGCACAAAGATAATAAATATAACCACAATTCATATTAAAAGCAAATTTAAAGTGTTAAAGCTCTACTGCTTTTGAAAGCATGAGATCCTTGCTGATCCGCCAGTTCTCAAAGAAGGTGCAAAGCCCAACAGGCAACTACAAAAGTTCCTGGGCCCAACATGGAGGAGGGTGGCTTTGATGAACCTTATTAAGAAAAGGTTCAACATCTACCCTTCTTCCATTTAAAATTTCTAATTAGTACTATTTCTTGGCCATAAACAGCCTCTTTTAGTTATAAGCCAAAAACTGTCTTTAAAAGCAAGACTAAGAGAGTTACATTTCATTTTTTATTACAAGAAAAACTCATCTTTCAAAGGAATATAGTGGCAGAGAATTAGGGGAAGTGGGGCAGAAAATCCCTGCCTTCTGCCTGATACTCGTGATTCCTCGTTTTAAAAACATTGTAACTTGAACAATTTTACATAAGCCAACCAAACATTATTATATGTAAAAACAAAAACTAGAAAAGATTAAACAAGCAACATATCTTTCTCAAAAGGAAACATGTTACTATATACAACAGTTTAGATATTTTAGCAGTAATGCAATTATCAAGATGCCTTGCGGGGCCTGATCTCTTGACCAGACCGAGTTGGGTTCCTGTATGTATGTGAAAAAGGCCTCTGTGTAGCCTTACCCCATGTCTACTATGCAGCAGAGCAAATACAGGTAGGGATGGAATGGTGTACCATGTCTCTTAGTTCTACGGCAGCACCTGTGTAGGAAGATTTAATAGAAACTACCACTTTCTAATGATTTAATGAAAACCAGAATTATTTTCAGCAAGAAGCATCCACGCAGTGTATAGTTTTTGTTGTTGTTCTTGTATATTTTCTCCTAGTAAAATATACACGACATAAATTTAGCATTTTAACTATTTTCAAAGGTACATTCAGTAGCATTAAGTACATTTACAGTGTTATACAACCATCACTACCATCCATCTCCAGAACTTTTCATCATCCTAAACAGAAACTCTAAATCCATTGAACACTCCCATTCCCTTCTTCCCTCCATGCCACAGTCTGAATGTTGGTGCCCTCTCAAAATTCATATGTTAAAATTCTAATGCCCAATGTGATGGTGTTAGGAGGTGGGGTCTTTTGGAAGTGCTTAAGTCATGAGGATGGAGCCTTGGTGAATGGAATTATTGCCCTTATAAAAGACCTCACAGAGCTCCTTATCCCCTTTTGCCATGTGAAGTTACAATAAGAAGTCTACAACCTAGAAGAGAAGAGGGCCCTCACCCTACCATGCTATCACCTTGATCTTGGACTTCCAGTGTCAAGAACTGTGATAAATAAGGTTCTGATGTTTATAAGCCACCCAATGTGTGGTATTTTGTTATAGCAGTAAGATACCAGATTACAACACCCCCACCCCTGGTAACCTCTATTCTACTTTCTGTCTATTAGTTAGCCTTTCTAGATACCTAATATAAATGGAATCCTACAATGTTTGTCTTTTTGTGTCTAGTTTATTTCACTTAGCATAATGTTTCAAGGTTTATCCACTGTCTACATGTACCACATTTTGTTGATATATTCACCTGTCACTGGACATTTGGGTTATTGCCACCTTTTAGATATTATGAATGATGCTGCTATGAAATTTGGTGTATCTGTTTGAACCCTGCTTTGAATTCTTTGGGGTATATCCCTGAAGTAGAGTTGCAAATTATATAGTTTTTATATATGATAGTTATGTTGTCCAGGCCATTATATGTGAGGTAAGAAATAGAAGAAAAATTTTCCATAGCAAATATTAGACATTAGTTGCTTGGATTCCATTTCAAGATCGTTTTAATTGTTTTCTTTCAAGTATTTGAATGTTTGCAGAAAGATTTCGGAACTTCAGAAAATGGAAGTAAAAATAGTCTTTAGAAATATCTTCTAGCAAAATACAGAGTTGAGGTCCAAACCAAAGGATGAACATGGGTAATGACCATCTTCCTCTGAGTGGTAGACAGAGCGAGAACTTTACGTTTCAGAACAGTTATCATTTGGGAGGGACCGTTGACAAGAGTCCCATCTCCAGCCTCCCATGCACCTCCTCTCTTTCCATAGTACTAGAAATGTTTTCCACTGCCCATTTATAGTGTCCTTTGGCAAGTCGTTACTCTCTCTTCCTTCTCTCTTCCCTCCAACCCACTGTGCCCTTCATGAACCGGATGACTCTCCCCCCTATTCTGCTCCCAGATCATGCTAATTTTTCCAGGAATAGGCCCATGATTCAAGGGTCATTTTAGACTGGCTAATTGACCAGTAGCCTGTGATCTTGGTTTTGAATTGCAAACATGAACTGAGCTAGTTGGGCTTCTCTCTTAGGAAATGAGAATCAGGAAACAGACCGAATCATTTACCCGCTTAAGCAGAGAGCAAATACTGTACTGAGAATGCTATGAGATAGAGTCACGTTTGGAGGGAACACTGTGAATCAAAGTCACATGCAGGCTGAAGTTATGAGTGAGCAGAGAAAGTCAGATATTAGAAAAAAAAAATGGATCAGATACACAGACAGAAGTAGAAACGTCGTATAAGAAAGAATATACAGTCCACGAGGAAAATGACAGAGCTGCTTGCGAGCTTTGCTTTCGTGCTATTTGTGCCATTTCAAGGTCTCCCTATGTGTTTCTCAACCAATGGACCATTTTGTTGAGTTAACTGGAGTGGGTCTCTATTCCTTGCAGTTTAACAAGCCTGACTGAAACTTTCTCTTCTGTTGCTGTTTCCTCTATATCCACCTCCTTCTAATGTCTCTTTTTATTTTTCTAAGCCCCTTTTCCCTCTTTATCTTCTCCCTGTCTATGTCATAGGCATACTGCTAGGGTCCGTCCCTTTAGAGAACCCTAGAAAAAACTGAAGAGAAATAATGTAGTGTTTTTTTAATAGCAGCTTTATTGAGATATAATTCCCATACCATAAAATATAATATTTTCAAAGACAGAGTTCAGCAGTTTTTAGTATTTTCGCAAAATTGAATAATCATCACTGGTATCTAGTTTTAGAACATTTTCATCACCCCAAAAAGAAATCCTATGCCCATTAACACCATATACAGGTAATTGTGTGGGCATGTTTTCAGTTCTCTTGGGTCTCTATCTAGGAGTGGAATTGCTGGGTCCTAGGGTATAAGGTTGTACATTTAGTTGTCCTTTTGCTCTCTGAAATCTTTCTGAAATATTTTAAGAATTTCTGTGGGCTTTGCTGCTATCATTCTGTTCTTTTTATTTCCTTCGTGTGTTACTGCTTTCAATATATCTTTCAATTTTTCTCTTCACTTTTATCAATTATTTTGAGTTCATTTTTAGAAAATCATCCTTAAAATTTTTTACTGTATTTATCCTTCTTTCCTTCTTTCCCTAACTCTGATAGTGTTTGAGAAAAGCCTGCTTCCCTTTGATGAAAGTTATGGCTTCTGTGAAATACAATTCCATGAAGTAGTTCTACAGAGTATGAACATTAGAAGCAGAAGCAGAAGGACATATGCAAGGTGCATAGACATGAAATTATAATAGCTTATATTTAAGTGACCATTGTGGTCATAGTTTTATTTCTGTATTTGTCAAGTCTGACCAAAATAACTTGATGTTGACCTGCAGTCTCTTCCATCTGTCCATCCAAACTGCAAATAAAATGTGACTCCCAAGTAATTGCTGCAGTCACTGCTGTAGGGTATGTCACCCTCAGCAGCGCTAACCCTTTGCCTCAGGCACCATATGGACAGTGACAGGTGAATCACCCTGATGAGATGAAGAACTGTAAATGGATTGAGGGAGGCCTTTGACTCATCTCAGTCCCACTGCTTCCCAATAGGACATGCTTCTGTCTTATTCTCGCTGTAAACTCAAGGCCGAAGCTAAGAAGCAACAATTATACTCAGAGAGACAATTCAGTATTTTCCAAGTTTTTGACAGCTGACCAATTAAAACTTTGGTGGCACTGTTAACAGCCTTTAAATAAGCCAGGATTTAGAGCAATAGTAGGCATTAAAGCACCTTCTACTGTATTACCGCCATTCTCGGTGTGAGTTTGATAATTATAGTGACGAAGATGATGCTGATGATCTCAGGGATGCTGGGCAGGATTCAAATCGTTACTTGGAAGTCAGCAAATTCTATTTCTTACAAATATTTCCAGTGAGCCTTCCCTTTACTCCATTGCAATAATTTGTGTCTTCAAAATTCTGAAATTTTATCCAATTCCAATTAATGATTTGAATCCTGCCCAATATTCTTAAAGTCTACATGATCATCTTCAGCAACATAATTATCATCGAGTGTTTCTCACACTCATACTGAGCATGGTCATATATTAAATGAAGTAACGGGGCATGAACTCCACACGTAACTCCAAAGGAACAGTTTTATCAATTTTTAGTCAAAACACATAGTTTAGACCATTACTAAGATGTTTGTTAACAACCCCTTTGTTAAGCCTTTCAGTCTATGAATGAGGACACTGGGAGATGTTTCAAAAGGGAAAGAAAGCCATACAAACTCATATTCCTGAAATTCATTAAGATTATTCTTTTGTAAAAGCAACTGGAAATTTTTCAAGATGGAGAATGACAGAGGCCTGATCCCGAAATCAATTGGCATTGCCCTTTACTTATAATTCTTATAAATATTCAATATGTCAGACAATAAGACCTTTGCAAATATAGTAGATATGAACTGTAATGATTTTTAATGTTAATTTTTGTGCTCTTTATTAGCTAATATACCAAAGTCTGTTCCAAATGAAGAGCTAGAGCCAGTGTCAATCAGGACTTTGATCAGCAAGTGCCTCCTTCCCTCTGTGCGCTCAGGCTGCAGTGTGAGAGGGTGGATATGAGCGCAGGGGCTCCTGGACTGTACAACTGGGTTGCTATAAAAAGTGCCCATTAGAGAAGTTTCAGATAGCACAGCATGATGCAAATTGCTACCATATGCATCACTTACCAGAACCACACCGATCTCAGCAGAGGTAGCAGGAGTGACATCATCAACACTGTGATTTGAACCACCCTCAGGAAAACATAGCTGATGGACCAGCAATGGTGGTTAGCAACACACAGAGACCCAGTAATACACACCAGATGAGACTGATCGAGAAGCAGTTGTAGGAGTTCTCAGTTTCATTTCTCAAAGTTTATAGCTATCCCACATAAAACAAACAAACAAACAAAACTGTAAGAGAAACTTGGGACTTTTTGAGGCCATAATGGGAAGTAGCATTATTCTTCACAAAAAGTGGCATTTTGTTCTTAGCAGGTAAGAAATCACCAGAAGAGAAAGCTCACATAATATCTGCATTAAGAGCTAACGATTCTGGTCACCAATTCTGATGTGTGGGGATTTCCCCCCTCGCCACGCAATTCTCATTACACTATTTGAGTGTCCAATGATTTAACTCCATTTTGACAATATCTACCTAGAGATAACATCAGACCCCACAGGTTAAGGGCTCAGTCTTATAAGACTGCCCCATTTCAGCTTCCAATCACAAGTTCAGCTTGTCATCTGTGCTTCTTACCAATATTCTACAGATGGGAGGTTCCAATGATCCCCTGTTCAGACTGGATTAATTGCTAGAGTAGTTCACAGAAGTCAGAGAAACATTTTACTTTCTAGATTATGAGTTTATTATAAAAGGACAGAACTCAGGAACAGCTAGATGGAAGAGATGCACAGGGCAGGGTCTAGGGAAGGGCATGGAGCTTCCATGCTCTCTAAGTGTATCACTCTCCCTGAATCTCCATGAGTTCACCAACCCAGAAGCTCTCCTAACCTCCTCCTTTTTGGATTTTTATGGAAGCGCCATTACATAGTCATGGTTGATTGAATCATTGGCCATTGGTGATTGGATTCGATTTCAGCCCATCCCCCTCTCGAGAGGGCTATGGTTTACTTATTATGTTTTTCTCCACTAATGTGCAAACTCATGAAAACGGAGAGCTGACTGGGCTAATACTATGAGGAAAAGTTGAGCAGAGAGAATAGCATGTGGAGACTCTGAGACAGCAGAGAGCTGGGTGTGCCGATCAATTCACAGCAGTGTGGCTTTAAGATTTATCTGGAACCACAGATGCCTCCAACTCTGAAAACTGAAACAAGGGGTAGGACAAAAGAATTAAAAGATCATTAGGAAAAAGAGCTCCAAGTATGCAAAATAGCTCAGAGGAGGGGGAAGGGACTGGGAAGAAGGGAGAAGTTGACTTTCACTGCTCCGCAGGGTACCCAAAACGTCATGTTTTAAGAAACATATTCTCTTTAAATTTTATAATTATTATTTGTTCTCCATTTTTTGATAACATCAAATTAAAAATATCTGCCTTTACAAAATTTAGTAAGAGAAAGTTATTTAGGAAAGAAGTAAAGTTGTTTCAGCATGAATCCACAAAATCTACACTCTGAACACCTTTCACAGTCTTTGCTATTGCCAGGCACTTGTTAAGCTTAAAATGTCATTGTTTACCATAATAGTTAATAAAAAACATGTCACAGATGAATTTTAATTCTTTTATTTGACACATTTTCCTGGATGCACTGTTCATTGGACTAGTATTATCGAGTATATCAATTAAAACAGGGAATCAATCATCAAAAAATATCCTCAAATGTACATGCTTATCTTAAACATTTTAATAATGTTGCCATGTTTTCTGATATAGAGCTGAGATCAGGGACCTCAACACTGGCATTCTTATTCAAATCATTCCCAAAATGCATCACTAATATTCCTGTAGGAGAAACTCAAACACATTTACGAATCTGAATGCAAATCACTTCTAGATTTCTGAAATCCCCTTCCCGAAATATTTATAGCTCGCACCACCACCCTAATCAACTGCATTTTCTTTAGAACAAGTCTATGTTAATAAGTATTTCCAACACTTCCAAGTTAGTTTTTATTGAAATAACAATTTTCTTTTTAACCTCACGTTTTATTGGTTCATATAAACTTGGTTAAATTTTATAATTACAATAGCGATTACAACTTGCATGAACAGTTTCAGGAACGAATGTCACCAGCGTCATGAGGCACACAACTGGTGGGGGAAGAAGGGTAAGGGCCATATTGTAACTAGCATTCAGCCCTATATTAACCATGTTCTCTGCGGGGGCTTCTCCTTGACGTTTCACACCCAAGTGCCAGGTACATACTAACATTCTTATCCTGAGGATGCCAATTTAGTTAACATCCTCTCTTACGTTTCAATCAATTCACCACATATGTCTTGGATCCACTACATGCAGAGGTTTACAACAGATTCAGCAGGAGGGACTAAAAATAAATGAAATAAATAAATGAAAAATAAATAAAGTCAAACATTATTGACTTTAAAAAGCCTCTACTATTATTGTATAAGTCATTACCACCACCGTTGTTATTTGCTAACATTCATTGACTACCTACATTGTGGCAGGCATTCTGCAAAATACTTTGCTTACATTATCTCAGTTAATCTCCACAACACCTCTCTGAGGTAGATACAAGCGTCATCAACCCTGTTTTATACATAAGTTAACTGAAGCTGAGAGAGCCACTGAACAAGTGGCAAAGCCAGGATTTGACTCTAAGTGAAAGTTGCTTCCACCCTTCTTCATTGATCTTCATTATTAACAACCATCAGAAGCCTCAGATCAGTCTGTCTGCTATTGGATACTGATAAACCTTTCTTCTTAGTTTTTTTTTTTTTACTATTATCATGAAGAGGTTTTCTTAAATCATGCTTTCCCTGAGAAGTTACCACGAAAATAAATAAGATCTAAAAACTTGTGAAGTCTGCCAAGAATTTACTGAGTGTCCAACATTGTGTAGAACTGCAAATACTAAATCAGTCTCAGGCCTCATAGTTTCGAGGTCTTGACCACCCACCTGGGACCTGGCAGGAATGATAGGTATTCTTCCCAGAAGGCACAGCAAATACACCTCTTCTCCATCTAATGGTGGAACACAAATTTTATCACTTGCATCACGCTTATCTTAATAGGACTTTTGTGCTCAATTATTTTAGAGAACTGGGTAGAATAATGAAAAAAAGAATTGATGTCAAGTAGGTGATTGTGACCTACTCCTAAGACATTAATTTAATACTCATGTTTCTTTAACAATGATAAAAAATCATTTGCTGCATTTATAGTTTTAAAATAGATAATACACGTTCATTGTAAATAATTCTGATACAGAAAAGTATGAGATAAAAGCACTAAAATCTCCCAACCCACAGACAACCACTACTAACATTATTTTATATATAATATTCTGCACGTATAAAGTTTTGATAACATAGTGACTTCATTCTCTTTAAATAATTACCTTTTCAGATTTTCACCCTTAATAAGGAATAAGATGTACCCAGATCTACCAACAAGCAGCATCTCCAGATGGTCTTTCAGAGACTCCCACAATTTCAATTATAAAGTGAATTACTACAGTGCAGATACAATGATGTCCTGTTACAAACATCTGGGCATTAAGACATAGCTTGTCTGATATGTTTCATATATATATGATCCCTAAATAAAATGGTCTCTTTAATCATCTCCATAGAATTGATAGATGTTTAATTAAATTAAATTCCATTGATTTATTGCAGTAAACTGAATTGAGTTGAAGTAAAGAGAGCCATATGGGAATTGCTGAGCAGTTGTTAAAACCTCTCTTGTGGCAATGTGGTACCTTCAGTCTTATAGACTTAACAATAAAATAAAAAGACATAATCCTTTAAGTTAGCAAAATCTCCTAAAGTCCTATCCCAGTGAACAATGTACTATTCTATCTAAATGTCCAAAAATAAATAAATGACACCACCATGACTTTCTCAATAGTTGAATGAATCAGAGAAAAAGCCATTTAATTTTCTTGATATGTATATATATATTACCTTTATACTCAGAATTATCACTCCTTCATACCTTCATCTATTCTTGAAATTCTATCCCTGCTAGGAATAGAACTACAGCTAATAAACATGTGAAATACCGAAATCGACTCTTAGGGGAAGTCAGGAAATCTGAAATTAAATGGTCACCGGGTAGGAAGATGCTAGAATGCTGGTTCTTTGGGACAGAAGCAAAAAGACATCATCACTCCCTCTGAAACAAAAGGGTCTCCTGTGCCCAACAGCTGCCACTAAGGTGGCATTCTTTATCCAACCAAGAGAGTTTAGAACTTTATTTTTTTTACTACTTTTCACCGGTATGGCATTTCTTTCCTTCCCAAGATAGAAACTAGAGCTCTTTAATACATGTCATGATCGAGCTACTGGAGTGTGTCCTACAAAAGGATCTACCTTGGAGAGCACTCTGATCATCTTCAGAAATAAGCAAGTATCCAACATGGCAGGGGAAGGAAAAGCTGAAAAGCAATTTCACTCATTGGAATGGCGCCTGGGAGGAAAAAAGATAAACTAGAGCCCTTTCCCCTATAGAATCAAGATAAACAAAAGCAGTAGAGAAAACGTAAAGCCCTATGGCTGGTAACTGGCCACCATCTGGCTTCCATAAATTCCTTGGAAGTGGAGAAAATATTTCAGATGCTAAGCAGGACAAGGGTTACTGCACATATGTTGAAATTGGTGCATTTACAAATAGCCATAACCTCAATTACACTTATTAGCAAATGGCAGCAGCAGCAGCTCTTGTTCCCAATAGTTGTTCTCCCCTCATTTAGTAACAGAATCCTGACTTTGAGTGCATCCATGAACCCACATACAGGACTTTCTTTTTCAGCCTCCCTTGCAGTCAGTTGTGACCGTCTGACAAAGTTTGGACCAATGATATAAAACCAAAATGGTGTATATTTACAGAGTTTCCTTACAAGGCCAGGGGTGAGCCTTTTTTCTGTCTTTTCTCACCCTGTTGAACGGATTATAAAAATGTAGACCACTCCCCCGGGAAGGTGAAGCAGAAAACTAGAATCATGCCAGTCCTTGGCTCACTGTCTCCAGATTTACTTTACTTAAAAGAGAATTAAACTTTATATTGTTTAAGCCACTGTTATTTGAGAGCTCACAGTGGTTTGTAGCAGAAGCTAATCCTGACTAATATAGATTGGAAATAAATACAAATTTATATAATACTCCAGATGCAGTGCAAAGGAGGCAGCCAAGGTTGTTTACTCAGGCTAATGGAAATGACTTCAACATAAGCAGGAAAAGGGCAAGGGGTGGCAATGGGACAAGGGGTGCCAAGCCCAAATGCCAAAAGGACAATCGCTGTACTTGCCCTGCTACTGGGTCGGAACACAGTCTCATCAAACTCCTCAATTCAGTGGAGAATCAGGCCACCACTACCAATTCTTTAGGCTGGTCATGAGCTGAGACAGACATATTACGTGAAGGCTCCACAGCAATATCTCTCAAGTTTTTATTTCATGCCACTTTGGGTTAACAAAAAAAGCTCCAAGCCCTTGCCCTTGAGATAATGACACATCCCTAAAGAGTTCGTACCCAGCCACCCCCACGACCTTCGAGAATAACCCAAACAAAGCGCCCATCAGCTGTCCAGGTGCTGCCAAAGGTACTGATTAGAGGGCTTTGCTCTTTGTGTATAAGACAGTTCTCACCTGTTTTTTCTGCCTCAAGAAACAGAACAGATGATATTCACAATGTGAAACGCTAATGGGCGTGCCCAGAGTGAGAAGAAATTCCCAGCTTGCTAACTGTAACTCCATTTTCTGTCTCACTCAAGAAAGCTTCTGGGAATTGGGATGAGAATAACATTATTGCAAACCATATAATGATGTGACAAGTTTGAATTTGCTTTAATATATAAAGATATTAAATCATATCAATTTTTCATAAATAACTAATCTGAATTAAAGATTATGTGTAATAACTCTTGTGAAAACAGCTTCAACATGCTGCAACACCTCCGAGAAAGTCTTTCATTTATAAAACTCTACCCTTGCTCTTATCCTATTGAAGATGCCAGACTCTCAATGATTTCCAAGCCGGAGAGAGGCTTCCAAGATTGAAAACCATTCACCAGGTAAATAGCCGAGCAGGCTTCCCCATGCAAATGAGTTCTGAATAAAAACCTCTTTAATGATAATAACGAGGAAGCTGATCAGAGCCAATTATTTCAAGCTTCATAATTTGTATATTAACTAAACATCCTCATAATTACGCAAGTTAGCCTAGGGAAATACCATTCATTAAAGACTCTAGTGTATTTTGCTTTTGAATTTTCTACTCTAAAATATTCCTGTGAATAGGAAGTGAACTTGTCTGTAAGTAAGAGGCAACCGAAAGGAGAAAGCTTAAGCAAATTCGAGGTATGATTATCATCATTATTATTATTTTAATGTAACCATAAATCTGGAGGTAAGCTGTCCAGAGCAGATATTGTGGCTCTAGGCAGCTAATAGGGATCCCAGCTCTTTTATATTTCTGCTCAGCATGTCCTCAGGGTGAGCTCACCTCATTAGAGTCCCAAGATAGCTTCTTCATTCCAACTTTACACTCCATTTCATGCAAGAGAGGAAAGGCAAAGGGTAGCCAAAAAGCTGAGTCAGTTTCTGTCCAAAGAGCTTGCCAAGAAGCTGTACCTAGCAACTTCCACTTACCTATCAGTGACCCAAACTGTCGCATGGTCACCTTTAGCTACGAGTGTGGTGGGGTGCGGTGTGAGTGATGAGAGTGATGACCAGGAGATGGTGGGGGTGGGGAGAAAGTTTTTGAGCAGGGCAAAATTTTTCACAAAACAAAGTCCGAATTCTACTAGGAAGGAAGTTGGGGGAAATTGAAATTGAGTAATCAACCAGCATTATCAGTTGTCACCTACTACTCAGAAGGGTAAAGAAAGATCACCCTCTCTTAAAAAAAAAAAAAAAAAAGCTGTCTTTGAGTCTACCATGGAAGTCATCAAAATCGGTAACATTGGGATACATGCTTGTCTTGCTTTGGAACTGAAGCAAAGGGTTAGAACCTGTGTCTGTGTAAAAGTGTCCACGGATCCAAAGAAGATGAACTTAAAAAAGAGTGGCGCTGCCTTTAGCCATGCAACAAACGTAAGGGATGTTCTGTTTCTTTCAGTGAAAGATGAAAGAAGACTGAAATGTAATTCTTAACTGTATTAAACCTTTCCTTGTTTTTGGTCTGTCCCTAAAGCATCCTTGTTTTTATTTGAACTTCTGTTTTCTCCTATTTTATGATTTAAAAATAAAAGATTCTGAAAAGATGACATAATCCTTTTTCTTTTAACTTTTTTTCTCACCTACAGTGTTCTAATCAGTTGGGCCCTTCTTTACAAGTCAAACTGTGCAGGTTTTTATTTGTCAGTAATGGAAACCCGGTTTGACATCTGACAATCAAGCTCAGTCCTTTCTGCTTTACACATCAATAACAACTGGAACAGTTCTGGAATTAGTGCTTGGCTGTCAGTTTTGTTAATGATGTTTGAGGCAAAGAGGAACATAGTCTACTCTTCTGGGAATATGATATATTGACTCTGCAGAGCTGACAATAGTAAAATGTTGATTTAATGCCAAATTTACCTTTCATATATGTCATAAGTTCTAAACATCTGAAAAAAGAATTAATAGAGCTTAACCCTATATTAGCAAATTCCGAATAAGCTAAAATTGAGTTGGCTTATGAAGAGATTTTTTTAAAAGTATTATTAATCATCAGAAATTCTTCATTCCAGGTGACATACAAAAATGAACACTGGAAATATTTTATTCTCATATAGTGTTTTCCCATCCAAATTAAAAATTATAATTCACTAATATTTAAAATGATCCCTTAAATAAGTATAGATAAAGATTATACAGTTTTTTTATTAAATTGGTTATTTTTTGTAGAAAAATGAGTCATCTACTCACGGTCTATGGGTCTCATGCTATACTTTGCCAGATTAAAGCAGCATATAATAACGCATTGTTTTCTTACCCCGAGAACATAGATCTAAGAATTAGAATTTAGCCTCTGGCTTTCTTGTTAGAATTTCTAACTGATGATTTGCCAGTGGAACAACTCAGGACATACTCTGTTATTCCTCATATCTTTCTTCGAAGCACGTTGACAATGTCCAAAATGCACAAATGTGATTAGAGCACACACATCCAGCTCTGGAAAGAAGATACGAGGGCCTATGTTCTTAAACTTTTATGCTGTCTGTCCACTGAAATAAATGCACTTCTAATCTTTCCCTTTTATCAAATAGATCTAATAAACCTACGATGTAAACTATTTAAGTGTATCAAGAATGTATTCAAATTTTACTTATAGGACAGTTTGAAAACATGCTAAAAGCACCACTTTCATGAAAACATATTAAAACAAGCACAGTTTTTTAAAGAATAAACCAATGGCACAATCATAATAGCCTTGTCATCACAGCAAAGATAGCTAGATAACTACTTTTTCCTGTGTATTTTTAAATTATTTTTAATTGTGATAAAATACACATAAAATTTACCATGTCAACCATTATTAAGTGTACAGTCCAGTAACATTAAGCACATTCATGTTTTGCAACCGTCACCACCATCCATCTCCAGAATTTTTTCATCTTCTCCAACTGAGACTCTAACAATAATTCCCAACTTTCTTGTCCTCTCCAGCCCCTTGCAAACACCATTCTAGTTTTGGTTGATTTTCTGTCTGAATGACTATCCAGTGATGCAACTGGGGTGTTAAAGTCCCCTATGATTGTATTATTGTCTCCTTTTACATCTGTTAATATTTGCTTACTGTATGTAGGTGCTACTATTTTGGGTATGTAGATGTTTACATGTGTTATATCCTCTTCTTGGATTGATCCCTTTATCATTACGTAATGCACTTTTTGTCTTTTATAGTCTTTGTTTTAAAGTCTATTTTGTCTGATATCAAAGTATTACTACCCTAGCTTTCTTTTCATTTCCATTTGCATGAAATATATTTTTCTATCTTTTCACTTTCAGTCTGAAGTGACTCTTTGTAGGCAGCATATAGATGTCTTGTCTTATTCATTCTGCCATCCTATGTCTTTTGATTAGAGCATCAAGTCAATTTACATTTAAAGTAATTATCGATATGTTGCTATTGCCATTTAATTGTTTTCTAGTGTTTTTGTAGTTCTCTGTTCCTTTCTTCTCATCTTGCTCTCTTATACATCGATGACTTTCTTTGGTGATTTGTTTGTATTTCTCCCTCTTTATTTTTTGTGTATTTATCATGAGTTTTGGTTTGTGGTTACCATGAGATCCAATCTATGTTTATAGCAGTCTGTTTTAAGCTGACGATCACTTAAGTTTGAATGCATCCTAAGACTATGACATTTTTTATTCACTTCCACCCTATTTATGTTTTTGAGATCATTTTACATCTTTTGTTTGTGTGAGTTACATGAGATCTTACTACTTTTGTCTTTTAAACTTTATACTAACTTTATAATTGGTTGATCCACTACTGTTACTAAATCTGTGCCTTTATCAGTGAGATTTTTTTCTTTCCTATATTTTCTTATTTTTGCTTTTGTTCTTCTAATTTCTGCTTAAAGAAGTCCCTTTAACATTTTTTTTTTAGTGCTGGTTTAGTGGTGATGAACTCCTTTAGCTTTTGTTTGTCTAATAAATTATTCTTCACTTCTGAGTTATAACCTTACTGGGTAAAATATTCTTAATTGTAAATTTTTCCCTTTCATTACTTCAAATATGTCATGCCATTCCCTTCTGACCTGCAGAGTTTCCACGGAAAAATCAGCTGTCTTATGGAGGATCCCTTGTACATAACTAGCCATTTTTCTCTTGCTGTTTTTAAGATATTCTGTTTAACTTTTGGAATTTTAATTATAATCTTTTTGGTGTGGGACACTTCAGGCTAATCTTGTTTGGGACTCTGTGCTTCCTGGATTTGGATGTCTGTTTCCTGGAAGTTTTCAGCCATTATTTCTTCAAATACATTGTCTGTCCCTTTATCTCTATCTTCTCCTTCTGGGACCCCTATGATGTGAATGTTGGTATGCTTGATGTTGTCCCAGAGGTCCCTTAAAACTATCCTCATATTTTTAAGGTTTTTGGTTTTGTTTTTGCTGTTTCCATTGGGTGAATTCACTACTTTGTTTTCCATATAACTGACTCATTCTCGTGTCTCATCAAATGTTGATTTCATCAAGTCTATTTTTTTATGCTTCATTTCTGATTGGTTCTTTTTTATATTTTCTGTCTTTTTGTTAAAGTTCACACTGAGTTCATCTATTCTTCCAAGTTTGTCAAGCATCTTTATAATCATTTTTTAACTCTTTATCTGGTAGCTTGCTTGTCTTCATTTCATTTAGTTCTTTTTCCATGGCTTTGTCCTGCCCTTTCATTTGGAACATATTCCTCTACTCATTTTGACTGTCTCTCTGTTGTTATTTCTATGTATTAGGTAGATCCCCTACAGCTCCCAGTTTTTAAATAGTGGCCTTTAGTAGAAGATGTCCTGGGGGCCCAGTGATACAGTCCCCACTGGTCACCAGAGTGAGGGGCTCCAGGGCTGTCCTCTGTGTGGGTTGCTTGTGCCCTCCTGTTGTAGTTGGGCTGCGATTGTTGGGAGTGCAGCGGTGAGTGGGGTTGACCCTTAGGTCAACTGGATGTGAGGATTAGCCCCTGCAAACTACCTAGTGTGTGGGTGCTGGTCTTATGGAGCAGACATCACATTGGAGGGGCTGCAGTGGTGACTGAGGCCCCTCAAGTGGTATGTCAGTTGTGGAGCTGCTTGATGGAGCTCTGGTTTGAACTGAGGCTAGCTGCCCTTTGATAGGAGCTATGATGTGACCTAAGGCCTGATGCTACTTATGCTGAGCTTAGGGCTGCTTGGGAAAGGCTTGATGTGAACCTAGGCCAGCACTGCGTGTGGTGGTTCTGGAGCTTCTCGGGAAGGTTTCAATCAGGGTGAGTGGGTTGGGTGGGGTAGGATATCAGGGGAATACTAGGATGAGATAAATGGTGTTAGCCAGGTTAATAGAGAGTGACAGATGGAAGAACACAACAAAAGAAACAAAGAAACAATGGAAACCATTAGAGCTTCTGTCCCAGAGAGTTACCACTGATCTCTGTCCCTCTGGCCCTTGCCCTAGAGTTAGTCGATTTAATTCCTCCCCGAGTAACCCAGACACTTCTCAAACTACTGTCTCTGTGCTAGAGCTTAGAACGAGTGAGTTTGTGTACAGCCCTTTAAGCCTTCCTTCAACTCTCTTGGGCATAATCCCCACTGGATTTCAAAGCCAGATGTTACGGGGACTCCTCTTCCCAACACCAGTCCCCCAGAATGGGGAGCCTAGTGTGGGGTTCAGAACCCTCGCTCCTCAAGAGGGACCACTGCGGCCAAGATACCCCTCCCATTTGTGAATCACCACGTCGTGGATGTGGGACCTCACCAGACCACGTATCTGCCCTTCCTACCCATCTCAAGGTGGCTTCTTCTTTATATTCTTAGTTATGGGAATTCGATTCAGCTAGTCTTCAGGTGGTTCCAAGTGGTGATTGTTCTATAGTTGTAATTTGATGTATTTGTGGGAAGAAGTGAGTTCAGAATTTACCTATTCTGCCATCTTGACCCCACCTCTCTATTCTACTTTCTATTTCTGGGACTTCAACTACTTTAGGAACTTCATATAAGTGGAATCACACAGTATTAGCCCTTTTGTGACTGGCTATTTTACTTAACATCCTTAAAGTTCATCTATATCATAACATCTGTTAGGATTTTGTTCCTTTTTAAGGCTGAATAATATACCATTGTACATATAGGCCACATTTTTTATTCAGTATCTTTGGACAATTGGTTTACGTCCAGCTTTGGCTATCGTAAATAATGCTGCTAGATACACAAATATCTCTTTGAATCTTTCCTTTCAGTTCTTTTGTTTCCCATGTATTTTTAAATAGGAAAGCTGAGTGCTGATTTTTATTTGATATGTGGGAGAAAAAAACACTTCTGAAATATCCAAGAAAAAAAAATTTCAATCTAGTAGGTAGCAGAGCAAGAGCAGAGATGGTAGAAACAATAGACTCATCTCAGTGACTTCCCAGCTTTGTGACCTTATGAGAGTCATTTGTGTTCTAGTTTCTTCATTTGTAATATAAAAACCTCTAATTATATGATGTTAAGTCCCCAGCACAGTTCTATAACCCCACAGTTGAAAGGCTCTAATCAACTCAGAATTTCTACTCACCAAAGCTTATATGATGCAGTTTGAGGAATTTTTATTTTGAATTTTACTTTTTAAGCTCTGAAATTTCTTCTGCTTATAAGGAAGGTAAAACTAACAGGACATTTATTTGAAAAGCAACTTGTGTTTTTCAAAAGAAATAATAGAAAAATGAGCGCACCAAGGCATAATTCTTGCAGGTTATATACTCTTTCTGAAAACAGAAACATATTCACTTGCAATATCACTGTAAGTGTTATGAGAATTGGCAGTAAATTATAGTGTTATTTTTCAAAATTGTCCACCGATGTGCTCTTATTTAAATACAGTTTAACTAAAAGAATATCGACAAGTATGTTATCCAAGTGAGGTTTTTCCAATTACATTTTTCTCAGTGGTGTGTGTGTGTGTGTGTGTGTGTGTGTGTGTGTGTTCCTCAAAATTTTGCAGTAAATATCTTCAACTCTTCTTCACAGTTTGGTTCATATCTGAGAGTAGAATTATCCAGTTTGGATGACTCCTTGTTTGAAATAAGCTACATAATTGCGAACTTTCCACTTCATTTTCTGTTGAGTAAACGGAGTTTGTGTTAAGGCTCTGGATTTGTAATGCTACCAAGTCCACTCTCCCATCCTGGCACAGAGGCCACCGATCCCCTTCCTCCTGGATCTAGCAGAGCAACAGGGTGGCAGAAAAGGTTGACAGTGGTAAAACAGATTCACGCAGCTGCTTTTCTCAGGGTTGGGGATGTGGCAAATTGCTTTGCTGTAAACCTTCCATTCTGTGATTGGCTAGCGCCTCACAGCAAGCATGTAGAAAGCAACTGAGCAGAAAGTTTACTTGCATTTATTTCCGATTTATGCACATAAATCTACCTCACCATCCTCTTCGTTCCTGTGAAATTCAATAATGCAGATTGCTTGCCTAGGTGACCAGCCTTTAAGCCACCCCTCGTGGTGTCGTCTAAACCTGTGTGTGTCTCAGTTTCTTCATCTGTAAAATAGGCACTACAAGAGTACTACTCCTTAGGGGGTGTAAAAGGGTTAAATGAATTATTGCAATCCAGATGCTAAGTTCTGTACCTGACTCATGGTGAGCTCTGGGTACATGTAAATGAGTATTATTACTCCTTACCATGGCCCCTGGCCCAGACTACCCCCCACAGTTGGTCCCACTGCCTTTATTTTACATGGAACGTACATGTGTGTTCTGACTCTGGGCCTCTTCCGTGATGTTAGGCCCTTGCAGCTCGCCTCACGCTTTTGGGCACTTATGCCAGAATCTGACCAATTTCCAAACCTTACTTATCATACTCTCCCAGCCTCTCCCCTGTTTCTCTCAGCCTCTCCCCTGCTTCCATGACCAGCTGTCTCATGCAGTTCCAACATTAACAATATTCCAGGTTTGGTCTTGATGAAAAACTCTCAGGGAGACTGGCAGTGGCACATGTGGCTTGGAAATTGTCTGCTGGATAACCTTCTAATCTGATGAAAAACGAGAATGCTGGAGCCCTGTACAAACCTTTGTGCCTCACTCCTCCCAGGTCCTGCTCTGTAATGAGTGTGGGGTTGAAGCCATGTCTCTTGTCCTGAATCATACAGGATGTCAGTAACAGAGCCAGAAATTGGGGCCAGCTCTCAGCTTTCCCATGGTTATAGTCTATCCATTCAACTATAAATGCCAAAAAAAAAAAAAAAGACACCACAGACATTTCATCAACCTGTCTCTTCTGTCAAATTGCGTTATTCTCAAATTGTGTAAGCCTTATGTAAACAATATCGCTTCGCACATGGGGTTCCGTAAGTACATTTTCTGCATGTTTCTCACATAGCAGGTTTTCTCTGGATGGGTGTATAAAAAGTGCCAAGATTTCAAACTTAAGAAAACACTTAAAGGGCAGCCGTCCAGCAGTGTTACAGTCATTTTTTGCCCCGAGGCACAGGAGCGTAAGTTCTTTGCAGCTGGGCTGTCATGGGGGGTACTCATTAGCAAGCGCTTAGAGCCAGCTAGGTTCCCTACTCTGCTGATTCACTGAGACATAACGCCTGACAGATTTGTCCGACTGTTGAGGCACATTGTTTTAATACTTTCTTGCTGCATTTTCCTTCTTTCTCTCCTTTTGTCATTCTTTCGCTCCCTCACTCTATCATTCACCACTCAGAACAACTACCATCTCTTGTCTTTCCATCCCCTCTCTCCACTCCCTTCCTCTCTCTTAAACTATAATACACCAAGTTCACACATGTTTGTTTTAAGTTATTATGTCTAGGGAAGGAGAGTCTCTTTAAAAGCTCCCTGAAAACACATAAATTCCTTACATAAAAATGGCCCTCCTATCTGTCTGATGTGTATTTATAACGTTGCTGAATTTTTATCGTATTTCGTGCAAAAAATGGAGGTCCCTCCTACCAGTTACTGGCTACAAGTCATTAAATTAGCTTTCACTATAATAAAATGAAAGCATTTAATTGATTGTTAAATAATTTAGAGAAGGTTCACTAAGGTATAGTGCTACAATAAAATGAAGATGCTAAAACCCTGACAAAGAGCAGCTTTGGAATTCAGAAGCAGGTACTATAATTTATACATTAAGATATTATGTTAAAAAATTGACTTTCCTGACTCCAACCACTTCTCTATCCAATCTATCTAAGACACAGTTGCCAGTTTAATCTTCCAGAAACACCACTTTATAGCATTACGTTCCTTTCAGTAATCTTCTGTGGCTTACCATAATTTAGGGCATCGGCAGCAGAATCACCTGGAAGCCTTGTTAAAACTGATTGCTGGGCCCTGCCCCAAAGTTTCAGATCTGGTAGGATGGGAGTGGGGCCTGATAATTTACATATTTAACCAGTTCTGGGGTGAGGCTGAAGTTGCTGGTCTAGAGACCATGCTTTGAGAACCATTGACATTAAGACTCAGATTTTAGAATGACTGTCAAGACCTTTTCTTATAATAATGTGGTCTTCATTTGCCTCTTCATATGGACATCCATGAGTCCTATTCACAGGAATGTGCTATTTTAGTGACCTATTCATTATTCCCCAAATTGAGGCTCCATCTGTACTAAAATTGTTTCTGCTGCTTAAAACATATCTCCAGATCCCATAGGATTTAACGATTTCTTCCATCTCTGATTATAATAGCATTGGTTTATTTCTCTGCTATGTATTTGTCCATGGTACAGATTACTTTGTATTATTAATTATCTGCCTATAAATGTGATCAAATAAAGTAGTTTTGCTGTGTGATATAAGCAAATAAGTTTGAGGATCTCAGACTGAGTTTATATAACAGAACCAAAATTAACTGCTTTTTAATTTTTAACTTTTTAAAAAAAACTATGATAATGGTCAGTCACCAAGCAGCCCACAGATTGCATCAGCAGTGCTCTGGGTAGAAGCAAATGGGACATTGGGACATGTGGTGACCCCACAAAGCTTTCTGCCATGTACTAAACAAAGATCTTTTACCAATCCATTAATATAGAGCTGTGATTATTTTCTAATGCTTTTTCTACATAACATGATGAAGTAATAAAACAGATTTTCAAAAGTCATGCAGAAATCCATCACACTGTGCTTTTGATGGGTAGGTTAGTTCAGCTTCCTGTCCTAGTTTTGCTGTGTCTATAAGTCCACAGGTGGGTTTGCTTTGAAGATAAGCTCAATCTTCAGGTTCATCCCTTGCATGATGGAATAAAACCCTTCTATGTCTTGGCGAAGGGCTCTAATATTGAGTTTACGTGGTCATCTATTTCTGTAAATTTTGCAAAACTTGCAAAATATGTTTTAAACTTTTTTTCTTAAAGAGAGTCCCCCCAAATAATATAAGCATCAAACCCTGTATAACTTCATTCTGGCCTTGGAAACAGTCCATGTCTATAGGTCTAAAATAAATACAGCAACCAAATCAGAAGCAAAATTAAGGTCCTCAAAATTAATGATCACTCCTTTCCCCCCAATTCTCTGCTTTGCTTTGAATCTATAAATATCACTCTGGAACTATTTAATCAAATGAAGACACATGTTTGGTTACTTGAAAATTGTCAGCCATCTTATTCATTTGTGAAAGTGAACAATTTTAATATGTACTCTTATTGGTTTTATGTGATCATATTATAAATGACCTTACTTGAAATACAGGCAATTACAATTTTAACAGTGGTTATCTTTGTATATCAATGTGGATCTTGGGAAGTAAAACTCATATTTTTATGACCAGTTTGAAGAACTAAAAAGCTTAACCAAATCAAAAAAGCATTGCATGTTTGCATAATGATATGTAAAGGAGTGGTGTTTCACTACCAATGATAATACATTATTCAAATCTTTGCAGCCACAAAGCACACAGGTAGAAGGCTTAGAAAGATCTGAAAGGCACAAATTAGGAGAGTTAAAATTAAGCCTTTTAAGGTTATGGTAGAAGATGATTTACAGATACTGGAATATGCCCACAAATTTGTTTCAAAAACAAAAAGTGGTGTTTTCTTTCAAAGCAATTTATTGTGAGCAATTTGTCACCAAAATAATCTCCTGGCACTTGACCAATTGTTTTCAGAAATTTGCTTTAAAACAAATGGCTATTAAAATCTTACAATGTTACAAAAGAAAATTTTTATTATGATTCACTCTTAATGCAAAATTTGCTTAAATTACTGTATTCACTGAAAGATTACTAAACTGCATTTCATAAACCAAGTCATTTTCCTAAGCAGTAAATCATAATTTAGACTTCTCTTCACTTTCATCAGATACATTTTTGGTTTCCCATGTATAAGTTCCTAATTGTTTTTCTTCAAACAGTAAATAATTTCTAAGAACAAAAATTTTCATTTTAACCCTCATTTCTTAAAGAAACAATGGAAATGAAGTGAAATTTACATTATCTAATACATTAAAAACTGGCTTACTTTTTTTAAGCCAAGAAACACGAAATATTAAAGTTGGGGGGTCATAAAAAATGTTCAGTAAACCTCATTGTAATTTAAATTAAATGGGCACTATGAAATAATCGCTATGTGAATAATCAGTGGCACAGAGAAATTACCCCATAAATACTATTTGCATAAATGACAGGTGAGTGTGTTAATTGCCAAGGATAAAATTAAGTTAAAAATTTGAGGTGTTGGCTACATACAACTGAAAATCGCTAAAATGTTAATAATTGGAAAATGGCCATTTACAATGCACTTAAGTGAAAATTTTCTGACTCCTCACTGGAGACTTACTGGAGTTTGTATAACAAAACTTACTAAACAACCCTTATCTACCACACATTTCCCAGTCATTTTCCCATAATTTACTGTCCCTAAGAGCCTATATCCCCCCATATACACCCCTTCTCCTTTGGCCATTTCCTCACAATTTATTGCCCTTTGTTGAAATGGTATATATGCCATCAGGTCTAACTACCTCTTTGGGTTTTTCTTTTCTGTGAAGCCCCCATACAAGTAAAAATGTTAATAAAGTCTGTATACTTTTTCTCCTGTTAACCAGTCTTTGTCTGTTTAATTCACAGGCCACATTTAAAGATTAAAGAATCTAAGAGGGTAGAATAAAAAGCCTTTCCTCCCTTACGCTGCTTTGGGGATGAGCTTATATCTTGTAAAGGGGGTTATTGACAGGGAACATTTTTAGGAATTGTTTGTTTAATGCTTTAAACCTGTGCCAGTTAAGAGAACAAAAAGTGTTTGCTTCTGAGCCACTACAGCATTATTTACTACTTACTGTGAAATTTCCTAGCACATTGGAACATAGTGGGGACTTCAGCTAATGTATGAACTTAGCTTTCAAGAAAAAAGAGACGAAGGAGTGGGAACATCAAAAATGGTAGTAGGGGAGCAGAGCTCACCTCCGAATTTAGAACAGAAGCTGCTGTTCTCTACTATTTTCAATGTCCTGCTGGCTAAGAGCATTCCCAGACATATTGATTATAGCCAGAAAGAAATCAGAGACTTTGGTGCATGCTTGTGTTACGAGAAATTAGACATTACACTCTTGACAGCTCACCCTTGGCAGAGATCTGTGCCCAGCCAATACGACTTTATAAACAAAGGTGAGAAAGTCCTCTCCCAGCATGGCCACAGTCATTGAAAGCATTAAACCAAAGCCAGTGGTTTGGTCTGCAAATTAGCAGCATTAGCATCATCTGGCCACACCCAAACCCACTGAATTAGAAACTCAAGGAGGGGAAGCCCAGGGATTGGAAGCGTAACAGGTCTCCAGGTGATTCTCATGTAAGCTAATCATTGAAGTAAACACTCTTCCCCTGTGAACCGAGCACTTCCTATGTACCAGGTACATTTCTAAGCTTACTAACTTATTTACTCTTCACATCAACACTATGTGGTGGATACTATTTTGATCCCATTTTGCAGATGTCAAAAGTGAGACACAAGCTCCATTTTACACCTTTTAACAAAACAAATCAGTGAAGGGCATGGTTCTTTGCTGTATTGATTACTTAGACACAATAGAGACCAAAAACACATATGACTCTGTTCTAATGGAACCCACAATCTAGAGTAGCCACTAAGGATATAATCAAATCAGAAGTATGAGGCAACTTACATACAGATATCTTAACCATAAAATGCCTTCTAAGTGGCTCCCTCACATTGCAGCAAACTGGTGCTGGTTGATGGTTGAAGGCCTTAGTTCCTCTTCACATGGGCCTATCCACAAGGCTACTTGAGCATCCTCACAGCCTGGTAAACAACTAAAGAAGAAGGTGGAAGCTGAAATGCCCTTCATAGGGTTGCCAGATATAGCAAATAAATTTTCAGGATTCCCAGTTAAATTTGAATTTCAGATAAGCAATAAATAATTTTTAGTGTAAGTATGGCATAAGCAACATTTGGGACATAATTATACTAAAACTTTTTCATGTTGATTGCCTGAAACTAAACATTAACCAGGCCTACTGTACCTCATTTGGCAACCCAACTTTCATGACTGAGGTTCAGAAATCATACACCATCACTTGTACCATGCTTTCTGATGGCACAGAGCAGCTCTAATTCGGTGTGAAAGGAGACTGCACAAGGATGAGAATGGCAGGAGGTAGAGCTCATTGAGAGCTATCTTGGAGGCTTGTTAAGACATGAGATCTTTAATATTTTTAACCAAAGGTTTTCTCCAAGGATCTATTCAGTTTTCTCACATTTTTCTCAAAAAGAAGAGTGATCTTTCAGCATCTATTATCACAATTTTATAGGATCAAAACACAAAAAAGGACTAATACGAGGGATTTCCCCTGAAGGAAGGGGAAGGTAGACCATGTAAGCCTTCCTTCTGAAGCCACTTCCTCGATGATGAGATCGATGTTTGCATGTGTGTCTGACTTAAATATTCAAAATTATATCTGTAGCAACATATGCAAAAGGCTTTCAAACAGTAGTGATGCTTTTCTTAATTTCCATTGATGATTTTAAATGACCACTGTGGGTATTTTAATCACCCTCTATGTGGACTTTTTCATCCCCCTGCAAGAAAACATTATGTCGCTTTCCTTTTCAAGATCTTTAAATCATTATGAAACTTTATTTTCTAGCTTAATAACATTATTAAATGAAAGGCTCTAACATTTTTGTAATATCAATAATGGACTCAATGCATAGTATTTTATCAGCCATTTAGATGCTGGAAAGCACTTGAGCAGAAGTAGAAATATGAACTAGCATTTTTTGAGTGCCTCCTAATGCTTGGGAACTTTTCATACCTTTAAGCCTCACTGAAAATCTGCCATGAAGATATTATATCTTAGTTTCCTTTTTCCTACTGAATTTTATCCCACTAATATACCATCTGAATGCACCACTTTATTGAAGGTGTTCAGAGACAAGATTTAAATCCCAGCTTCATTCAGCCCAGCCACAGGCCCTGAGCCAGTCAGAGCAGAGGCAGAAAGTGGTAACCTAGTTTTCATAGTAAAGTTGGCAAGGATCTGAAAATCAAGATTCCAAGTACTGAAAGCAATATAGCAGCAGCATCAGAAGGCAAGAGTTAGTTTGATAATGGGGTAAGGAAGGGTATCTCATATTTTAATAAGGTAAAATCAAATACTGCCTCTTCCATCAAACCATTCTAAAACTTTCCATTAGGATTTACATTTATATCTCCACTCCTACAGAAGAGTTCTCTACCTATTTTATTCTGCATTTTATAATGGATTTTATGATGAACAGTAATAAAAGCTCTCATCTATTGAGCATATTACATATGCAAAGCATTGTCCTAAGTGCCTACATAATATGGACACTCACGTATATAGAGTGCCCATGTAACACTATTCCTCACATCAATCCTGAAAACTTGGCTTTCTTTTCTCCAATCAACATGTGGGAAAACTGAAGTTCAGATAGAAAATAACTAGCCTAAGTTTTCAAAACCATTAAGTGTCATCACATGACCAAGTGTTTTAATTCATTTGGTGCAGAAGGGCTTCCCAGGATGCAGAACTTTTAGTGTTAAAACCAGTACAGTCCTGGGAAAACCAGGGATGTTAGTCACCCTGCATATAGTTGGATTCAGACTCCAGATCTTTTTGAATCCAAAGCATGTTTTCTTACCAACACTCAATGTTTCTTTGTTGAGTTGTGTCATGTCTATTTATACCCATTACAACAATGCTGAGCAGAGTGCTTTGTATATAACAACACGAAGTCAATATTAATTGAGTGAATGAAGGAGTGGGTAGATAATTTGTCTAAGTATGGTTTATAATGATAATGCTTATGGTGTGGGTAGGAAGGGTTAAAGTCTTGGAGCTTCTATCTTTTTTTTTTTCCTTTAATTCAAATAGAAAGCTGTTAAATGTACTGGTAAATGCTGAACAACTCTTAGGGTCAGGAGAGGATGAGTGTTTGGGGGAGGGAGTGGGTAGGCAGCCCTGAGTTGTAGTGTTTGCTGATTTCCCATGATGGCCAATTTCAAGCTACCAATGCAATCTTATCAAACATGGAGTTGGGAAGAGATAAAGTGGTGCATCCTTATATGCATATCATACAGATGTGATAAATGTAAATAACTTCAAAAGTATAGGTAATAGGGAATAATTAGGAAGTGGTAAGTTTTGATGTATTACCTTTGTTTGAATATAACTTATTTAATTATAAATTTATAGAATATGATTTTTAAGAATGACTGTGTCTAACAATCAGCTCACCAGAATCCTGAAAACTGAACCATCAGTTCTTAGAAACAGTCAGTTCCATTGCTTGGCATGCACCCAGCCTGTGTAGCAGCTCGACAGATTTTTCCCACTGGAGAAATTGCTATTGAATGTACTGGCTCAGGCCAACCCTATTATCGTGCCTGGACTAAAAAAAAGAGAGAGAGAGAGAGAGAAACTCAGAGCAGGAATCTCTCTGATATATTAAAAGAGCAGGGCACGTTTTCCAGAGATAAAGTACCCAAATGATAAAGATAAGACTGGAGGATTTTAGAAATTTGATGGGCAATTAATATTTATGATAGTATTTCTAAGATAGGTAAATTTCACAGAAGAAAGCAGTATTCCCACTTAATCGTGTACCTTTATTTTAATTGACTGAAGAAAATAGACTTCATGTACTTATATATATAGTGCAAGGATTTAGTTATACTATTGTTACTTCTATATGCTGAAATATAAATAGCTGAAGAAATTCTTAATATTTGTGATATTCTGTTAGTTCTATACAACTAATTCCTCAAATGAATTTCACAAAATAAAATAATTCATAGGAATAATTAGGAAAGAGACATTGTAAGTACTTCTTTGGTCTAAAGGAGATTTACATATACCACTTTGTCAAACAATGCCTTCAGGTATAGTAAGATTTTTTTTTTTTTATTGTTCTTGAGATCTGAGCTTTATTTTGAAGAATAATTAACTCTAAAATTACGTCTGTGAAAGTACAGCAAAATGAATCTCAAAAGCAGAAGGAATTAAACGAATATGCTTTTCCAAATAGATCAACTTTGCTCTTCATTTTTTCCAGGATAGGCTCAAGGCACAGATGTTCTTGAGTTTGGTAAAAGTATATCCCAATTCTCTGCTGCCAAAAAGATGAGCTTCTAAGCATCTCTGTGACTATTCTCAGGATGAAAGAGAATCTAAAATGTCTAGAAGTTCTCATCTAGACCATGTCCTGGAATATGACTGGTATATGTGACTGGTACTACCGCTATGTACAAAGGTCTTGGCACCCTAAAGAGCAGCTAGGCTTTTAGGGTGTCTTTAGCTCAAGAATAACATAGAGCTAAGAGGGCTACCTGAGGCTGTGCCCTGGTGGACTAGTGGGGATCCTCATGCATGCCACCAGTAGGTACCAATGAGCCCCAGCCATGTGCCTGATACTCTACTGCACTAGGCGCTTGGTTTCTATCCTGAATAAGCCCCATGAGCCTTCTTCTCCTCCACCTCCCCACATTGCTTCCCAGGAAGACTATTATATCCTGCCTGGATTTAGGATTCTTGAAAGGCCTCAAACATAAGCTTTCAGCAATGTCTTCAAGTAAGGTTATATAGTCACAGGAGTATACTGACAAGATGGCAAATTTTTAAAAAGTCAGGTTTATCGAGGTAAATTTTTTATATGGCACCTTTTTAAAGTGTACAACTGATGAATTTTGGCAAATGCATACAGTTGCATGACTACTCTTATCACACTACTTTAAGCTTATATCACATTACTGAACCATACTACCTATGAATGACGGCATTTTTAATCCTGCAACTATCTTATGAGTAGCATGAATATGATCTGCATTTAATATTTTGCAGGTAGAAGCATTAAATTTGTTCAGTGTAACTCTCTAAATACTTTTATGTTTTTAAGCCTGTTTTGGCCATTCTTCATCTTTAAAATTATACCAAGACTATCGAAAAAGTGAGGTACCCCTGGTCTCTCTCCTATGCTGAGAGGACTTGGCCTAATTATGTGATAGGTTTACTGGACAGCTAAAAAAACTGGAAAATAAAGCATATGCACGTAACTATTTTTGCAGAAAGTGGAATTGGATTTCTCTTGTACTATCCTCATTGTATCTACTATTCTTATCATTACCCCCAACTGTAACAGTGGCAAAAACTTGTGTCATAAAGGAATATTTTAAAGCTGGTAGGTCCGTGCATTCTAAATATATGAGTCACTGGGAATGGCCTATCAGTAGTATCTCCTTACCTCCATTCCACTTCCCCCTCCTTGAAAATAAATATTGCATACTATTGAGATTTTTCAGGTGTGTTCCGTGTCCACATCATAGCAATATTTCACCTCAAATAAATTGGTCCCAGCATACAGGAAAAAATAATCACTTGAACAAATTACCAGACAAAAAATCTGCAAACATAATTGACAGAGAGTTACAGGCATAGAAAGGAGTGGAAAGATAGAACCTTTTGGTGAATCTTTCTCCAATTCAGTTCCCTATAACTCCCTATGTGCTGCATGCTTCATCTTTCCAAGCTTAGGTGTGCCCTCTGTAAAATGTAAA
Source organism: Pteropus medius (assembly GCF_902729225.1). Taxonomy (NCBI): domain Eukaryota; kingdom Metazoa; phylum Chordata; class Mammalia; order Chiroptera; family Pteropodidae; genus Pteropus; species Pteropus medius. Next base: position 16,945,174 of record NW_024352785.1, on the reverse strand, counting down.
TAATACATATCTCGTGGGGTTACTGGGAGAATTCAATGATATAACCTGTTTACCAAGCACAGTTCCTTGCACAGAGAAGATGCTTGATCATTTTAGTTCCTTCCTCCCATCCCCCTTAAGAATTAGTTTCAAAACACTATTGAAATATTCAAGGCTATTTATGGGTCCCAAGTCCATGTTTAAATTAAACACCTTTAGTAAGAAGACAGTCAATAATGTTGACCCTTAGCAAAAGTATGAGATAACTTTGAAGGTATAGATCCCCTCCGTGTGAATTTTGTGTCTCCTGGCTTCTAACTTCAGGTAATCAAGAGTCTTTCATGGTAATCTCTCCTGCGTGAGAAATGGGAACAGACTATCTTCTATCTAAAGCAAACAAGAAATTGCTTAAGTAAAAGTAGTGACTAGGAATCTTAAATCCCTTTCTTAGATAACAGCCGTTAAGTAAGTCTGTGTACAAATTTGACAATTTTTATTTCACTGCCTTTTGACGTCCCTTTAGAAGGATTTAAGAGAATACAATCTGACTACAGCTTTCAAAAATTCATCACTGAATATTTGTTAACCTTGCTCCCTGTGATAGCTGAAGAACTAAGATAATGCCCTTCAAATGGAGATAAATTGCAATCTTTCAAAAGATTATCATGGTCTTAATCGAGTTTGCTCCAGCAGCTGAACAGCCTGTGACCTTATTAGTTATACAACAAACATATCTGTTACTTTATGTTTCTATAGCAGGGTAGAACCTTTAAATGTTTTCTGTATATAGAATGATGGATCTCCTTCAGTTAATATTTTTTTGTAGAGAGCAAAAGAAGATTCAGTTTATTTAAAAAGAGTGTATCCAGCTAGTTCAGATATGGTTCAGATTTTTAAAATATGTTTCATGGTGATGTAATTTAAGAATTACAGAAAAGTTGAGAGACTATTATAAAGACTATCTGGATGCCTCTCACTCAGATTCTCCAAATGTTACCATTTTATAAATGTGTAGTGTGATTTACACAAAGAGGAAGGTAATTCCAGGCTCAGAAACAGACATTACCTTACGTAATTCTGTGACAGTATGCTCTATTACATATGATAAAAAAAACAAAGAGAATTCACAATTAAAATATTCAGGAGAATGTTAAAGAATCTACACTCTTAATTTCTTTGAAAGAAATTATTTGCCAATTTCTATATATAAAAGTAGCTAACTGCAGGTATATGAAAGAGTCCAACATATGGCCCAGTTTATGAAAACTACAATTACTACATCTTGGGAAATTGAAGTACTTTTATCCTGAACGTAATGTTACAACAGCATGGAAATCGGCTCGTCGGGTGTTTCAGGATGTCAGCACATCAGCAGTTATGCCACAATGCCAACTTTCAACAGAAGGGTGGGAGAGTTTGAATGGTATTAATTATTAAATGCTAACATTTAATCCTAGATCCTTATTATCTGTGCCAAGAGAAAACATCTGTGGGTGCTTACAACAGGCAGATTTGGAGCATCTCTACAGATTCTGTTAGGTTTTGATGAAGCCTCCCAGGGAACAAGGTAATTTGGGAAGCTAAGCATTTATTCTTCCACTTACACTCTTAACCTCTCTACAAATAGATGACTCTGTGGTCCTGAGAAAGACTTTATGACTTACCCTGTGTTGCAGAGGAGAAAAGGAGCGCAGCTTCCTTTGCACTTCTGCCCTGTCAGGACTATTTGAAATGAGTTCGGTGTCAATCATCACACAAGAGAAAATCAGTATCATTGCACTGGCCACTCCAGCAGTGGCTGCTGTCTGTATGGCAATATCCATTTATTCTGTTCCCAGCCACCCCTTGCCTCTCTGTTTTAGTGTTCTTTTATAAGTGTTCCTGACATTTTGTTTATCTTTCTTTTAAACATTCTGCCAAGATTATGTCGGAAAATGAGAGGAAAAAAAAAAAAGAAACCTCCATTTTTTACTTGTTAAATCTGTTGCAAGGGAAACAATTCACCATTCTCAAAACACTAAGAACATTTCAAGACACTCAAAAGTCTCCAGTGAATTGCTGGGAAAAATCAAAGCCGTAGTACAAATGTGAAAGGCACAAGATAGATTCTCATATGTGATGCAACGTAGATGAAATCAGATTTTAATTGATATTCTTTTCTCTCCATTGTTTTAATGACGGTGTTAAGGAAAACACACCTTTCCTCAGCCTCACAAGTAGACACAGAATAAAGCCCTCATACTCCTCTTTTGAAATAAGCGTATTAATGAAAGACGAGCCTTTTTGATGTAGCTGAAAGTGTTTTTTTTGTTTGTTTTTTTGATAAAGTGTTTTTATAATTTCATAAATACAATCTGGGATTTCTTTAGTTAACCTAAGGAAGTTAGTTTAACCTAATTTGATTGGTTATAGACATTTGACAAGGGAGTCTCTCCTTTATGTGATTGTGGCAGCACTGCCACGTGTTCATTTTGTTAGATTTCTATGACTTGCGTAGCAATGGATGGCCCAAATGTAGAGCTTAACCATTCTGCACCGAAAACGCTGCAGCTCATCAACAAAAGGAAACTTATAAGGAAGTCAAAGAAAAACATGTTTCACAGAAGAGGCTAAAGACTGCTTTTGAATCTTAGACTTATTCCAACATTGTAAATCTGAATTCCGTGTTATCGGATTTCTTGTCCTTGCTTTTCATTAGTTAGATTCATTGGGTGCCCTCCCCTTCCCTATTTCTGACCTTTTCTTGATCCCTTTACCACCTAATTTGAGCTATGCTTTTTCCTCCCAAGATTTGAGTAACACTTAGAAAGAAAAAAAAAACTTCCAGCAGAATGGCCGAAATTTTTTACTAATTTTTGTATAATTAGTGTATAATATTTGCAAATCCATGACCAACACTTAGACCAGTTTTGTAGACATATCTCAACTAAAGAATAGCCATAGAATAACTCCTAACCTTTACTGGTATCCTTCTCAAATACTTAAGAACATCCAAGAATATAGTTTTCATGAATTTGCTTAACATCACCTACTTTCATATTTATTTATTTTCTAAGCCTGTAAACTCCTGGGAATCTCTCTTTTCATAGTCCCAACATCAAGCTCTCTGTCATCATGTATCTTGTCATTGTCATCTTTATCATTCCATCTTCTTGCCTTTCATGCCATCTGTTGTCCCATGGGACATGCTCTCAATACATTAACCCCTTTCCTAAAAGAGTCCCTTAAGATAAGATTCTTCTGCTCTAGTGGTTCCACCAAAAATGTTCACATAGCTTTTATTTCCATACTACCACTCTTATTAAATGAGTGACCTCAGACAAAGCCACATTAATTGTAATAAATTGTTTCTCTAACTTCACTTTCTACGTTGCTATTATGAGCTCTAGAGCCCCACGCAAAGCCTACCACCTAATTATGGAAACCCCGAAGGGCTGTCTCTGAAGTTTTTATAAACAAGACTTAGTATCCAATAAATATAGTTTATAATTATATCTTTAGCCCACATAGCTGTGAGATCTTAAGTAAACTATTTCCTGACCTACTATAGTGGATTGAATAGTGTTCCTCAAAAATTTATGTCTGCCCAGTACCTTAGAATGTGATCTTATTTGGAAAGAGGGTCTTTGCAGATGTAGTTCAGGTATGGATCAAAACAAGCTCCTATTATATTAGGGTGTGCCCTAAATCCAATAGGTACCTTTATAGGGACAGAAAAGGACACACAGACACACAGGGAAGAAGACCATGTGAAGACAGAGGCAGAGATGACAGTTATGCTGCCATAAGCCAAGGAACACCAGGCGCCAGTAGACGCTGAAACAGGCAAGGAAGAATTCTCCTCTAGAGCCTTAGAAGGGAGCATGGCCCTGCTGACACCTCGCTTTCAGACTTCTGGCCTCCAAAACTGAGAGAATAGTACTTACCTCATGAAAGTGTTGTGTGAAAGATTAAGTGAGTTAATTAATGTATATGAAGGGCCTGGCACAAGACCAGATTCAAGCCACTGCTTATCACTCACTAGTGATGGTAGGGAACATTACTCAAATTCTCTGACCCTCAGTTATCTTAACTATTAGAAAAAAAAAATGGAGATAATAATTTCCACCTACCTTCACTGAAGAGTTCTTGTGATGACTAAATGTAGTTATAAACACAAAAATTTCTGGCATCTGAAAACTCATAAAATGTGAGAATCTGTCCTCTTCCTTCCTCCTTTTCCCTCAGACTACTGGAGATGGTAGAAATGGGAGGACCGACAAAATAATCAGGATATGGCTACTTCGATAAGAATGACCATCAACACAT